>NW_004444052.1:3795377-3825130 GCF_000243295.1 Trichechus manatus latirostris
AGACTAAAGGGGCACAACAGCCCAGGGGCAAGGACTAGAAGGCAGGAGGGGACAGGAAAGCTGCTAATAGGGAACCCAAGGTTGAGAAGGGAGAGTACTGACATGTCATGGGGTTGTTAACCAACGTCATAAAACAATGTGTACTAACGAGAAGCTAGTTTGTTCTGTAAACCTCATCTAAAGTACCAAAAAAAAAAAAAAAAAAATTAAAAAAGAAATTTCTGGTGAATACTGAAGGAACTCAACACATTATTATTGCCTGACTTAATAAAAAGATAGAATAGACTTCATAAAAGATTGAGAGGCTAACTTCTCTAGCTAGATAAAAATACACATGCATTTGAATGAGGTTTTTAGAAAGGGCATGATTGCAGAATAATACTTATTAGAATCTCAATACCAGGCTGCCTTTGAGAAATTATTAGCAATAGAATTCACCCTCCTAATTCCAATGCCTCATATCGAGGGATATTTTTATTTTCAAAGGAAGGTCATTATTTTACTTTTTCACAGGTCTGGTTTGTGATGCCAGAATTAAAAGTAACAGAAACCTTGGTTTTAAGATAAAAACAGATTTCACAACTAAGAAAAAAAATACAAAAAGTCTAAAATCTAAACATGTTTTGGGGTTCCATTTTTGCAGTGATTACATTTGCATGTTAATTGCCAATGGCTCCTAAATGCTTTTTTTACCTCCCAGAAAGCATCACTGCTCTTGGTACAGTAACTGTGGTTGTTGGCTGCTGTTGAGTTGGTGCTTGACTCATGGCAATTCCAGGCACAACAGAGTGAAATGCTACCCAGTCCTGTGCCATCCTCACCGCCTCTCTCATGATCGGTTGAGGATCAGACCATTGTGATCCAAATGGTTTTTGCTGGTTGATTTTTAGAAGTAGATCATCAGCCCTTTCTTCCTAATTGTAGTCTGGAAGCTCTACTGAAACCTATTCAGCATCATAGAAACACACAACCATTCACGGACAGGCAAGTGGTGGCTGTGCATGAGGTGGACTGACCAGGAATCAAACCCCAGTCTCCTGCATGGAAGGTGAGAGTTCTACCACTGCCCTCTCAGCACAGTGATACTCTTTGTTTTTCCCAGAGTCTCTGTATTGCACAACCATACTCGCCCAGCAGGTGTGGAGCACCCAATGGCATTGTACAAGAGCTGACATTCTTAAAGTTTTACTTTTAAAATCAGGAAGAAACTGCTGCCTTAATTATTAATATAAACATGAGATACAAGGTGGCTTCTCATATTTCCCCTTGATTAAATTTACTTTATTTGGATTGTTGTTTTAGGAATAAAAAATGTGCATGTGGAATTGAAAATCATTTATCTAAGTTTTTCCAGTTGATGGTATTTCTTTATAGCATTTGATTACACACTGTGCATCATGCTTTGTGATTATTTCATCCTTTTACGGTGTATAAATTCCTTGCCGTCAGTGAGGTTCATGAATAAGATTATGAGCCTTCACTCTGCAGGAACATTCTTAAGGGACGCTGAGGTGAGACTTCGTAAAGGGCATTTTTGCAAGAAGAATAACTTAAAATGAAATATTTAGTCAATCTGCTTATTAAGAAGAAATTTGTTGAGTCTAATTTAAACCATTATTTCATAATGAGTGCCCTCCGTTCCTTAATTCATTGATTTCCTTATAACACTCGCATTAGACAGGCACCTAGCTCATCTTCCTGTGCTTCTCTGCATCTGAGATGCTGTGCCGCCGACTTCCTCTTTGACTGAGGAACACTGTCAAGTGGGGCTTGATGTCAGAGCCTCATCAATTCATGAACAAAGAGCGAACCAACTCATCAGTAAATCTGAATTAAGAGCACTGGAAGGTGGAGGAGAGGGTGGAAGCAATGGTATGCAAGCAGAAGGTTTTTCCTTTAAAAAGCATATTCAGAAAGCCTGCATTTTAGCAGCCATCTAATGGAGGCAGTGTGGTTCAGTGGTAGAATTCTCCCCGTCCATGCAGAAGACCTGGGTTCAATTCCCTTCCAGTGTACCTCACCCATTCCTCAGCGCAGGCTTGCAATTTGCTATGCTGTTGAACAGGTTTGAGTGGTACTTCTAGACTAAGACAGACTGGGGAGAAAGGCCTGGTGATGTACTTCCAAAAATCAGCCAACGAAAACCCTATAGGTCACAATGATCTGCTCCACAACTGATCAGGGGGATGGCACAGGACCGTGCATGGGGTCGCCATGAGTTGGGGGCCAAATCTGTGGTAGCTAACAACAATATTTTGAATACACTGGTGTCTTAGTTATCTAGGGCTGCTATAACAGAAATACCACAAGTGGATGGCTTCAACAAACAGAAGTTTATTCTCTCACAGTCTAGTAGGTTAGAAGTCCAAATTCAGGGTGCCAGCTCCAGGAGAAGGCTTTCTCTGTCGGCTCTGGAAGAAGGTCATTGTCATCAGTCTTTCCCTGGACTAGGAGCCTCTCCACGCAGGAACCTCAGGTTCAAAGGACGTGTGTTCCTGGCTCTGCTTTCTTGGTGGTATGACGTCCCCAACCCTCTGCTCTCTTCTCTCTCCTTTTATCTCTTGTAAGATAAAAGGTGATACAGGCCACACCCCAGGGAAACTCCCTTTACACTGGATCATCGATGTGACCTGAATAAGGGTGTTACATCCCACTCTAATCCTCTTTAACATAATGTAATCTTGCCTCATTAACCACAGGCAGAGATTAGGATTAACAACACATAGGAAAACTACATCCATCACAAAATGGAGGACAACCACACAATACTGGGAATCATGGCCTAATCAAGTTGATACACATATTTTTGGGGGACACAGTTCAATCCATGACAATTGGGTAGGGGAGCAGGAATAAAAAGGTTTGCATAAAATTTTTGCTTCGCTCAAACTGGAAATTGGAGTTTGTTTACTTTTTTTCCAATTCTTTTTCTGGGACGTTTCTCATATATGCAATTTTTGTTTGGACTGTGTTTCATATCTCTCTGTGGGTACTAAATACACTTGCAAGCACAGGCTGACACTCATTTTGTGAGGCTGAAAATCATAAGGAGCAAATTGGGAAAAGTTTAGTGGCATGATTTTAGCTTTTGGGACATTCATGTAACTATTAATGACTGTCAGAAGATACGCCGCAGGCAACAAAAAATTTATCCTCTTAATGTTTAAATGTAGGAGCCCTGGTGGCACAAGAGTTAAGTGCTTGGCTGCTAACTGAAATGTCAGTGATTCTACCAGTGGCTCCACGAGAAAGGACCTGGTGATCTGCTCCCATAAAGACTGTTGTTGTTAGGTGCCATCGAGTTGGTTCCCACTCACAGTGACCCTGTGTACAACAGAATGAAACACTGCCCGGTCCTGTGCCATCCTCATGATTGCTGTTATGCTTGAGCCCACTGCTGCAGCCACTGTGTCATTCCATCTCATTGAGGGTCTTCTTCTTTTTCACTGACCCTCTACCAAGCATAACGTCCTTCTCCAGGGACTGATCCCTCCTGACAAAATAAAGATTTCAGCCATAAAGATGGAAGCCTAGAAGCCCTATGTGGCAGTTCTACTCTGTCCTATAGGGTCCCCATGAGTCAGAATTGACTAGACGGCACACAACAACAACAACGTTTAAATATATCAAGTCAGTAAATGATATTCTCGAAGTCAGTATCCTCAAGTGAAACATTTAAATCACCCAAGGCTTTCTGTCTCTACGTCTGTCTGCAACTTTCTTTCTCTCTCTCTCATTTCATTTTCTTTCTTTCCTTTCTTTCTCCCTTTTTTCTTCCCTCCCTCTCTCCATTTATTTCTTCCTTCCTACAACCACGATGTTGAATCTATCTCTATGAAATCAAAGGGGCCACACAGCAGTCCCCCGGACCTATGGGACTACCTTTCATAAGGGAAGATACAGCATCCACAACATGTCTCCATGACCTGAGCTTCATCTAGCAAGCAGCTGAGATTGCCAAGTGCTCAATGCTGATAATTTCATCAAACAACTCTGATTATCTCAAGCAGCACAATTCAGTCTCCATCTCCCTGACAAACTGCAGACAGCTGCTATTAGAGGTAATTCAGAAAATAGTTTCTGCAACCATATGAACTTCTAAAAGGAAGAAAGGCTATGTTATTGATTGCACTTCGTCTACTTTGACAGAGCAAAAAAATCCTATAACAACTTCAGATATTGGGATAAAGAGGAAAAGCTGCCATTTGCCTACCATGCATGATGACATCACATTTTGAAATAGCTGGAAAGAAGTCAAAGGCACAGCCTCATACAATGGTAAAGAACTATACAAAAATATCTAAATCTATGGACAAACGTATAAGAAATTGGATTTGGATCAAATGGCCAAAGAGCGTCTTTATCATTGGAGCTGATTTCTCTTGACACTGTCCCATTGCCCCACACAGGGTCAGCTGCTAAGACTTTTTTCAAGCACACGATAAAAGTTCAAGGGGAGGAGTTAAAGTCGCCCAGCTGGGACACTGGAGGAGGGAAGAGATAATGGGAAGGAACTAAACCGCTAATGTGAATGTCATACCGGCCATTACAACTGACTTAAGTTGCGAGTATCAGAAGGACATGTGCGCAAACACTGCAGCAGCCATTGCAGTGGGGATCTTGCCAGAGGAAAAAGAAGAGAAAGGACAGTTGCTCTGTCTGAGAAGAAGCACCTAACTTAACACACACAGTAGAAGAGGTGTAGCTAAGTACCAGGACTGCACTGGAAATTTCTCAGATTGATTTCCTTCAATATAGGGATAAATAAAATATGACTAGACTGGTTGTACAATAATATGGCTCATTCGGGATGCTGTGACTTATTTATTCCTGACTATATATGATTTGGCATGTTTATTCACTAACCTTTCAAAGCCCTCTGAAAAAAGGATGCAAACGTTTCTCAAATTGATTCTTTTGGGTAGACGTGCCTAAAGTCTAGCTGCTTTATTTGCACTCCTGAACTAACACTCATGTATACATGCTAAAAAAAACAGTGGACAGGTAGGTAGTGCTTTACAAAGCAACAATGTACAGCCACATGTCCATGCAGATTGGGCCCTCAGAAAGGCGGTATACCCATAGATGTTGGCAAATGCTTTCTTTAAACTCAATGGTTTTCCAAAGTAAACTAGGAAATAAAATTCACTCATTTGTCCAGTAATAACTTAGTCTTACTATGTAATTTATGGTTGTATTTCTTTTAAGAATGACTCCTTAGAAGCAAGGATGGCAAGATTTTGACACATTATCAAGAAAAACCAATCAACAGGGGACATCTAGCTCAACCGGCATAACATAGTTTTTAAAGAAAATGTTCTACATCCTACTCTGATGAGTAGTGTCTGAGGTCTTACAAGCAGCCATCTCAGATACTCCACTGGTTCCACACTATCTGGGGCAAGGGAGAATGAAGAAAACCAAAGACACAATGGAAAGATTAGTCCAAAGGACTAACAGACCACAACAACCACAAACTCTACCAGACTGAGTCCAGCACAACTATATAGTGCCCGGCTACCACCACCGACTGCTCTGACAGGGATCACAATAGAGGGCTCTGGACAGAGCTGGAAAAAATTGTAGAACAAAATTCTAAAAAAAAAAAAAAAAAAAAAAAACCCTAGACTTACTGGTTTGACAGAGACTGGAGAAACCCTGAGAGTATGACTCCCGGACACCCTTTTAGGTCAGTACTGAAGTCACTCCTGAGGTTCACACTTCAGCCAAAGATTAGATGGGCACATAAAACAAAACAAGACTAAACAGGCACACCAGCCCAGGGGCAAGGATGAGAAGGCAGAAGGAGACAGGAAAACTGGTAACAGGGAACCCAACGTCGAGAAGGGGAGAGCGCTGACGTGTCATGGGGTTGGTAACCAATGTCACAGAACAATATGTGTATTAATTGTATAATGAGAAACTAATTTGCTCTGTAAACCTTCATCTAAAGTACAATTAAAAAAAAAAAGACCAATCACTAGAAAAGGACATCAGTGAAGACGAGGGAGGCAATCCATGAGACAGACTGACACAGAGGCTACAACAATGGGCTCAAACATCATAAAGATGGTGCAGGACCAAGAAATGTTTTATTCTGTTATACGTAAGGTTACCAACAACAACAATAACATTATTGTTGAAAAGATAGGCAAGTATCTGCCCTTGTGGTGGTTGCTGGAAAATACAAACGTTAGACCAAAAATGGCACAAAGGAAGTCAGAACATAGCTATAAATTGTGAAGAGGGCCAAGGGAAAGCCTGGGCTGCTATGAAGGAAGGATATAGAAAGAACTTATTTAGATCTGGGGGTGCAGGGAAGGCCTCTTTGATCAAAAAGCCTTTTAACCTGAGAGCTGAGGGGTGAGTAAAAGCTCACCAGGAGATGGTGATGGTTGTAGAACACGATTGATGCAATTGGTGTCACTGAACTGTCCATGTGAAAGATGTTGAATTGGCAAATGCTGTGTTACCTGTATTTTTACAACAACAAAAAATTTTAATAAAATAAAATTTTGTAAAAGTTCATCAGATCAGCAGAAGGCACGTGTGCCTGGCAAAGGGCAGTGCACTGAAACACCTGTGGCAACTTTAGGAACGCGCGGGACTGTGGATGGAATGTGGCAGGTGAAGAGCTAGGACATCAAACGAGCTAAGAGGAGTAGGCATGGCCTGAGTCGGGTCAAGCCCAGTGAGTCTGCTCAAGGATTTGGGTCTTTCTCCCAAGCTCACTGAGGAACAACCACTAGTGTTTTAAGGCAGAAAATGATGTTTCCTCACTGCTGTATAAAGAATGGATCTCAGCAGGGGAGAAGTGGAGGTGGAAAATCCACTTAGAAGGCCATTCAACTGGTCCAAGTAAGAAGCGGCAGTGACTGGACCAGAACCTTGGCTTGAGAAGGCAAGTGAATGGAGGTGCAATACATTGAGATGGGGAGACCAGAGGAGGAAAAGGGTTGGGGGGAAAGACCAAGAGTTTTGCCAGAGAGACTGGAGAAACCCCTAGAGTATGGCCCCCGGACACCGTTTTAGCTCAGTAATGAAGTCACTTCCGAGGTTCATCCTTCAGCCAAAGATTAGACAGGCCCATAGAACAAAACGAGACTAAAGGGGCACAACAGCCCAGGGACAAGGACAAGAAGGCAGGAGGGGACAGGAAAGCTGCTAATAGGGATCCCAAGGTAGAGAGGGGAGAGTGTTGACAAGTTGTGGGGTTGTTAACCAATGTCATAAAACAATATGTGCACTGTTTAATGAGAAACTAGTTTGTTCTGTAAACCTTCACCCAATGCACCAAAAAAAAAAAAAAAAAAGAGCTCTGTCAGAGACACATTTAGTTTGAAATTCCCAATAAACATTCAAGTAAAGATGTCAAGTAGGTAGTTGGATTTATGAGCATTATGATATTCAACACAGAAGGAGGAATCAGAATGAAAATTTTTTTTACAGTTGATCAGTCAGAGAAATAAAGGAAACCCAGGAGAAAGAAACCTGAGGGAAGAGAAGGGAAGACATCAACTGTGTCCTGCTCTGAGAAGGCTGAAGAGCTCTCTTCCAGGTCACTGGGTGGCCTCAGCAAGAAGAGTTTCAAGAAAGTAATGGAGGAAGAAGTCAACTGAGAGGGGACTGAAGAATGACAGGGAAGCAAAGAGGTGGAAACAGGTAAATGTGGACAAAAATTTTTAAAACCATGACCGGGAAAGAAAAAAGAGCAGTTACTGGGACAAGCGAAGGTTTATTTGATAGCCTTTTGCTCTTCTGTCTCTTAAGAGCATGAGAGAGAGAGAGAGAGACTGTCTACTTAACTCTTGAGAATAATCCAATAGAGAGGAGACCCAGAAGAGTCAGAGAAGAAAAGACACAGCTGAAGAACAAAAGCCTTGAGCCTGTCAGAGGGCTGACATCTGGAGCCCAAGTGGATGGATGGGCCCTGAAGAGGCTGATATTTCCTCTCGGGTACTAGATGGACAGGGATCCCACAGCGGCACAGCCCTGACATTCTACTCCAGGCTTGAAAAACAATCCATTCTAATTGTTCCAAATTCCCACAGTCAGGATAATAAGAAGCCTTGAGATTTTGAAACGTTAAAGGATGCTGTAGTGGGCTGAGTGATATCCATCCAAAAGGATACATTCATATTCTAATGCCCAAAACCAGGGAATGTGACCTTATTTGGAAAAGAAGTCTTTGTAAAGGCAATTAAGTCAAGGATCTTGAGATGAGATGATCCTTGATTATACAGCTGGGCCCTAAATCCAATGGCAAGTGGTGTTATAAGACAGAAACACACAGAGGGGATAGGTGCACAGAGGAGAAGGCGATGTGAAGATGGGGCAGAGAGAGATGTGGCCACAAGCCAAGGAATGCCAACAGCTACCAGAGGCTGGAAGAGGCAAGGAACAGACTCTCCTCTAGAGTCTGAGGAGGGACCACAACCATGCCAACACCATGATCTCAGCTTCTAACTTCCAGAACTGTGAGAATAAATTTCTCTTGCTTTAAGCCACCAAGTTTGTGGTAATTTGTTACAGTAGCCCTAGGAAATGAATACAGATTTCTATCCATGAACATTATGTGTTTAAAGATACTGAGGTTCTTATCAGCCAACAAAACAATTATGTTTACTCACTTGCTGGCAAAACCACTTAAAACCCCTCAGATTCTCAGTTTATTCCACCAATTATTCCTCTAAGGCAAAAAACCCAAGGCTCTGTGTTTTATTACTTCTATTTATAGCAATACAAACTCAACTCACAGATTCAAATAAACATGCAGAATGCAATGAAGTAAAATGAACTCACTTAAAACGCATTACTAAATAACCCTTCACAAATGAATTCTCTGAGGTTTTATGTCCACACACATGCTGCCGAGTGCTCAACTCAAGGACACTCCCATCCCAGCAGATGGTCCAAGAACAGGAAGAGGAGGGCTGCATCTGTGTGGCATACCGTGAGCGACCAAGCTGGTGTGGTCCCTGCAAGGAGTTTCTGAGAATGAGGTTCTATCTGGTTTCTAGCAGTTCACCTTGGAAAGTGAAAGTCCAAAAGATGCATTCATTCATTCAAGAAAACATACTGAACATCTGCCATGTGCCATCTATGGTTCTAGGTCCTGCAAATACTTTCAAAATAAAACAATCCTTGTCCCTCAAGGTGGCAGAGAGAGAATAAACAGGCGAAGACATTCAACATACATCCAGAATATGGCCACTTGTCACTGCATCACTGCTACCATCCTGGTTCAATCAAGTCACCATCATGTCTCACTTTGATTATCACAAGAGCCTCCTAACTGGTCATCTGGCTTCTACTTTACCACTTTGTAATCTCTTCTCTATACAGCAGACAGAGATTATTTTCAAATATTAAGTCAGATCATGATACTGGTCTATTCCAAACCCTCAGGTAGCTTCCAACTTACATAATGACCTACAAGGCTCTGCTATTCACTGACCTCATGCCTATCACTCTCTTTGTGGTAGACTTCAAAGTGGACCACAATACTTTGCAGTTCCTCCCATCAAGAGGTGGGAGTCTATTTACTCACCTCTTGAATCTGGGGTTGGCCATGAGACTTTCACTGACCAACAGAATGTGGCAGATGTGACTTGTAGCTTCTCTCTCTCAACTCCTGGAACCCTACTGCCCCATGTGAACAAATGCATGTTGGTGGATGAGATAAAATTCATGTGGGCCAGAGACAAGCTATGTCACCTGAAATCCTGCAGCCCAATCAAAATTCAGCTTCCTGACATCTGCCAGAGATACATGACTGAGTCCAGCCGAAACCAACAGAAGAACTGCCCAGCTGAGCCCAGCCAAATTGTTGGCAAACAGGTTACTGCATTAAATAAATGTTGGTTATTTTAAGCCACTAAGTTTTGGGGCAGTTTGTTATGGATCAAAAGCCAACTAATACATTCCTCCTTGTTAATTTTGTTCCTGCCACACAGACTTCCTTACTGTTCGTGAACATAGCAAGTATACTTTCTACTTTTGGGCTGTTACAACTTGTTATTTATTCCCTATGCCTAACAGCACTCTTCACCCAGATATCCACATAGATCATTCCCTTCATCCTTCTGCTCAACCCATCAGTGAGGCCTTCCTTGGGCACACCATATAGAACTGCATACCCTCTCACACCATGCTAGCTGAGTACTCCTTTATTTTTCTGCATAAGGTTTGTCACCATCTGACATACTACACATTAATGACACAATTATTTATTTTTAATCTGTTTTGCCTATTAAAATATAAGTCCCATGAGGACCAGGGCTTCCTCTTGTTTTGTTCATACCTGTGTCCTCAGTAACTAACACAGTGTTTCGCACATGATAGTTACTCAATATACCCATCCATTACCACTGAGTCAATTCCGACTCATAGCAACCCTACAGGACAGTGTAGAACTGCCCCATAGGGTTTCCAAGGCTGTAAATCTTTACAGAAGCAGAATGCCACATCTTTCTCCTATGCAGAAGCTGATGGGTTCAAACCGCTGACTTTTCTGTTAGCAGCCTAGAGCTTAACCACTGAGCCACTAGGGTTCCTCACTCAATACACCCATTGCCATGGAGTCGACTCCAACTCACAGTGACCCCACAGGACAGAGTAGAACTGCTCCATAGGATTTCCAAGGAGCGGCTGGTGGATTTGAACTGCTGACCTTTTGGTTAGCAGCCAAGCTCTTAACCACTGCGCCACCAGGGCTCCAATATACACTTGTTAAATAAACAGATGAATAAATGAAATGAAAAGCCTAAGGTACTAACAACTCTAAAGAGATTTAAAAACAAGTGATTTAAAGCAAGTGAGTAGGTGCCCACTTTAGACTCAGTGGTGACGGAAGGCATCTCTGAGAAGGTGACATTTCAGTGAACGCCTGAATAACCGGGCAATGTTTCCTTCTGTTATACGTAAAGTTGACGAGTCGGAGCTGATGCAGTGGCAACTAACAACATCTTTCAAAAAAAACCCAGCAGAAATAAGTGATATATAAGGAAAATACTCTTAAAACAAGCAGAATCACATGAATTTTACAAGTTCACAAAACAGCTTCCTTTTTTGTTGTGCCAAATAATCACCTTACTTTTCTTTCTCAAAATGGTGCCCATGACTGCTTTGTTTCATAGAGTCTGGGTGCCCCGTGAGGCCCTGTGGTTTTCTCTGCCTCCTCCACAGCCTCCTCTAATGAGACCTACGTGCCATGGTGGCCCTGACTGCCCACTGCCTCAGGCGCTCCTGCTTGTTCCTTCATTATTTCAGCTTAAATCACCTTGGCAGCAAGGCAAGGGGACAGGCATGATGCCCACTTGAGACCAGAGAGCACATCTTCAAAGGAGAGGGCCATGAAGATCTTGGAGAAAAATCAGACAGAACACTCACATCCACACTCCCTGAAGAGAAACGCCTCAGAAGCCACGTTTGGTTGAGCCAGAAAGGCTAGTTTATGCCACACTGGTGTATTATTTATTACCTGTGATAAACCATTCTTTCAGTGCTGATGCTGTCAGCTTATAAAGGCAGCAGCTCTTCCTCCTGAGCTTGTCCTTGTCTCTCCCTATGGAAAACCCACTCACTCTTCCAGGTCAACTCAGAGTCCACCTCCTCCACCACAAGCCTTTCCTTCTTCTGACCCCATCATTTCTTGTTTGTCCAATTGTTTCTCACATACCACACACGGCCTTGGGATATGTGCTGGGCTGTCTTCTCATGGAACTCCTAGGCTTTTACAGCTGGATTTGGTCACATGGCATTGTTGCAATGAATCGCATTGTTATTTAATCTTTGTATGGGTTCATCTTACCTCTACAACAAGATATAAGGCTAGGAAACATTCTTCACAGTATTCTGAGTGGTATCACCAATGTCATCATTCAGTCGAATTTTCAGATTGAAAGATGGATTTGCAAAAGATGATTTTTTAGCATGTGCCATCTTGCCATATTAAAAGTAAGTTACAAGCCTTCTTTAAGCTACAGGCATGGAGACAACGTTTTACTAACTAAACACATGACATGAAAACCGTGCAGGTAACCCTGGGTCACGGGGATGGAATACTGCAATCAAGATTACCTAGCAAAGGTCAAGTACCCAAACACCTGGTGTCTTAGTTTTATAACGTTGCTATAAAAGAAAGACTACCGGTAGGCTTTAACAAATAGAAATTTATTTTATCACAGTTTAGGAGGCTAGAAGTCCAAACTCAGGGCGCTGGTTCTAGAGGAAGGCTCTCTCTGTCACTCTGGGAGAAATCCTTGTCTCTTTCAGCTTCTCTTCCTCGGTTCCTTGGTGATCTCCACGTGGCCTCAGCCTTTCTCCATTTGTGCTTCCTTGTTTCTGTGCCTAATCTGCTCTTTTTATACCTCAAAAGTGATTGGCTTAACACACACCCTATATTGATAGGGCCGCACTAACATAAAAAAGAAAATCCTGTTCCCAAAGGGGATTACATCCACAAGTATAAGGGTTAGGATTCACAACACATATTTTTGGGGGACACAATTCAATCCATAACACCTGGATTGCAAAATTCACTTCCTCCAAAATAAATACGGATTGCAATGTTATCAGGTTTTTAGGTTTACGAGGTTGTCAGGTATAAATCTTTAAAACGGGCTCATGTTTGAATTCAGGAGACAATGAAAGTGAAATTGTGGGCCTGGTGGACTAATTATTCGAGCTTCTGTGAACGGAATGGCCCAGGAGGGGAAGCTGAACCACACGAGAGTGTTGCAAAGAATTCATGATGAGACAGTGTGAGGAAAAAGTGCTGGGCAGAGAAAATGAGGAGCTGCTCCATAGGAACTGGGGGTTCAGGAGGCATAGAAGTATCTACAGAAAGTGCCTCCCAGGAGAGAAGACAAGCAAGAGCAGCTTAGAAAAGAGGAAAAGACAGGACTGGACAATGGGGTTGACAGAGAATCTTTTGGAATTTATTTCTGTTACAGAAAATGAAGAATACTTCATAGAAAACTTTGGAGTGATGACTCAAGGGGTATTACTTGTTAGAATGTAGTGGGGGTTATAGGGAGTTTAGTTCAACTTGAGCTCAAAGATGAGACTCAATAATGAAGGCAAAAATGATCTCTCACCTTCATTAATCCAGGGGAGGACAGAATCATGAGTCAGGGTGTGGATAGCTGCCAACAAAGAATTTCAGCGTAGAATGGAGTAGTGGGCCTGGAGCCAACAAAAAAGGACTGGATAATAGACATGCAGGCAGTATAAGAGTAGGTTTCCCAGAAGTGGAATCAAAACTGGAGGCATGGCCCATTTCCCCATACACTCTATTAATAAAGGTTTCTACTTCCCATATGGAGGCAGTGGTGGTTTAGTGGTAAAATTCCAGCCTTCCATGTAGGAGACCCAGGTTCAAATCCCAGCCAATGCACCTCATACACAGCCACCTCCCATCTGTCAGTGGAAGCTTGTGTGTTGCTATGACGCTGAACAGGTTTCAGCGGATCTTCCAGACTAAGATGGACTAGGAAGAAAGGCCTGGCAACCTACTTCCAAAAATCAGGAAACAAAAACCCTGATGATCACAGTGATCCACAACCAATTAACTTCATTGTGCATGGGGTCATCATGAGTTGAAGCCAACCTGATGGCAGTTAACAGCAACAATTTCCATAGGGAAGGGTCAAAGATGTAATCCCGAGGAGCTTCACATCCATTCGCTTTAGTGATAGCTACAGAAGGGTTAATGTTTGAGGAGCATCCTTAGCCTGCATCATCTCAGATGCATAATCAAAATAAAACCCAAATTAGCTCTGATTCTTGGAAATTCAGCACAACTCAGGGCAACTAAATTCTCAAGATAAAAACCAAGTTTGGCCGAATGCAAATCTGTTGTTGTTAGGTGCCGTTGAGTTGGTTCCCAATCATACAGACCCCATGAACAACAGAACGAAATATTGCCGGGTCCTGTGCCATTCTCACAGTCGTTGTTATGCTCCAGCCCACTGTTGGCAGCCACTGTGTTCATTCATCTCATTGAGGGTCTTCCTCTTTTTCGCTGACCCTCTACTGTACCAAGCATGATGTCCTTCTCCAGGGACTGATCTCTCCTGACAACATGTCCAAAGTATTTAAGACATAGTCTCACCATCCTTGCTTCTAAGGAGCATTCTGGCTGTATTTCTTCCAGGATAGACCCATTCGTTCTTTTGGCAGTCCATGGTATATTCAATATTCTTCGCCAACACCACAATTCAAAGGCATCAGTTCTTCTTCAGTCTTCCTTATTCATTGTCCATATTTCACGTGCATATGAGGTGATTGAAAACACCATGGCTTGGGTCAGGCGCACCTTAGTCCTCAAGGTGACATCTTTGCTTTTCAACACTTTAAAGAAGTCTTTTGCAGCAGATTTGCCCAATGCAATGCATCTTTTGATTTCTTAACTGCTGCTTCCCTTGGTGTTGATTGTGGATCTAAGTCAAATGAAATCCTTGACAAGTTCAATCGTTTCTCCGTTTATCATGATGTTGCTTATTGGTCCAGTTGTGAGGATTTCTGTTTTCTTTATGTTGAGGTGTAATCCATACTGAAGGCTGTGGTCTTGGTCTTCATCAGTAAGTGTTTCAAGTCCTCTTCACTTTCAGTAAGCAAGGTTGTGTCATCTGCCTAATGAAGATTGTTAATGAGTCTTCCTCCAATCCTGATGCCAGTTTCTTCTTCATACAGTCCAGCTTCTTGGATTATTTGCTCAGCATACAAGTTGAACAGGTATGGTGAAAGGATACAACCCTGACACACACCTTTCCTGACTTTAAACCACGAAGTATCCCCTGTTCTGTCCAAACAGCTGCCTCTTGATCTATGTACAGGTTCCTCATGAGCACAATTAAGTGTTCTGGAATTCCCATTCTTTGCAATGTTATCCATAATTTATTATGATCCACACAGTTGAATGCCTTTGCATAGTCAATAAAACACAGGTAAACATCTTTCTGGTATTCTCTGCTTTCAGCCAGGATCCATCTGACATCAGCAATGATATCCCAGGTTTCAGGTCCTCTTTTAAATCTGGCCTGAATTTCTGGCAGTTCCCGGTTGACATATTGTTGCAGCCTCTTTTGAATGATCTTCAGCAAAATTTTACTTGTCTGTAATATTAATTGATATTGTTCGATAATTTCCACATTTGGTTGGATTATCGTTCTTGGGAATAGGCATAAATATGAATCTCTTCCAGTTGGTTGGCCAGGTAGCTGTCTTCCAAATTTCTTGGCATAGATGAGTGAATTGCTTCCAGTGCTGCATCCATTTGTTGAACCATCTTAATTGATATTCCATCAATTCCTGGAGCCTTGTTTTTCACCAATGCCTTCAGTGCTGCTTGGACTTCGTCCTTTAGTACTATTGGTTCCTGATCATATGCTACCTCTCGAAATGGCTGAATGTTGACCAGTTCTTTTTGGTATAATGACTCTGTGTATTCCTTCCATCTTCTTTTGATGCTTCCTACATCGTTTAATATTTTCCCCATAGAATCCTTCACTATTGCCAACTCAAGGCTTGAATCTTTTCTTCAGTTCTTTCAGCTTGAGAAATGCTGAGTGTGTTCTTCCCTTTTGGTTTTCTATCTCCAGCTCTTTGCACATGTCATTATAATACTCTGTCTTCTCGAGCTGCCCTTTGAAATCTTCTGTTCAGTTCTTTTACTTCATTTCTTCCTTTTGCTTTAGCTACTCGACATTCAAAAGCAAGTTTCAGAGTCTCTTCTGACATCCATTTTGGTCTTTTCCTTCTTTCCTGTCTCTTCAATGACCTCTTACTTTCTTCATGTATGATGTTCCTGATGTCATTCCACAGCTCGTCTGGTCTTCAGTAATTAGTGTTCAATGCGTCAAATCTATACTTGAGATGGTCTCTAAATTCAGGTGGGATATACTCATGGTCGTACTTTGGCTCTCGTGGACTTGTTCTAATTTTCTTCAGTTTCAACTTGAACTTGCATATGAGCAGTTGATGGTCTGTTCCGCAGTCAGCCCCTGGTCTTGTTCTGACCGATGATACTGAGCTTTTCCATCGTCTCTTTCCACAGATGGAGTCGATTTGATTCCTGTGTATTCCATCTGGTGAGGTTCATGTGTATAGTCGCCGTTTATATTGGTTAAAAAAAGTATTTGCGATGAAGAAGTCATTGGTCTCGCAAAATTCTATCATGCGCTCTCCGGCACTGTTTCTATCACCAAGGCCATATTTTCCAACTACTGATTCTTCTTCTGTTTCCAACTTTCGCATTCCAATCACCAGTAATTATCAATGCTTCCTAATCGCACGTTCAATCCATTTCAGACTCCAGAAGCTGATAAAAATCTTCAACATCTTCAGCCTTAGTGGCTGGTGCGTAAATTTGAATAATAGTCATATTAACTGGCCTTCCATGTAGGTGTATGGATATTATCCTATCGCTGATAGCTTGTACTTTAGGACAGATCTTGAAATGTTCTTTTTGACTATGACTGCAATGCCATTCCTCTTCAAGTTGTCATTCCCAGCATAGTAGATCATAAGATCGTCCAGTTCAAAATGGCTAATACCAGTCCATTTCAGCTCACAAACGCCTAAGACACTGATGTTTATGTGTTCCATTTCATTTTTAATGAATTCCAATTTTCCTAGATTCATACTTGGTACATTCCACATTCCAATTATAATGGATGTTTGCAGCTATTTCTTCTCATTTTGATCATGCCATATCAGCAGATGAAGGTCCCAAAAACTTGACTCCATCCACATCATGAAGGCTGACTCTACTTTAAGGAGGCAGCTCTTCCCCAGACATATTTTGAGTGCCTTCCAACCTGAGGGGGACTCATCTTCCGGCACTATATCAGACAATGTTCCACTGCTATTCATAAGGTTTTCACTGGCTTATTTTTTCAGAAGTAGACCACCGGGTCCTTCTTCCTAGTCTGTCTTAATCTGGAAGCTCAGCTGAAACCTGTATGCCATGGGTGACCCTGCTGGTATCCGAATACTGGCGGCATAGCTTCCAGCACCACAGCAACACAGCAACACACAAGCCTCCACAGTAGGACAAACTGACAGACACATGGGGGATGCAAATCTGTAGACATAGTAATAACTGTCAGATTTTATAAGACCTTCAAAAAGATTCAAAGCACCCACATCAACATGGTCTGCCCTGTTCTAGTGTGATTTAAAATAGTCTTTACAGTAACGATGTAACGGAGATGGCTTCCTGTTTTGCAGACTGATGTTTTAAAAGGTTCTGCTAATCATCATAGGTTTATAAAAGAGGTTCCTAATTTTTCTTGGATCATGAAGCCCTCAGTGTCACAGTAAATTTTCTCACAATGTCCCTAAAAAAAAAAAAAAAGCAAACCCATTGCCGTTGAGTCAACTCCAACTCACAGCGACCCTATAGGATAGAGTAGAACTGCCCCATAAGGTTTCCAAGGCTGTAGTCTTTATGGAAGCAGACTGCCATATCTGTCTCCCGCAGAGTGGCTAGTGGGTTTTAACTGCCAACGTTTTGGTTTGAAGCTGAGCGCTTAACCACTGCTCCACCAGAGCTCCTTGGACAATGGCCTTAGAGCAAAGGAAATAGCCCACAGTTCTGTTCATTAAGTAGTTAGGTCTAAACAACTTAATAAGCATTTATTACCTAACAACTTAGTAGCTATGTGAAAAAAATATATATACATAAATGTCATTATCAAAGAACCACAATTATTCACAATGGTATGTGTGGCTTTGTGGGTCACTGCACAGCTTCTCAAACTTTGGAATCAAATAAGACACTGCCACCTTTATTCCCTGTCCCACATTGATCTTTGTGTGTACTTATTTTTTATGCTAGCGACCGCTTCACAGACATATGACATCATCAAGGAACGTGGGAGAGAGCAGTCTAAACCTCAAACTTGGAGTTCATAATTCACTCAGTGTCCAACAGATGGCACTGTATTTTCCTTGACAATTTACAATATCCAGTGATGCCCAGGAAACACTGGTGGTGTTGTGGTTAAGTGGTACGGCTGCTAACCAAAAGGTTGGCAGTTCGAATCCACCGGGCGCTCCTTGGAAACACTATGGGGCAGTTCTACTCTGTCCTATAGGGTCGCTAGAGTCAGAGTCAACTTGATGGCACACAACAACAAGTGATGCCCAGGGAAACTCTGAGTGCACAAGTTTTAGGGTCCAGGTTTTATACAACCATTAGTTTATATCTCAGACACTTAGGGGTAAGATTCATAATTAACAAAAGAAGATGCAAATCCATCTTTCTAATAATCGTCTCCAAGTTTTTGGCTGATATGTTGTCAGATCTGATAAGGCTGTCTTTTTTTTAGGAACATGGCTACACTAGCACTAGGAGTATTAGCTTGGCCATGTTCTTACGGTTTCTCTGTGTTTGCATTATTGTAATCACCTCCAATCTCAGGTTTCTTTGCAGGAATGTTCTTCAGCCTCTTAACAGTTATGTAAGGGGCAAGTTTAGTTTAAATCATATATTATAATTTGCAGTATCAACTCAATGGGACCCTGAAAAAATGAGATATGTCACATTAAAGTGAAATGGTGAGTGTGACTGAGGCTGACACCACTGCCTGCTTCTTTTGAACACTGCCGACACCATACATGAGCGTCCGACGTCTGACCTGAGCACCAGCACTCACGCCATTCCTTCCCTACAGTGAATATTGAATCAACCTGCTGCTGTGTGGGGAGCATGGTGGCATGGTGGTTAAGAGCTCAGGCTGCTAACCAAAAGGCTGGCAGTTCGAATCCAACCAGCCACTACCTGAAAATGCTATGGAGCGATTCTACTCTGTTCTATAGGGTCACTATGTGTTGGAATCAACTTGACTGGCAACGGGTTTGGTTTTGGTTTGCTGCTGTGTGGACTGAGGATGATATATGTAAATATCCTAGAAGTGGGATGGTGCATGGTTTTGTCCAACAAATGCTATTATTATCATTATCCTTACAGTCCTCAAGTGCTGTAAAGAATCGCAAAAATGGCCCCCTGCCATGTGGCTTTTAAAGCAAGGCCTGGACTACTGTGAAGAATCCAGTCCCAAGCCTGGCCCCCAGGGATCGATTTGGAGCTTGTAAAAGCTGCAATGACCTTAGGACTGGCTCATCCCTGGACACCTCTCGGCTGGAGAACCCTGGCTGGGACATCAGTTTACTTTGACCACTGCTTCATTACAATTTCAAAGGGACCCATGTCACCTAAAGCAGAATAAGTGCCTGAGAAAGCCTAACCACACTGGCTCTACAAGGCAGAGAAAAGCTACAAAAACAAGTCAGAAGAACTTTAATACAAATTGTTTACAGGTTAAGTTCATAAAAGCACCAGTAAGTCCATGAGTGGCTTAAACAGTTTGCACTTGACTACTGACCTAAAGGCTGCCAGTTCCAACCCACCCAATGGAGCTGTGGAAGAAAGTCCTGGCAATCTGCTTCCATAAAGATTACAGCCAAGAAAATCCTATGGAGCAGCTCTTCTCTGTAACACATGGGGTCACCATGAGTCGGAATTGACTTGACCGCAATGGATTTAGGCCTGAGGTACATTTTTTCCTCTTTTCTATGAGAGGAAAGACCTTGCAGTGGCATGTTGCCTCTGAAATCTGCAGATACTGAGTCACGGAGATGAGAATTGCCTCATTCTGGTTTGTGAATGCAAATCTTGCCTGCAAATCTTTAGAAAGTAATCAGAGTAAGTGCTGATTGTAAAGGATGCAGATGAAGCCCTTGACTGCTATGGTTGCTAGTTTGGATTTCTTACATAACATCACTCCAGCTAACGGTTATTGTGTACAATAAGCTCAACAACCTACAGCAGTCAAGAAGAAATCGTTCATAAAGGAAGAAAGCCTCCGTCACTGTAATGTAAATTAAGAATGCTTTTAAACTGGGGTGGTGGGTGGAAGGGGCACACAGGTATCTCTTGACATATTAAAGAGAATCAGGCATTAAGATAAATCATTTTCTCATCTGCACAGTGCTCCCCAGTTCCCTGAAGTCTCATGCCAAGAATGTACCATATAAATGCCACTAATTACTAACTGGCATTGGTGGCTCAATGGTAGAAATCTCACCTTCCACGTGGAAGACCTGGGTTCAATTTCCAACCAATGCACCTTATGCGCAGCCACCACTCGTCGGTCAGTAAAAGCTTACCTGCTGCTATGATGGTGAACAGGTTTAGCAACACATCAACTAAGATGAATTAGAAAGGCCTGGTGATTACTTCTGTAATTCAGCCAATGAAAACCCTATGGATCGTGACGTTCCGATCCCCAGCCGATGATGGGCATGGTGCAGGACCTGGCAGCACTCTGTTCCACTGTGCACTGATTTGCCTTGAGTTGAGGGCTGGCTCGACAGCAGTTCACAACAACAACAATGAATGACTAAATCATTTATCAGAATATGCTGGCACATAAACTTATTTTCAACACGTGAATTATTCTGACCTTTATTTCAAATTGTAATACTTCACATCTGGAATGAAGATTAAGTTCTTCATTGTAAAACTCCTATTTAATATAGCTCTTTCTTGTAATAATAGCTACTTTTTTTATGCCTTGCATTTTATAAGTAAGAACTAACTGCGTATAAGAACGGAAAAATTAACACAAAACTCTTTAGGGCAAGAAGAGCTAAATGATGGTATATTCTTTCTCCAGATCTCTCTCTGGTCCTCTGTAGGGCATTTCAAATATTTCAAAGTTCCTCATGTAACTGAACATGCAGAATTACGATTCTAATAAGTACTGACACAAAATTAATTCACATATGAAATACTCACCATAACATAATTCATTGATCCAACCTTCAGAAATGGCATCTCCAAAAGGCCTGCTTTGGTTAATACCTACTTTTAATACATATGGGTTTTTATAAGGAGTAAAATTAATGACTTGATTAAAGCATTAAAAATTGGAAGTGGGGAATGAACCAAGGTCATGAAACACTTTACGTATGAACTATAGAATGGGAATCTAATTTGCTCTGTAAACTTTCAGCCAATGCACAATTCAAAAAAAAAAAAAACTGGGAATGAATAATGGTGATGGTTAAACACATGATAAACATAATTAAGGTCATTGAATTGTACTTGGAAGAATGTTGAAATAGCTAATGGTTTGTGACATATATATTTACCACAATAAAAAAATAATTATAGAAAAAAAAATCTGCTCTGATATCATGTGAACAGTGCTTTCACCTCCTGAGAATAAAGATTCCTTTTCTCAAGGGGAAAAAAAAAATTGGGGGGAATATTTTTGAAGCGCTGTAAATAACTATGTACATCTACCTGCTTACAACACCTCAGCGTGGTCAGAAGAAAGCATCTCCCCATTGTTTCTCCAAATGATGAATTATGGACACAATTAAAGGAGCATATCTAGAGTGGTGTTGTTGTTGTGTGCCATCGAGTCGATTCCAGCTCACAGAGACCCTACAGGACAGAGTAGAACTGCCCCATAGGGCTTTCAAGGAGCAGCTGGTGGATTCAAACTGCCAACCTTTTGGTTAGCAGCCAACCTCTTCACCACTGCACCACCAGGGCTCCATATCTAGAACTGGTAAAATATTCAAGCTTCAAGGGATAGGGTGGAAATTTACAACAGTTAACTACTGGATATGTGCAATATTCATGCCGGCTGAGTAGTCAACTGAGAAGTGTTGAGAAGTCCCAGCCCACCGAGTCATGCCCATTGTTGGGAGGCAGGCATGGAAGAGAGACCGCTAATGTTCTTCAAACATCCTGCCTGTCTTCGCAGTGAAGTGGAAGCATGTGACTAAGTCGGCTTAAGGGGATATGAGTGACCTGATGTCAGCTTCACCAGACCTGGCCGTAAAAACATTCATGTGATCCTCCTGCTCGCTTCTTTCAAAGAATTGGTAACTCTGCAGACTCTGTGATCCAGCTGGAATATACATTCACAACATGGAGAAGGGCACTTGACCCCTACTGGACTGAAACGTGAGCAAGAAGCACTCCCTATTGGGTTGAGCTACTGAGACTGGCATTTGTCCCCACATCATAGCCTAACCTCCTTTGACTAATATAAGGCAGGTCTGGGCAGGTCTGGTCAACTGCCTGGACTAGCACAGCAGGAGTTTGTCTAAGGCATGAGTAGCCAGCCTTCTGGACAAGAACTGGAGCTCTGCAACTACAATCTGTCATCATCCACCTAGGGGAGGGGCCAGCCTGAGTATGGCAATGCATCTTCTGTTGAGATTTCTACTCTGACTCAGTTCCTAGGAATCCACGTCTAAAGGGGGAGGTTGTTGTTGCTAGCTGCTGTTGAGTCGACCCCTGACTCATGGTGACCCCATGCACAGTGGAAAAAAATGCTGCAGGGTCCTGTGCCATCCCTGTGACTGGTCGCAGGTTGGACTGTTTTGATCCATAGGGTTTTCATTGGCTGATTTTTGTAAGCCGATTGCCAGGCCTTTTTCCTAATACATCTTAGTCTGGAAGCTCTGCTGAAACCTGTTCATGATCATAGCAACACACAAGCCTCTACTGACCGACAGGTAGTGGCTACACATGAGGAATACTGTCTGCAAACCAAACCCTCATGGAAGGTGACAATTCTACCACTGAACCACCAATAGCCCCCTCCTCCCTCCTCCAGTCTAGTATGAGGTATAAGAAGTTAAGGAAAAGGAGAGGCTGTGTGCCCAATACTCTTCATTTGGGCCCTCCAGATCTCTTCTTTGTCTCTTTCTGCCCTGCTCTTTACAAATGCATCACCCAAGCTCCCTGGCCTCTGGCTTCTAGTTGGATGGGCCAATGGGAGGTGTCTGCAGGAGATCAGAGAGGGGGAGTGGAGTGAAGTCGGGGTATCTGTTCCCTCTGCTCCTGCCCTTCTGGCCATAGCAAGGGCAGTGGCTACATTCATCAACACCACAGCTCACCCTCTCTTCCAGAGCTACAGCTCTCAATGGCTCCCAGGTCCTCCACTCTCTCTACTCGCCCCTTCACCCTCTGCCTTTGCTAGTCTCTGGGTGCCTTATCCGGGCAGTACTATTGGGTGAGGTATGACCAACATGGAGAGAGGGGTGTTCTCCCTGCTCTGACTCCAGGCACAGCATGGCTTGGCTACTGCCAGGCTACGAGAAGCACACTGGTACACCCGAGGCCACAAGGAGTGTCTCGGCAGCACTCACACTTCTTGGGGGAAAGGAACTCAGCGGGCAGCACTTGTCTCTAGGTAGTCCAAGCGCAGGCACAGAGGCTGTGGGCAGGTGCCTTCACACAGCTTTGCAGATTGCTCAACAACTATTAACCACCAAGGCACGCTCGAGCCCACTGAGGTAAAGTCTGGGGATAACCAGAAATGGACAGGAACAGGTTCGAAGCTGTCCAGGGTTCCACTACAGGAAGTAGGGATGACCACCACCAGTTGCCATCGAGTCGATTCCAACTCATGGCGACCTCATGTGTGTCAGAATAGAACTGTGCTCTACAGGGTGAGGTTTTGGAAGTAGATCACCAGGCCTTTCTTCCAAGGCACCTCTAGGTGGACTCAATCCTCCAACTTTTTGGTTAGCATCTGAACTCATTAATCATTTGCACCACGCAATGACAAGTAGGGACGAGAGCCAGAGAAATAGAAATTAATGTACTGATGTGACCATCTCTGCAATTCTAAGCTGCTGTGCGTGGCCTAAGGAAATGATCTTTCCTAGAGAAGGTGGTGTGGGGAAAGCCACTGAAGGTAGAATGTACCCCACAAAGGAAAATAACCTCCTCTGAATGAATTTTAGAGTTCAATGTTCATATGCCAAACGTGTGTGTGTGTGTGTGAAATCACCACTTCCAATATGTAATTTAAAGTCCATAAGAAAAATAATTCTACATTCAAAAATTCAGAAAAAAGCAAGCTTGCCTGGCCATCTTTTTATGCCAGTAATTCATAAAACATCTAACCCAGAAGGATA
This sequence comes from Trichechus manatus latirostris, assembly GCF_000243295.1. NCBI lineage: Eukaryota > Metazoa > Chordata > Mammalia > Sirenia > Trichechidae > Trichechus > Trichechus manatus. The sequence continues at coordinate 3,819,336 of NW_004444052.1, forward strand.
TTTAAACCTTAGACGTCTACTTATTCTGCCCCTTTGTGTCTAGTTTTCTTACTTTGAAATTGTCTCGTTTACTTTGTGTCTGATGACTCCCCCACAATGTTTATTTTTCAACACAAAGAAGTCCATTTAACTCTTAATTAGCAAGGTTGATTAGAAGACAAACTTACCACTGGAGCGTCTCTAATTTTCGCACTATCATTCAGTCTTGTTATGGGGCAACCTGGATCTGACAAACTGGTCACCATGGTTCATGCAATTGACATGCGCTGGTATTCTTATGGATACTTTTGTCACAATACTTTTTTTCATTTTTTGAAGAGCCAGGTGTCTTTAAAATGTAACAATATACATGGGACTATCCAAAGACATTTATAGGTATATAAGGTTATGGAAATCACCTCATATGCATGCCCTAGTTGGTTAGTGAAAAAGGAAGACACAAGAAGAATTGATGCATTCAAACTGTGGTGTTGGTGAAGAATACTGAATATACCGTGGACTGCCAGAACAAACAAATCAGTCTTAGAAGAAATACAACCAGAATGCTTCTTAGAAGCAAGGATGGCAACACTTTGGCTCGCTTACTTTGGACACGTCATCAGGAAAGACCAGTTGCTAGAAAAGGACATCATGGTTGGTAAAACAGAGGGCCAGCAAACATGAGGGAAACCCTCCAGGAGAGGGAGTGACCTAATAGCCGCAACAATGGGCTCAAATATACCAATGATGATGAAGACGGCACAGAACCAGGCAATGTTTTGTTCTGTTATACGTAAGGCTGCCATGAGTCAGAGCTGACCTGACTCAACAACAACAACGTTGTAGAATGGCTGGGAATGTTTTCTACCATCTATACACTATTATCAGTGTTTCTTTGGTTATATTTTCTTGGCAATGCTCAGGAAAGCTTTTATTGGCATATAGTTTGTGCCCTTCATATTTTTCTAAACCAATATATTAGAGTAAAAAGATCCCGTCGCCACTGAATCGATTCCAACTCATAGCAACCCTACAAGACAGAGTAGAACTGCCCCATTGGGTTTTGAAGGAGCAGCTGGTGGACTCGAACTGCCGACCTTTTGGTTAGCAGCCAAGCTCTTAACCACTGTGCCACCAGGGCTTTTTTCAGTCACAGTTTATGATGAGAAAAAAATTTTAAGCCATGTGTTTTATGTTGCTATAGCTATGCCAAATTTAATTTTACTTAATATAAACATGTTAAATATAAATATTTAAAATATTTACTTGAGAGTTCTTTTACATTCCCATTAAGACTTAAGTAAATGATTTTTCAAAGAACTTGCTGTCTCAACAACACTTCATTTCTACATTCAGTGTCAGTAACTACAGAAAAAAACTTTATAATAAAGATAACCGTGGAGCTGAGTAAGAGATTTATAATACCCTTTCTCGGACTGTTTTCAGGAGTCTCAACAGGGGAATAGTGATTTCCAACTGACATTCATTCCAATGACTTATATAATTCTCTCATTTGAGGTAATTTTATGGCACCTGCCCCAACTTACTTTGGTCTTTACGTGGCACTGAGGATATATTACCATAGTGGAAAAAGTCTATCAATGTGGCAAGTATGAAAAGATAAATAAACCAAAATGAAAAGAAGAGTATATAGTCAAATGTGTGCTATGAAGTCCAAAAAGGATAAGAAAGCTATTGGAATTTGATAGGGATTGTGTTGTATCTCTAGATTGCTTTGGGTAGTACTGACAGCTTAACAATATTAAGTCTTCCAGTCCACGAACATGAGACATCCTTTCATTTATTTAATTTTTGAAAATTTCTTTCAGCAATGTTTGTACTTTTTAGTGTATACCTCCTTGGTTAAATTTATTTCTAGGCATTTTATTCTATTGGATACTGTTGTAAACTCTTCAATACTATTGTGTTTTCTTAAATTCCTTTTCAGAGCATTCACTGCTGGAATATAGAAACACAACTGATTTTTGCATGTTGATCTTGTATTCTGCCACTTCGCTGAACTCATTTATCAGCTTTCGTGCTTTCTAGTGTATTCTTTGGAATTTTCTAGACATAGGATCATGTTATCTGTGAACAGAAATAGTTTTAATTCTTCCTTTCTGATTCGAATGTCTTTTTTTTCTTTTTCTTACTAATTGCTCTGGCTAGAACTTCTTGTACAATGTTGAACAACAGTGGTGAAAGCAGGTGCTCTTGTTTTGTTCCTGATCTCAGGGGGGAAGCTTTCAGTCTTTTGCTATTGAGTATGATGCTAGCTGTGGACACTTAAGAAAAAGCACTCAGCTGACATGTTCAATTATGAAAGATGTGCTCATATATTCATTAGCCATCATTTAACCATTGCTCTATATAACCAGGCAATGAAGATCACAGTCCTGCAATAAGACCAAGCGTGCACACTACTTGAACTTGATACTTTTGCTATACTAAACATGCTCACAAATTAGGATAATGCTCTACAAAACGTTGCGCTGGTGATATTTGGTGTTATGTATATAGTTTTTTTGTTTTTGCAGACTTCTCTAGGGATTCTAGTCCAGACTTTTACAGAATATAGTTGGTGCTAACACACAGAGAGAATGAGTTGTTCTTTAAACAATAACGTGTCTTTAATCCTGATGAAAATTCTCCTGATGATATGCATGAAAGGGCAGACATAAAAGGGCAAACGGCAATAACAAATGCATAGATGAAAACAATCTAGGAAGCATTATTAAAGGAAGTGAGGAATGTTTAAGATGCACTTCTAACTTGTAATTATTGGAGTAGAAGACAACCATCATCACCCACAATTCAACCTTAGTATCACTGTCGCAGATGAAGCCCTAAACTGACAACCTGACCCCAAATATGCTTCTATCCTTTTTACTGTCAATGTTGCTGTCAGGTGCCATTAAGTCTATTCCAACTCAGAGTGACCCCACGTGTGACAGAATAGAACTGCGCCATACGGTTTTGTAGGCTAGAGTCTTTACAGATGCAGATTGCCAGGTCCTTCTCCCTCAGAGCTTCTGGTTAGTAGCTGAGCTCTTAACTGTTGCATCAACAGGGCTCCTTCCGGGTACCACATTTCCCATTCTCACTGAAATTCATTCCCTTCCTAATTCTTTTCTATCTGACACCATTTATTTTAATCAATATGCCTGAAGCCTCATGCTAATTTACCAGGCAGACAGGATCTGATGGCTCCTTCATTTTAAATAGATGAGATAATTTTGAATATTTACATGTGGCTTTAAATATACATTGTAAAGCCTGTGGTACTTTGATTATTCTTTTTGACAGGTGGTGCCTGAAGGAGGAGACAGAAAGAGATATAAATTATATGAATCAACAGGTAATATCACAGCAGGACCGCAACAGTCAAAAGAGATTTTTTTTTAAAAAATCATTCAATGAGGCAGGGCCAAGATGGCACAGTAGTCAGACAATTCCTGTGGTCCCTCTTACAACAAAGACCAGAAAAAACAAGTGAATCAATTACATATGACAATCTAGGAGCCCTGAACATCAAAGACAAAGTTGAGGAATCAGACTGAGTGGCATGGGGAAGAAGAGACGGTTCAGAAGCAGTGAGGAGTTGCCAGACCTGACCTGGCCAGTACTGGCATCCTGCAGGCTGGCTTTACCGGCACAAGAGGCAAGGCAAGCAGTGGCAGGATGCGTTTTCCACATCTGGAGAGACCAAGCAGCAGAGAGTCGGCTCAAACCTCCAGAACCAGCCAGAAACAGAGCTCAATCAGCAAAAGGTAAGTACAGGCGTCTAACCTATCACATGGATTTAAAAAAAAAAAAAGAAAGAAAAAACTCCTTTTGGGAAATACCTCTCTACCATTTACCTGCTCCCTCCCCGCTCTGCTAGGGTCCCAGGTCTGGCTTCAGAGATTGCTGTGCTCCCTGGGCCGGAAGCAGGACTCCTTGTGCTCCCTGAGCCATTCTCCCAGCTTTGGAAAGGGAACAAATTAACAAACAGGAAAAAATAATCTGTCAGCTCCCCTAAACCAGGAACTCAGGGCAGGCACAGCCCCATTGCCTAGACACAGGCATGAAGAGTTCACGGACTCTGAATGCATTTCACCCCTGCATAAAGACTGTGTGGGCCCATTTCAACAGCATGAGTCCTCATTAGCACAGTATGCCGGAGTACATACCTGAAGCCTATTTTCATCTGTATCTGCTATAAGGGAGAGTGACAGATTCATGATAATTGACACCGTTCTGCCCATTAAGCAGGGTCCTCACATACCCACATCAGGGGCCTGAGGACTGGTGGCTCCACCCACTCCATTGAGCCACCCGTGACAGGGGTCCAAGAATAAGCAGTGACTTCAAGTCCTTACAGCCAACAGTATTGGGTATCCATAGTCTGGCTGCAAAACCCACCTACCTACACACTCTAGGGAACAGGGACATGCCTTCCACCCAAACACTCAGGGGCAGCTGTCAGCCCCCTGCCTTGATCAGCGCATGACCCCCGACTGCAGCCAGATACCTGTGCCTACTCCAATCACCCCTGCCCGTCTAGGACTGTAGGTGAGAGCCTGCACCATATACTCAGTGACCGATGACCTGGACACCTGAGCTGAATCCACACTAGAAAAGTAAACAGTCTCTTGGGCTCACATACCTAGTAACAGCTCTAGCCACCTGGAGAGAGGATGTGAGAGCTTCAAAGATGTCAATAATCAGACTAGCTCACATGACCAGTCTATTTGGGCATATCAAAACAAAACAAAACAAGAAGCTAGGACACAATAGGCAAACATAAAATAAATATGATAACTTACTGATGATTAGGAGACAACAGTCAATATCAAATCAAATAAAGAGGCAGACCATGATGGCTTCAGCAAGCCACCAAAACAAAGAATCATAAAACCTTTCGGAGAAAGAGAATTTCTTGGAATTACTGGAGGTAGAATTCAAAAGACTTATATATAGAACTCTTCAAGAAATCAGGAAGAAGATCATGCAAAACACAGAACAAGCCAAGGAACACACAGACAAAGCAACAGAGGAACTTAAGAAGATTATTGAAGAGCACAAGGACAAATTTAACAGGCTGCAAGAATCCAGAGAGACAGGAGACAAAAATCCAAAAGGTTAACAATAAAATTTCAGAATTGGACAACTCAATAGAAAGTCATAGGAGCAGAATTGATGCAATGGAAGTCAGAATTAGTCAGATTGAAATTAAAGCACTTGATGCCAACTTATTTGAGGAAAAATCAGATAAAAGAATTAAAAAACAAGAAGAAACCCTAAGAATTATGTGGGACTCTATCAAGAGGAATAACCTACGAGCAACTGTATCAGAATGGGGAGGATATCAGAGAATAAAGAGAGAATTGTTGAAGATTTGTTGGCAGAAAACTTCCCTGATTTTATGAAAGAAGAGAAGATATCTGTCCAAGAAGCTCATCAAACCCCACACAAGGTAGATCCCAAAAGAAAGTCACTAAAACATATTATAATCAAACTTGCCAAAACCAAAGATAAAGAGAAAATTTTAAGAGTGGCTAGGGATAAATAAAAAGTCATCTACAAAGAAGAGTCAATAAGACTAAACTCTGACTACTCAGCAGAAACCATGCAGGCAAGAAGGCAATGGGATGACATATATAAAGCCTTGTGGAAAAAAACTGCCAGCCAAGAATTATATATCCAGCAAAACTGTCTCTCAAATATGACGAAGAAATTAGGGCATTTCCAGACAAACAGAGGTTTAGGGAATTTGCAAAAACCAAACCAAAATTACAAGAAATACTAAAGGGAGTCCTCTGGTTAGAAAATCA
>NW_004444052.1:3825230-3827026 GCF_000243295.1 Trichechus manatus latirostris
AGGACAGAGCAAGCAGGTATCAACCCAGATAGGGAAGCCACAAAAATAAATCAAAGCTAAAACACTGAAAATAGGGAAACAGAGATGTCAATATGTAAAAGAAGACAACATTAAAACAAAAAAAGAGAGACTAAAATATGTAGTCATTGATCTTTCAGATGGAGAGGAAGTCAAGGCAATATAAAAAAATAAAAGATTGGTTTAAACTTAGAAACATAGGGATAAATATTAAGGTAACCACAAAGGAAACTAACAATCAAAATAAAAAACAAGAAAAACATAAAGACTCACCAAATACAAAATCGACAAAAAGAAAATACATAAAGAAAAACGACTCAGCACAGAAAATAAAGTGGAACAAAGAAACTGTCAACAACACACACACACAAAAATACCAAAATGACAGTATTAAACTCATACCTATAAATAACTACTCTGAATGTAAATGGACTAAATGCATCAATAAAGAGACAGTGACAGAATGGATTAAAAAATACAATCTGTGTATATGCTACCTACAACAGACACACCTTAGATTTAAAGACACAAAAAAACTAAAACTCAAAGGATGGGAAAAAATATCTAAAGCAAACAACACTCAAAAAAGAGCAGGAGTGGCCATAATAATCTCTGACAAAACAGACTTTAAAGCAAAATCCACCACAATGGATAAGGAAGGACACTGTATAACTATTAAAGGGTCAATACACCAGGAGGACATAACTGTAATAAATATTTATGCACCCAGTGACAGGGCTCCAAAATACATAAAACAAACTCTAACAGCATTGAAAAGAGAAACAGACACCTCTACAATAGTAGTAGGAGACATCAACACACCTTGATCTCATGGACATATACAGAAAACTCCACCCAACAGCAGCCAAGTATACTTACTTTTCCAACGCACATGGAATATTCTCCAGAATAGATCACATATTAATCCACAAAGCAAGCCTTAACAGAATCCAAAACATCAAAATATTACAAAGCATCTTTTCTGACCATAAAGCCATAAAAGTAGAAATCAATAACAAGAAAAGCAAGGGAAAAACATTAAATACATGGAAACAGAACAACACCTTGCTCAAAAACTACTGGGTTACAGAAGAAATTAAGGACTGAATAAAGTAATTCACAGAATCAAATGAGAATGAAAACACATCCTAATAGAACCTTTGGGACACAGCAAAAGCAGTGCTCGGAGGTCAATTTATAGCAATAAACGCACACATCCAAATACAAGAAACAGCCAAAATCAAAATATTAACCTTACAGCTTGAACAAGTAGAAAGAGAACAGCAAAAGAAGCCCTTGGGTGCCACAAGAAAGCAAATAATAAAAATTAGAACAGAATTAAATGAAATAGAGAATAGAAAAACAATTGAAAGAGTTAAGAAGACCAAAAGCTGGTTCTTTGAAAAGATAAAATCGATAAACCACTGGCCAAACTTAACAAAAGAAAAACAGGAGAGGAAGCAAATAACCCAAACAAGAAATGAGTTGGGTGATATCACAACAGACCTAACTGAAATTAAAAGAATCACAACAGAATACTATGAAAAATGGTACTCCAACAAATTTGAAAACTTAGAGGAAATGGACAAATTTCTAGAAACACACTACCTACCTAAACTAACACAAACAGAGGGAGAACAACTAAATAAACCTATAACAAAAGAAGAGATTGAAAAGGTAATTAAAAAACTCCCAATAACAACAACAAAAAAAAGCCCTGGCCCTGACGGCTTCACTGGAGAATTCTACCAAGCTTTCAGAGAAGAGTTAACACTACT
>NW_004444052.1:3827126-3844466 GCF_000243295.1 Trichechus manatus latirostris
AGGCTAGAGAAATAAATAAAGAGCATCCAAATTGGTAAGGAAGAAGTAAAAGTATCCCCATTTGCAGATGATATGATCTTATACAGAGAAAACTCCAAAGAATTCACAAGAAAACTACTTGAACTAACAGAAGATTTCAGAAAAGTGTCAGAATACAAGATAAACACACAAAAATCAGTTGGATTCCTTTACACCAACAAAGAGAACTTCAAAGAGGAAATCACCAAATCAACCATTTACAATAGCCGCCAAGAAGATAAAATACTTGGGAATAAATCTAACCAGAGACATGAAAGACCTGTACAAAGAAAACTACAAGACACTACTGCAAGAAACCAAAAGAGACTTACAGAAGTGGAAAAACATACATTGCTTATGGATAGGAAGACTCAACATTGTGAAAATGTCAACTCTATCCAAAGCAATCTACAGATACAGTGAAATCCCAATCCAAATTCCAAGGGCATTTTTTAATGAAGTGGAGAAACAAATCAACTTCATATGGAAACGGAACACGCCTTGGATAAGTAAAGCATTACCGAAGAACAAAGTGGGAGGCCTCACACTAACTGATTTTAGAACCTATTATACCACTATGGTAGTCAAAACAGCCTGGTACCGGTACAACAACAGATACATAGACCAATGGAACAGAACTGAGAATCCAGATGACAATCCACCTATGAGCAGCTATTTGACAAAGACCCAAAGTCCATTAAATGGGGAAAAGACAGTCTCTTTAACAAATGGTCCTGGCATAACTGGATATCCATCTGCAAAAAAACTGAAACAAGACCCATACCTCACACCATGCACAAAAACTAACTCAAAATGGATGAAAAACCTAAATATAAAATCTAAAACGATAAAGATCATGGAAAAAAAATACGGACAACACTGAGAGCCCTCATAACTGGCATAAACAGAATACAAAACATTACTAACAATGCACAAACACCAGAAGAGAAACTAGATAACTGGGAGCTGCTAAAAATCAAACACTTATGCTCATCAAAAAGACTTGCCAAAAGAGTAAAAAGACAACTTACAGACTGGGGAAAAATTTTGTCTATGACAAATATGATCTGGGTCTAATCCCTAAAATCTACAAGATACTGCAAAACCTCAACAACGAAAAGACAAACAACTCAATTTAAAAAAATGGGCAAAGGATATGAACAGGGACTTCGCCAAAGAAGATATTCAGGTGGCTAACAGATACACGAAGAAAAGTTCACGATCATTAGACATTACAGAAATGCAAATCAAAACTACAATGAGATATCATCTCACCCCAACAAGGCTAGCATTAATCCAAAAAAACACAAAATAATAAGTGTTGGAGAGGTTGTAGAGAGACTGGAACACTTTACACTGCTGGTGGGAATGTAAAATGGTACAACCACTTTGGAAATGGATGTGGTGCTTCCTTAAAAAGCTAGAAATAGAAGTACCATATGATCCAGCAATCCCACTCCTTGGAATATATCCCAGAGAAATAAGAGCCATCACACAGATAGATATATGCACACCCATGTTCACTGCAGCACTCTTCACAATAGCAAAAAGACAGAAATAACCTAGCTGCCCATCAACAGATGAATCGATAAACAAATTATGGTATGTTCACACAATGGAATACTACACAATGATAAACATCTCATAACATGGATAAATCTGGAAGGCATTATGCAGAGTGAAATTAGTCAATCGCAAAAGGACAAATACTGTATGAGACCACTATTGTAAGAACTCAAGAAAAGGTTTAAACACAGAAGAAAACATTCTTTAATGGTTACGAGGGTAGGGTGGGAGGGAGAAGGGAATTCATGAACTAGATAGTAGATAAGAATTATCTTAGGTGAAGGGAAGGACAACAAACAATACAGGGGAAGTCAGTACCTCTAGACTAAACCAATAGGTAAGAAGTTTCCTGAATACAACCAAACACTTTGAGGGACAGTGTAGCAGAGGTAGGGGTCTAGGGACCATGGTTTCAGGGAACATCTAGGTCAACTGGCATAACAAAGTTCATTAAGAAAATGTTCTGTATCCCACTTTGGTGAGTGGTGTCTGCGGTCTTAAAAGCTAGCAGATGGCCATCTAAGATGCATCAGCAGGTCTAACCCACCTGGAGCAAAGGAGAATGAAGAACACCAAAGACACAAGGAAAATATTAGCCCAAGGGACAAAAGGGGCCACATAAACCAGAGACTCCATCAGCCTGAGACCAGAAGAACTAGATGGTGCCCGGCTACCACAAATGACCACTCTGACAGTGAACACAACAGAGAGTCCCTGATGGCACAGGAGAAAAGTGTGGAGCAGAACTCAAATTCTAGTAAAAAGACCAGACTTAATGGTCTGACTGAGACTGAAGGAAGCCCAGAAGATATGGCCCCTGAACTCTCTGTTAACCCAGAACTAAAACCACTACTGAAGCCAACTCTTCAGACAAAGAATAGACTGGACTATAAGACATAAAATGATACTCGTGAAGAGTGTGCTTCTTAGTTCCAGTAGATACATGAGACTAAATGGGCAGCTCCGGTCCAAAGGCGAGATGAGAAGACAGAAAGGGATAGGAGCTGGTTGAACGGACATGGAAAATCCAGGGTGGATAGGAGGAATGCGTGGTCACATTGTAGGGATAGCAACTAGGGTCACATAACAATGTATGTATAAATGTTTGTATGAGAAACTAACTTGAGCTGTAAACTTTCACCTAAAGCACAATAAAATAAATAAATAAATAATTCGAAACTCTAAGTCTGATGTATGTAACTCTTATTAATTTTTAGGAAGAAAGTGAACAATCATCATGAAATAAGTAACATACAATTATATAGTTTGCTTCGGTAAGCAGCAGCATAATCCCATTAGAATTACCTTCTAAGGAGCTATGGAAGTGGAAAATAGCGTACTACAGTTTGATTATTTTAAATAATTTTCTAGACAACCAGGTGTGATTCTGGAAATATTTTCAATTTTGACGTTTAATAAATATATAAATGTGTAACTGTACTGGGACAAGAGGAAGAAAAAAATGTGGGCCCTGATAGTAGAAAGGGAAGAAGTAATACAACCTACATCAAAATGTAAGTTTATCAGCAAAGTAGTGTGAAGAACTGGAGAAATAAAGGTAGTGGGTCAAGAGGACCTGATTATGAATCCTGTCTTCCAATCACCCACTCTAGAATTATGAGTCACTCAACCATTCTGGGGCTCAGCTTCCTCCAGAACAATGATAAGGTTCAACTTAATGATCTCGCAGATCCCTTTCAACTCGAATGTTCTGGGAACATGGCCATTTCACAAAGGAGAGTGTTATGGGTTGCCTGGTGTTCCCTCAAAAATATGTGTTGTAAATCCTAACCCATAATCCAAATGGTCATAATTCCATTTGGGAATGGGTCATCTTTGTTATGTTAATGAGGCAGGATTAATATAAGGTGTGTCTTGAGTCAATCTCTTTTGAGATATAAAAGATTAAACAAGTAAGCAAGAGATGCAAAGATGGGGTAAGACAGATAGATGCCAAGCCACATGGACATCTCCAAGGCACCAGGAAACAAACTGAAGAGACAAGGGCCTTTCCCCACAGCCAACAGAGAGAGAAAGCATTTCCCTAGAGCTAGTGCCCTGAATTTGGACTTCTAGCCACCTAAACTGTGAGAAAATACATTTCTGTTTGTTAAAGGCATCCACTTCTGGTATTTCTGTTACAGCAGCACTAGGTAACTAAGACAGAGAGCTTAAATAGAAAGGCCATTGTACTTTGTCCTTAAGGATTGCAATACATGTTCTTTCTTTTTTTCTAAATACCTACCCAGTTCTAACTTTTGCCAGCTTCAGACATGAGATACTAAACAGTGGTGATGTGCAACTTTTGGAAGGGAAACACAGTAATTAAGTCACAGATGCTCTGGGAAAATTCAATGACAGAAAGAACAGAAAAGAAAAAGCAGAGAAGAAGCCACACTGTGGCCCACATGTGAAGTCTGGAGAAGGGCTGCAGAAGATTCCTTTGATCCCTGATCCAGAGCCCATTAGCAAGAGCTCAAAGCATCTACCACCTCGGCTGGGCGAGAAGGCCGCCCAAGTGAGGCAGAAGCCTGCGGAGTGCACCACACTGGGAGAGGCCCAAGCAGCTCCCCCTCCTGCCTGCAAAGCAAGTTTTACTGCAAGTTCAGAACCAAGTACAAAATGAGGTATTCTCAAGAAGTCTAAATGGATCAAGAGCAAAGACAGTGAGAGGAAATAATCACATAGCTTTACATTTCAGTTCTGACTACCCACTCAGGTTGTGATTCTGAGAAGGGATGCCGTGCAATGAGTGGCCATCTGGACAGGTCCCTTTGGGTCTTATCAACCTGTAAGCCAGCCGTGTGTGTCCCACCAGCCCAATTTAGCATCTATTTGGGGTTTCATTTCTTCTGCTCTAGGAGCTCCCACTCACATCTGCCTTTGGCTCCTTCCTTCTTAATGTAGCCCTCATAGCCTTTTCACAGTTACTGGTTTGCCAGGTTTCGTGCTGTGTCAATGATGGAAAATTTGCACATGGAAATCTAGTTGTAAAAGGAGAGCTCTAGGTCCCTCTCCTAGGAGGACATTGGTGGTTCACTGGTAGAATTCTTGACTTCCATGGGGGAGACCCAAGTTCAATTCCCGGCCAATGCATCTCAGAAGCAGCCACTACCTGTCTGTCAGTGGAAGCTTGTTTGTTGCTATTATGCTGAACAGGTTTCAGAGGAGTTTCCAGACTAACACAGATTAGGAAGGAAGGCCTGGTGATCTACTTCCGAAAATCAGCCAACGAAAACCTTATGGATCACAACAGTCCAATCTGCAACTGACTATGGGGATGACACAGGACTGAGCAATGTTTTGTCCCATTGTGCATGGGGTCGCCATGAGTTGGGGGCCAACTTGACAGCAGCTAACAACAACAGGCTCCTATCTATTCTCATCAAACAGGTCATTTGCTAGCACTTTACAAGCAAAGTAGTGGGATGGAGGCAAAGAGTTTGAGTAGCATGCAAACAAGGGGTTGTACTTGAATATGGAGGAGTTTTATTTAAAGTGTCAGAGAACAAGATAGTGCAGGAGTTATCCTGAAGACCAAGAGTAAGAGAACAGACCTCTGCAGATGATTTATTAAAGAAATCCAAAACACATTTTAGAAGATTTCTTGGAAGCCTCAGAAATATGAAAGAAGCCATGGCTTATAAGAAAAACAGAGAAGAGCAAGAAGAAAAAATCCGTAGATGAAAAGTCAGCAGGAACAGATGGAAACACAACCAGCTGTGATAGAGATAGAGATAAATATTTCCAAGAAAATAAAAAAATATACGCAAATCAAAATTCACACTGGAATAAACAATCAGAATTTATAAAGATAATAGGAGTGGAGGTAATACTGAAGTACTGAAGAAGACTTTCCTGCACTTAAAAAATAGAGTAAAATTAATGAAAATGTCTAATAATATATCCCACAAAAATTATTAAAACACAAGGATGAAGAAGTATCCTTTAAAAAAAAAAGTTAATACTCTGATTAAAAAAATAGCAACAATTATCCACTCCTCTCTGTATCCACGCCCTTTGCTATATCCATGCCCTCTGCAATGATAACTCCTGTCATTGAGAGATTTTGCTGAAGATCATTCAAAAACAGTTGGAGCAGTATATCAACAGGGAGCTGTCAGAAAGTCAAGCTGGATTCAGAAGAGGATGTGAAATGGGGATATCAATGCTGATGTCAGAGGGATCCTGGTTGAAAGCAGAGACTACCAGAAAGACGTTTACCTGTGTTTGACTGACTATGCCAAGACATTTGTTCGACTGTGTGGATCATAACAAATTATGGATAACATTATGAAGAATGGAAATTCTAGAACACTTAATTGCACTCATGTGGAAATTGTACATAGACCAAGAGGCAGTTGTTTGAACAGAACAAACGGACACCGCGTGGTTTAAAATCAGGAAAGGTGTGCGTCAAGGTTCTATCCTTTCACCATACTCATTCAATCTGTATGCTGAGCAAATAATCCAAGAAGCTGGCCTATATGAAGAAGAACGTGGCATCAGGACTAGAGGAAGACTTATTAACAACCTGCGATATGCAGTTGACACAACCTTGCTTGCTGAAAGTGAAGAGCACGTGAAGCACTTACTGATGAAGATCAAAGACTATGGCCTTCAGTATGGATTGCACCTCAACATAAAGAAAACAAAAGTCCTCACAACTGAACCAATAAGCAACATTATGCTAAACAGAGAAAATATGGAAGTGGTCAAGGATTTCATTTTACTTGGATCCACAATCAATGCCCATGAAAGCAGCCATCAAGAAATCAAACAAATTATTGCACTGGGCAAATCTGCTGCAAAAGACCTCTTTAAAGTGCTGAAAGGCAAAGATGTCACTTTGAGGACTAAGGTATGCCTGACCCAAACCATGGTATTTTCAATCACCTCATATGCATGCAAAAGCTAGACAATGAATAAGGAAGACTGAAGAAGAATTGATGCCTTTGAGTAACGGTGTTGGCAAAGAATACTGAAGCTATCATGCACTGCCAGAATGAACAAGTCTGTCTTGGAAGAAGTACAGCCAGAATGCTCCTTGGAAGCAAGGATGACGAGATTATGTTTCACATACTTTGGACATATTATCAGGAGGGACCAGTCCCTGGAGAAGGTCATCGTGCTTGGTAAAGTAGAGGGTCAGCAAAAAAGAGGAAGATCCTCTATGAGATGAACTGACACAGTGGCTACAACAATGGGCTCAAACATAGCAACAATTGTGAGGATGGCGCAGGACCGGGCAGCGTTTCGTTCTGTTGTACACAGGGTCGTTATGAGTAGGAACCGACACGAGGGCACCTAACAACAACTACCAAAACCATAGAGAGAAGGAGCCCTGGTGGCACAAGAGTTAAGCACTTGGCAACTGAAAGGTTGGCGGTTTGAACCTATCCAGCCGCTCCAGAGGAGAAAGACCTAGCGAGCTGCTTCCATAAGGATTATAGCCGAGAAAACCCTATGGGGCAGTTCTACTCTGTCATATGGGGTTGTTACGAGTTGTAATCAACTCAACGGCACCCAACAACACCATGGAGAAGTGGCATCTATTTCCCCACCCCTTGAGCCTGGTCTGGTTCTATGATTTGCATTTGCCAATAGAATGTGTCGGAATTAGCTATATACTGGCTCCAAGCCTTTCTTGGAGCCTTGCCATATGAACAAGCTAAGGTGACCTGCTGAAGGATGAAAAGAGACAGCATGAAGGAGAGAAAGCCCAGATGCCCTAGCCTCAACCATCAAAGATCAGTCAGCCTGCCAGTGCCCCAGATGTGAGAGATCCCAGCCAAGAGCAGAGCCATTTATCCACCCCACAGCTGACCACACAGGCAGGAGTGGGTCCACCTGAGACCACAAGACCACAGAGACAACCCAAAGACTCAGAAGCAACAACAAAGGTTTCTTGTTGTAAGCCATTGAGTTTTGAAGTTGTCTGTAACACAGCACTAGCTAACTGACTCACCAGAGAAGAGCAAGACCATGAGAATGACCTTATTCTTTTCCTCTGTCACTCCAAGTTCAAAAGACTATGGAGTTTTGGAGAAAAATATTTTAGTTGAATATTTTGCATCAAGCCAAGTTGTGAAGCTGCTATTCAGAAGGAAAAACAAGAGAAATGATTTCTCAGGTAAGCAAGGATCAAAAATTATGTCTCCAATTTGCTGTTCTCAAACACATGACTTGAAGATACATATCAGTCTACTGTGAGATAAACAAAAACTATCATTTCAGTCATGAAAAAACCATAAATGAACAACTGAGGGATCCTGACACCAAGAAAATATACCTATTTAAGCTAGACAGCTGCTATACATGATGACCAAGCTGAAGTCAAGTATAGAAACAACTCCTAAAACAGAAGATAACAGAGCGAAACACTAACTCAGTACTAATCAGGTACATGAAAACCCAAGTCAAATTAACAAATACTTGTCCAAGACAAAGTGATAATGAAAAAAATGAAAGAGATAAAACTACATTAAATCCTTCAGCAAATATGCAGGAGAGACAAATGATACTATTTTACTCCTGAATGGTAAGCTGCGGACCTATCTGAAAAATACATTTTCCACAAAAATTAAACGTAAAGAATGTAAAATCAACATATACATTTTCCAAATCACTAGGAAAATGGAAGCTAACAAAACATAGCCCACATCAAGACAAACAGCGAAAAACAAAATGACAAAACAAAAATTACCAGTGATTTAAACTCTCTTAACCAAAAATAAGTGCCTCAGGCAGAGGTAAAACACAAAGGGCTATTATATTTGTAGAAGTGAAAGGCCTACAATAAAGAGAATAGCAAAGAGTGCTGGTAAGGATCAGCACAAATAAAACCAGGCTAATGGAAACCAAAAGGGAACGTGTGTACTAAAATGAATTAATGAAATGTATATTTTAAGGCAAAAAGCAATACATGAGATTAATGGTGTCATTTTATATTGATAAAATAGGCACTTAAGACTGAAACCCTAACATTCACGAACCTTTATGTTCCTAATAACCTGGCATCAAAATAAATACACCAGTAGCCCTCTTATCTGATGAAATCAGGGGATTTTGTTTAAATTAAAACATGGAAAGGTACTTTCATTTGGTAATCTTTTAATGTAGTGCCAACACTGATTTGCATTCAGTGTTATCTTTCTTACATAAAACATATTCATTTCCTATTCTTAGTTTTCATTTCTTTTAAAAAAATGAGTCTTAAAACACTTGCAAAGCAATCTGAGTGCAAAATCCTTCCAGATTTTTATGATTTTTTTTTCCTTAATCTTTTAGAGTTGCAACATCAACAAGAGTTTTTTTATTGGACTCAATTTTATTACATTTTTCTGATGTTTCCATTTAGTTTTCATCATATATAATTAAACATCATGATTAAAAAAAATGTATAACTAGCATAAGCGAGTTTGAGAACAAAGAAAACCAAGTCGTGGTAAAGCATAAACTCAACTGGTGGGCACCAAAATGTGTGGACATATTAGTACTTGCCTGCCACTCGCACTCCGCGTGCAATGGGCACCAGCCAGT
This sequence comes from Trichechus manatus latirostris, assembly GCF_000243295.1. Taxonomy (NCBI): domain Eukaryota; kingdom Metazoa; phylum Chordata; class Mammalia; order Sirenia; family Trichechidae; genus Trichechus; species Trichechus manatus. The sequence continues at coordinate 3,836,253 of NW_004444052.1, forward strand.
GTGATTGATGGAGAGACAGACACACAGTCTGTTAATTAGGCAAGGCAATCATAGAAAAACTGGTTGAACAAATTTTCACAAAAAGCAAACTATAATAAAATCATGAAAAAAAATGGACAGAATGTTCTATTAAATAACAGTCCAATTTTAATTATTGAGAAATATGGCAGAAATGTGAATAAATAAAAAAAAAGAGTAGTATTGATAAAAAGTGAATAAATGGAATAGAATAGGCAGATAACCCCGAAATAGATCCTAGGACATATAAAAATTTAATATATGTTATATAAAAGATTGCAGATCAATGGGAAAAGAGTTACAAATAGCACTGCAAAAGATTCATTTTGCATAATACACTAAAATAAATTCCAAATAGACCCCAGAGTTAAATGTAAAAAGATAAAGCATAAAAAAAAGAATAAGATGAGCATCCAGAAAATTATTTAACTTCCTGCCCAGTGGGAATTAAATATGAGATATTAAATATGAGAGAAATAGAAGAAGCCACAAAGTGAAGCTCAATAGATTTGATGACATAGAAATTAAAAATTAAAAATTATTCAGGACAAAAATTTTCACCCCCCCCACACACACCCATTTGCAAAAGCATGAAAAATGCTGAAATATTTAAAGTGGCCTTAAAGGAAATAAGACTTTAGTATACCAATAGGAGCCCTGGTGGCACAATGGTTAAGCATTTGGCTGCTTAACCAAAAGGTTGGCGGTTCAAACCCACCAGCAGCTTTGCAGAAGAAAGACCTGGTGATCTGCTCCTATATAGATTACAGTCTAGAAAACCGTATGGGGGTAATTCTGCTCTGTCACATGGGGTCACTATGAGTCAAAATCGAAAACCAACAATATGCCAATAGTGCAAAGGACCTCTTCAGACAATTCACAAAAGAAATAATAAACGGCTAATAAACATGTTAAACTACTCAACTCCACAGATAATAAAAGAAACAAAATTAAAGCAACGAAGGGCCATTTTTGCTTTACAAAACTGACAACAAAATTTAAAAACCCGTAATGCTAAATGCTGAGGCTGGCATGGGGAGACACACACACACACAGACGTACTTTTCAAATTCTCTACACTAAGCATACTTTAATTTTATAAATATGATAAACAAATTTACTTTTTTGAAGATGGGTTACTAACTTTGGGTGAATTTAGAGGTCAGCTCCTGGCCCACTACATTTCAGTATTTTCATCAGTGTCTGCATGATGGCATAGTGTATGAACTTAACAGCTTTGTGTCTGACCAAACCAGGAGAATCTATGAATTCAGAATGATACGTTAAACGATGCTGTGATCAGAAATAAACAGGATGAAATTCAAAAGGAACCTTTGCTGGGTCACTTACTAATTAGATAAACTAATTACATGATGTAGTGTAGAGAATGAGTACACAGGTGTCTGGAACAGATGCAGGAGTTGGTGGACCAGACACTGAATACAAATTAGAAAGCCAATATATAAAATCAAGTACATTATCGAAACATAAATTAATGAATAAAACATGAAATTAATTCCCCCACCCTGTTTGTATGTATATCATAGTCTCTTACGAATCTCACCTACAGGTTTTGGATCAACAGTTTAAGAAAAAAGGCTCAAAGGAAAACATTATAAAGAAGAGAATCTCTTAAGAAGTGAGATCACGTATCCCAAAGGGGAAGCACTATTGAAAAGATTAAAAAGTTTTGGGATAGATGACAGGTAATTATTAAGTAGCTGGTAATGGCCAAGTGGAGCCCTGGTGGCCAAGTGGTTAAGAGCTCAGCTGCTAACCAAAAGGTTGCCAGTTCGAATTCACCAGCTGCCCCTTAGAAACACTATGGGGCAGTACTACTCTGTCCTACAGATAGGGTCGCTATGAGTTGGAATCAGCTTGACGCCAACAGGTTTTAGTTAATGACCAGTTATAAGGAGCCCTGGTGGCAAAGTGAGTTAAGCACTCGGCTGCTAACCGAAAAGTCAGTGGTTCGAACCCACCAGCTGCTCCACTGGAGAAAGAAGTGGCAATCTGTTTCTGTAAAGAGTATAGCCTCAGAAACCCTATGAGGCAGTTCTACTCCGTCCTTTATGAGTCTGAATAGACTTAAAGGCAAAGTTGTTTTTTTTGTTGTTTGTTTGTTTTTAACAGCCAAGCTGACTCCATGTATCCTGAGAAAATACCAAACACAGTCTGAGGAACTCATGCAAAAATCATGCCACCTCCCTCACTCCCACCCACCTACCCACTCCTAACTACACACATAGTAACAAACACACACTTTTATTTGGAACATGTTACTCAGTGCAGAGATATTGGGAAAAGATACCAAAAACAATAAGGAGGGGAGGGGAGGAAGGAAAGAAGGAGGGAGGGAGGGAGGGAGGAAAGAAGGAAAACTGCTTGGAAACATCTTCAATAGGAAGAAAGGTACTCTTCTGAAAAGACAGAGCGAAGACAGATCTAGGTTTGAATCTTAGCTGGCCCTGTCTGTTACTGTGCCTCATTCCTCATCTAGAAATTGAAGAGGATAATAAATGAAATATGTCTCTAAATTTTCAGGGAGAAATGATAGTATTTGACAGGAGATGTCATATTTGCAGAAATATCCCAGAATAGGAAAACGGAGTAAATAGGACAGAAAAAATACATAAGATGTAATTCAAGAAAATGTTAGAGAAATAAAAGAAACAGATTGAAAGTACACACTGTGTACCAAAAAAAATTTTGATATATAACAATAAACATAAAGTTGTTGTTAGGTACCGTCAAGTTGATTCCAACTCACAGCAACCTCATGTAACAGACTAGAACCGCCCTACAGTGTTTCCTAGGCTGTAATCTTTATGGGAGTAGATCGCCAGGTCTTTGACCCAGAGTGGCTGGTGGGTTCGAACCACCAACCTTTCGATTAACAGCCGAGCATTTAACCATTGTGCCAACAAAAATCACTCCTTGCTGTTGAGTCAATTCCGACTCACAGTGACACTACAGGACAGAGTAGAACTGCCCCATAGGGTTTCCAAGGCTGTAATCTTACAGAAGCCGACTGCCACATCTTTCTCCCACAGACTGGCTGGTGGTTTCGAACTGCAGACCTCTCTGTTAGCAGCCGAGCACTTAACCATTGCGCCACCAGGGTTCCTTGTTGTGCCACCAGGGCTCCTTAAAGATAAAGTTAGTAGAATTCAACAATAAAGAATAATCTTTTGGCACACAAAAAGAAAAACCAAACCCATTGCCTTTGAGTCGATTCCAACTCACAGTGACCCTATAGGACAGAGTAGAGCTGCCCTATAGGGCTTCCAAGGAGTGGCTGGTGGATTTGAACTGCCGTCCTTTCGGTTAGCAGCTGAGCTCTTAACCACTGTACAACAAGGGCTCCGCAGACACACAGATATCTTGAAGGCAAAGACACCAGCCAGCCTTGTACTTCTCAGCAGCATGTAATATTGGGACATAGTACAAGGCCGCCAAAATCCTCAGGAAAAGAAAGTCAAGACATAAATTAAAAAACTATATAGTGAAAGGACTAGTAGTGATCATTGGATACATTTAATCAAAGAATGAAAATTAAGGCAACTGTGAAAACTATGGTTACTGAATAAAATAGAAATGGTATATACTAGGACAATATGCAAACGGGGTAATCAACAAAACAGGAATAGAAGTTGAGAGGTTGGGAAGTACACTGGTTGACTTATCTGTTATAGCCAGAGTAAAAACATGTAAGTTTAAATCTGATAAAGGAAAAGGGGTGGGATGTAAGTATATTAAAGATATAAACAGAAGAAAAGCCTAAAAGAACAGTATAATCAACAAATATTAGGTGTCGGAGGAAGGACTGGAAAGTAGAAATAAGAGGAATTATACTAATTTCTTCATTGGTCTTAAGGGGCATCAATCGATACTAAGTAAATATTGTTAACTAAAATAACTATAAAGCTATTTATAAAGGTTATCACTAAAAGAGTTATTTTCATACAACCTTTCCAGAATAATAGAAAAAAACAAATGAACACATGTAGACAAAATGCAAACACAAGGAATTAAACCAAGAATAACAAAATAAGATTATACAACCAAGACTAAACACATCTGTTATATAAATAAATACATTTGTATTATATTCAAAAGTCAAAAGGAAAATACCTGCAGACTGGCTTCCAAAGCGGGGGAAAAACAGCAACAAATGGTATGCTATATATAAGAGACATGTAAAGCAAAGTAAATCAGAAAAGTTAAAAATAAACAATAAGATAAAAGCGTGGCAAAGGCACGCCGGGCAAGTATCAAAGAAAAATCAGGAATCATGTTCTTAATACCAAACATATTTAATTCAAAGCCAAGAGCATCCAGAAGGGCAAAGCTACTTTATAACTGGAGAGGGTACAATCCACGATGACCATCTAGCATTCATAAATATGGCACCAACATTAATACAACAAAACCTATATGAAATAAGGTTTTTATACTGCAAAATTTATATGAAATAATAAATACAGAAGTATTGCAATTTACCTTTCTGCTGAAGAATGTTCAAGTGAGCAAGTAATAACACAATTACAAAGCAGTTCTAACTGATATGAAAATGGAATTCTATACCCTGAAAACAGAGAATGCACCTTTTTTACAAATCTCCATGGAATGTTTTGACCACTAATTAGGCCAAAACTAAAACCTCAATAAATTACAAAAGTAGAAATGAGATAGGTAACAGTTTCTGATCACAATGCAATAAAAGTAGAAACATACAACAAAACTAGAAAACCAAATGACCCAACCACCTGAAAAAAAATTAATTCTCCAAAATGAACTTTGTGTCAAAAATGAAATCAAAACTAAGAAAACAGAATATGCAGAAAATACTGCAAATTAAATGCTCTCAGACCTCCGTGAGATGGATTAACATGGTGGCTGCAATAGGCTCAAACACACCAAAGATGATGAGCATGGCGCAGGGTCCGGCAATGTTTTGTTGTTATACGCAAGGTCGCCATGAGTCAGAGCCGACTTGACGGCAACCAACAACAACAACCGTCAGAATACACGTGATGTGCTCAAAGGAAAATCCACAGCCTTAGAAACTTACAGTGATAAAAAAGAAGCAATAAGTCGTTTATTTAGGAATTACATATCGACATCAAGAAACCCAAGGCCAACAAATTAGACAAGCCTTTAACAAACCAAATTAAAAAAGAAAACATCGACGTGTGACTCCAGAAATAACCACAGACACAGAGGATAAAAAAATAAATCACAAAAACCACTAGGCTCAAAAATACTCTAATAAATGTAAAAACCTGGATGAATGAATGATTTTCTACTTTATCAATTAACACGAATGAAACTGCAATAAGTTTTCAAATAACCCTTCTTAAAATGCACCAAGCTTAACCAGTTTTGCACACGTGAATTCTACCAATCCTTAAAGGAAAAGATGCCAATGCTATTTGCAATACACACGGTAAGGAAGGAAAGCTTTCGATTCTTTCTCTGAAACCAGCATACCATGCACACTAAACCTAAAATAAGATAGCACACATACCGAAAACGAACAAAAACCCAGACAGATCAATTTCGCTTATATTACCAACTGAAAAATCTTAAACCAAATATGGACATGCAGAATTGTGAGACACAATGGGATTTGTAACAAGGGTTGTTCAATATTGGAAACTATATCAATGTAATTCTTCATGCTGATAAATGAGAGAAAAAACTTGTGTTGTTCTCCATTAACGCTGAAAAGGAATTTGACAAAATTTAATCAAATTTAAGATTTATCCATTCTTGCTTTTTAAAAACTTTTAATAAAATAGGAAAATATGAAGACAGCATTAATACCATAATGATGACTAACATTTATGTAAACCAAAAAAACCCAAACCCATTTCCGTCGAGTTGATTCCGACTCATAGTGACCCTACAGGACAGAGGAGAACTGCCCCACAGGGTTTCTAAGGAGCAGCTGGTGGGTTCGAACTGCCGACCTTTTGGTTAGCAGCCACAGTGCTTAACCACTGCACCACTAGGGCTCCAACATTTATACACTGTTTATTATATGCCAGGCACTGTTCTACAAGGATGTTATTACTGCTTTCCTAAAGTAATGGTGAAGAGGAGAAAGATGTGGCAGTCTGCTTCCATAAAGATTACAGACTTGGAAACCCTATGGGGCAGTTCTACTCTGTCCTTCAGGGTCGCTATGAGTCAGAATTGACTCGATGGCAATGGGTTTAAAGTAATGGTGAACTCTACCACCTGTCTGTCAGACTGTCATACTGTGGTGGCTTGCATGTTACTATGATGCTAGAAGTTATACCACTGGTATTTTAAATACCAGCAGGGTCACCTATAGTGGACAGGTTTCAGTGGCACATCCAGATTAAGACAGACTAGGAAGAAAGGCCTGGTGATTTACCTCTGAAAATCATCCAATGAAAACCCTAGGGATCACAACAGAATACTGTCTGATATAGTGCTGGAAGATGAGCCCCTTTGGGTAGAAGGCACTCCAAATGTACAGTGGCCGCAACAATGGACTCAAGTCTATCAACAACCGAGAAGATGGCACAGGACCAAGCAATGTTTCCTTCTGTTGTCCAAGGGGTCGCCGTGATTCAGAGCCAGCACGAGGGCAGCTACAACAACAGTGGTGAACTAAGACAGTGGAAGGGGGAATACAGGGAGGAGTGGGGACAAAGTCAAAGCTGTAGGAGTCTTGATTCATTCTTGAAAGTTGGAAGAACTGTCTAGTTGCCAATCCAACAGAGGAAGAAACATCTAAAGTCTCTCTCCCCAGGTTCCCTTGGCCCTTTCGACAGGATATGTTAAGAGGCTGTTTTACTGGTAGCCAATAAAGCACTCAACCTCATCTAAGAGCAGATCTAGAACACAGCAGATGGCAAGTACATTACTCAGAGCACAAATATTTATTGAGTGCCTACTGGTGCCAGACACTATTCTAGAGCTAGGGATCTACCAATACGTGTGCGCGCGCGCGCGTGTGTGTGTGTAGGCAGGGAAGGTACCTGTCTTCCTCTAGCTTACTTTCTGGTCCTAAATCTAAAAGCAAGAGGAATTGAGCAGTACAAACCTTCATTAATTATTAAGTAACACTCTCAAAGTCTCAGGCACTGGGGAAAATAAAAACAAAAATGTGGCCCTTTCCTAAACAGCTCAGGGTGTCCACAAGGACTTGAACGCAGTCTAGAAACTGATAAGCTGCAAATGTCTTGGCAGAGCTCTGTTAAAAAGTCAAAGAAGGAAGTCTTTGGAAAGTCATCAAACAAAAATGCAACAGAAACATCCATTAGAAGCTCAACAGCTTGGGACAGCCTTGTCTATACAACACATTCAGAGTAACATTTTGAAGAAAACTGACATTTTTAAAAACCAATAAAACCTACTCTCCATTTACCTTGAAAATGTGAAACAAACCTCAAGAGCCAAGGAAGACTTGAGAACAATATATTCTGGCCTTGGGCAAAAAGAGCGGCACTGCCTCCAAAACATCTATACTGTGAAAAGTACTGCCTGGTACTCAAAGTGGTTTGCGTCCATTACCTCATGGCACAGGGTCCTCTCAAGGCCTTTAACAACCAAGACAGTGCTTGATTCCGAGGCCCTTTCTTTCTCATATTCCTGGATAGTCACGCTAATAGAAAGATTGTAAAGGGTAAAACAGAGCCAACCATGGTTTCCACGTGCCTCACTGCCAAAGATTTAGAAGACAGGCTTGTGATCATCTTTAAGCACAAAACAGCAGATTCTTAGTCACATAGTATCAACTCAGATCAAAATGACTAAAAACCTCACTTGAAGAATTAGCATCACTATTTCCAAAACCAAAATACTTATCAACAAGCAGTTAACATCGGTTAAAAAATAAAAATTATCAAATTGTACTGTATTTTACTACAAGAAGCCATTTCTAAAAGGAGAAGCAACAGGCATCCAAGAACTTACCATCACAACATGGTGATCTGCTCAACCTAGTACCTATGTCATCATCTCCTCCACTCCAGTTCACCTGCCATGTCAAAATAACCACATTCTAAGACCACTGGGACAGATTTCAAAAGCCCAGCAGACAAGCAGATGGCTCCTAGGGCAATCAAATAACAAAATATTTTATACGGTACTACTGTGCAGCCTGATTTTGCCCTGAAGACTCAAATTGCCTACAAGTTCTGAATGCCAGCGTTTCCA
>NW_004444052.1:3845176-3846097 GCF_000243295.1 Trichechus manatus latirostris
ACTGCCTGGTTTAAAATTGAAAAAAGTGTGTGGCAGGGTTGTATCTTTCCACCTTACTGATTTAATCTATGTGCTGAACAAATAAATCCAAGAAGTCAGACTATATGAAAAAGACCTTAACATCAGGATTGGAAGAAGACTCATTAACAAACTGTGATATGCAGTTGACACAACTCTGCCTGCCAAAAATTAAGACGACTTGAAGCACTTACTGATGAAGGTCAAAGACTACAGCCCTCAATATGAATTACGCCTGAATGTGAAGAAAATGAAAATCTTCACAACTGGACCAATGAACAACATCATGATAAATGGAGATAAAACTGAAGTTTCAACAATTTCATTCTACTTGGATCAACAATCAATGTCCATGGAAGCAGCAGTCAATGACTTACTGCATTGGGCAAATCTGTTACAACAGACCTCTTTACAGTTTTAAAAATCAAAGATGTAACTTTTAGCACCACTAAAAGAGAAAAATCTTGTTTTCACAATTTTCATTTTTCCCTTTAATTTATACAGGCAAATAGTACCAGACCTTAAATAGAGCAGAACACCCCATGTCTGTATCTCCTCTATCCTCCCATCTCTATTCCTTAGTTTCCGTACCTATCATTGGTTCTTCACCCTGTCTGAAGTTCTTCTAACTGACTGCTTCCTTCTGTCTTTATCTCTGCCTCCTGAAAGGGAGACGGAGAGTAACAGACTGCCATGTATGTGTTGGAGTTGGGAGGTGGAGTAGGTGGGAGAGGGTGGCTGACGGGGGGACAAGTCTCAACCTGTCCTCTGCTCATGTTTCCGGGTAACCTTAATCCTATCCCTCTAATAGTCCTATGTCTGGCCTACTGGTTCCAGGCAATTGGGCTGCCCTAATCCACTCTGGCTGGCCTGTTCCTCCTTGCAGTCTCATGGAAGCTGGCT
>NW_004444052.1:3846677-3856715 GCF_000243295.1 Trichechus manatus latirostris
TCTGCTTGTTACTCACCTCAGGTTCAAGAGTGCCTAGCAGCAAAAAGTGAAAGTCCGTAGCAGTGAGTGTTCACCCTGTGTAACTGAATCAAACTACTCAAACAGAAATTCCTGGTTCTTGATTCCTGACCAAGTGATCCGGAATAAATCATTTAACCTCCCTGAACCTCAATGGACCCATCTGTAAAATGGGAATAATGATCAAACTCAACATTACAATTTTTTATAGGGAATGTGGTTGGAACCCTGGTGGCACAGTGGTTAAGAGTGGCTAAGTGGCTGCTAACCAAAAGGTTGGCAGTTTGAATCCACCAACTGCTCCTTGGAAACTCTATGGGGCAGTTCTACTCTGTTTTGAGCTAATGCATGTGAAAGCACTTTATACATGGGAGAAAAAAAAAGCAAGAAAAATTAATTATTATTGTTTCTCCAAGAAACTCAGAATAAATACTGTGAAATGAGTTTAATAAACATAAAAGTGGAGAATATGGTCTTGAATACTCCTCAGTAAACAATTAATTCAGGTGACCATTAAAAAACTAGCTGCCATTCACTTGCCTCTGGCTCATGGTGACCCCATGTGCGCCAGAGTAGAACTGTGCTCCACAGAGCTTTTAATGGTTGATTTTTCAGAAGTAGATCACCAGGCCTTTCTTCCGAAGCAACTCTGCATGGACTTGAACCTCCAACCTTTCAGTTAGCAGCAGAGCACATTAGTTATTTGTACCACACAGGGACTCCTTGTTGTTGTTAGTTGCCCTTCAGTCAGCTCCAACTCACGGTGACCTTACGTATAACAAAATAAATCATTTCCTGGTCCTGTGCTATCTGCACAAATGTTGGCATATTTGAGCTCATTGTTGTAGCTACTGTATCAATCCATCTCATGGAAGGTTTCCTAGAGGACCATTTAACCTCCTAGGTGACCATTAACCACTTGTCTTCAAGTTGATTCTGGCTCATGGCGACTCCATATGTGTCAGAGTAAAACTGTGCTCCATAGGGTTTTCAATGGCTAATTTTTCAAAGTAGATAGCCAGGCCTTTCTTCTGAGGGGCTTCTGGGTAGACTCAAACCTCTAACTTTCTGTTTAGCAGCCAAGCCTGTTAACTGTTTACACCAACCAGGACTAGGTGACCATCACCAGTACCAGGTGAGTTAATTCCGACTCATGGTGGCTCCATGTGGGCCAGAGTAGAACTGTGCTCTACAAGGCTTTCAATGGCAGATTTTCCAGTAGATCACCAGGCCTCTCTTCCAAGGTGCCTCTGGGTGGACTCCAAATTCCAACCTTTTAGTTGGCAGCCAAGCACATTAACTGTTTGCACCACCCAAGGGCTCCAGGTGACCATTGTTGCTGTTGTTAAGTGCCGTCAAGTCAGTTCTGACTCATAGTCATTCCATACATAACAGAACGAACATCACTCAGTCCTGCACCATCCTCACAATTTTGTAACCACTGTGTCAATCCATCTCTTTGACAGTCTTCCTCTTTTTCTCTGACCCTCTACTTTACCAAGCATGATGTCCTTCTCCAGGGACTGGTCCCTCCTGATAACATGTCCAAAGTAAGTGAGACAAGTTTTGCCATTCTCACTTCTAAGGAGCATTCTAGCTGTACTCCTTCAAAGACAGACTTGTTCCTTCTTCTGGCAGTCCACGGTATATTGAATATTCTTTGCCAACACCATATCTCAAATGCATGAATTCCTGACACTGTCAAGGATTTCATTTTACTTGGATCCACAATCAACTCCCATGGAAGCAGCAGTCAAGAAATCAAATGACATATTGCATGGGACAAATCTGCTGCAAAAGACTTCACCCTCATATGCATGCAAAAGCCGGACAATGAATAAGGAAAGTGACCATTAGTGTCCTTTAAAATGTAACTTATCAAACTGCTCCCTTATACCGGCACATACATACTCCCAGGGTTTCACTCATCTTGATGTTCAATCATCATCAGGTCCTAATGCCCTCTCCATAATGGAACTCTTTCTAACAGCTTTAAGCTGCAAAACTCTCTCTCTTCCTTTGTTCTGTATCATTAACTGTTAAAACATTGGCACAGTGGTTAAAGTGCTCAGCTGCTAAACAAAAGGCCGGTGGTTCGAACCCACCAGCCACTGCATGGGAGAAAGATGTGGCAGTCAGCTTCCGTAAAAACATTACAGCCTTAGAAACCCTATGGGCCAGTTCTACTCTGTCCTATAGGGTCACTATGAGTCGGAATCGACTCGACGGCAACCGGTTTCACTGATCGTCTCTCTCCATTATCCCATAATCCTACCCCTTGTTTCTCCATCAGCCTGCCTGATTGAGGTGGAGGGTTTAGCTTTTAGTTATAAGCACGCATTTTGATTCTTAATCAAAACAACATATTGCAATCTGTTTCCCAAACACTTGGAGGAATGCACAGATGCGGTTCACATGGCTCTGCATCCACAGAAATTACATCATAATTTAATGGCAAAGTGAGAAACTCATGATGCCAGACATGGTGATGGAAAAATAATTTTCAGTTAGTTATTGGAACTTTTAGGCTATCAGGCAAACATTTACATTAAGGAGAAACACGGGGATGTCTGACTGAATTTTTTGGCATTAATCTCGATTTTAAATGCCATGTGCATACAACAGAAAAGCAGCAAAATTCACAGTGACAGCTGACAGAAAGGAGAAAAAGAGACTGTCCACGGGGCTTGCAGGAAGATCGACAGACAACGTGTTTCCATTAGGGCTGGCAAAGGGCTAGGAATTGGGCTTCACTTAGACGTTGCACATTAATAGAAGAGATCTGAGGAAGTTAATTTTTCAAAGTCAAAGATCCCTCACTCCTGGAGTGTGGGCTACACTTACTGACTTGTTTTCAAAGAGTAGATTATGGATGGAAAACAGGAGAGGAGGGAGCTTTACAGTTTGGCAATCACTGACAAAACACAACCTCAGCCAGGCGATCAAGGTCAACAGCAACAGTGATCAATCATGCTGACTGCATGTGCCTTTGCTATGATGTGATGAGAAGGGCACTTCACCTCTGTGGTTTTTCTCCGCAAAACCCATCTGTTGTTCTTGAGTACCCTCCATTCCGACTCATAGCAACCCCATGTGACAGAGTAGAACTGCCTCCCTAGGATTTTCTTGGCCATAATCTTTATGGGAGCAGATTACCAGGTCTTTTTCTCTCAGAGCCACTGGGTGGATTTGAACTCCTAATCTTTTGGTTAGCAGCTGAGCGCTTAACCGTTGCACCACCAAACCAAAAAAACCAAACCCGTTGCTGTTGAGTTGATTCTGACCCATAGCCACCATACAGGGCAGAGTAGAACTGCCCCACAGGGTTTCCAAGGAATGGCTGGTGGATTCAAACTGCTGACCTTTGGGTTAGCAGCCAAGCTCTTAACCACTGTACCACCAGGGCTTCTTAATCCCAGTCTACCCATGAGAAAAACATCAGGCAAACCTAAATTGAGGGACATCTGACAAGACACCTAAGCACTACTCCTCAAAGCTGTCAAGGTCATCAAAAGCAAGGGAAGTCTGAGAAATTCTCACAGACCAGAGGTTAAGGAGACACGATGCCAAATGTAATGTGGTATCCTCAGTGGGATCCTGGAACAGAAAAAGGATATTAGGGGAAAACTAGCAAAATCTGAGTAAAGTGTGGAGTATAGTGAACATCAATGTGCCAGTGTTGGTTTTTAGTTGTGACAATTATACCATAGTAATGTAAGACATTAACCATAGGGGAAGATGGATGTAGGGTATAGGAGATTTGCAAGTTTTCTATAAATCTAAAATTATTCTGAAATAAAAAGTTTACTTAAAAACGTCAAAGATCACTATCAATTAGAAAATACTAAACAAATCATTTGCTTATATTGGAAACATTTTGTTGAGCTAGAAAAACTGTGAGGTAAGCTATGTGTTGTTGTTTCTGTATTTTCACCCTCCCAGATCAGGCCTCTTTTCCATGTCTTCATTGTCCTCCTTTGTGCCCTGGTGCTAGGCGCCTTTTTTCACCACCAGACTGCCGAGTACAGGACTATCTATGGCCCACTATCCCACTCAGGGCCCAAACTAAGTCCCTTTCCCAACCCTTATACTCAATCTCCATCCCCTGTTCTCCAAGAGGGAACTGATCCATTCATTGGAGCCCTGCTTGCTCAGTGGTTAGCGCGCTCGGCTGCTAACCGAAAGGTCAGTGGTTTGGGCCCACCAGATGCTCCACACGAGAAAGATGTGGCAGTATGCTTCCATAAAGATTTACAGGCTTAGAAACCCTACAGGTCCTATAGGGTCGCTATGATTCAGAATCGACTCCACGACAGTGGGTTTGGTTTTGAAATGCAGCAACAGTTCTTAAGTTATCTACAGGCCAACTGAAGTAATGTTGAAAGACAAAGACATGAATTTAATGGGGGAAGGCTCATAAGAGACCTATGTGGGGGCAAGCACGCTTTTTTGGATTTTTCCATCATGCCTAGAGAAGGTTAAAAGGTCCACTCTTCACCAAGACAGATAGATGGAATTTTTAAACTAAATCTCAGTCTCCTTCCCAGGCTTTAAATCACACCAACAACTAAAATGATTAGTTTTGCAGTTAGCTACTTCAGTTCAGAAAGTAGCAAGTTCTTTGAGAAAGACATTGTGGTTTTAGAGCAAGAAACTAAACATATCTATGCTATATAAAATAGTACAGGTATTGAAAGAATGGTTTGTCAATACTTGTAAAAGCATATTTTGGGAAAAAATATGAAGCACATGCCTTTTTTTCCCTTATTCCAGCACGATTTTATCCAAACAAATGCAAAGAGATGTTTTCTTCTTTGTGATGTTGCTTGTCCTACTTTCCACAAAGTCGCTACCTCCACTTTTCAGTATTCACTCTATCCACCCATGACCTCCACAAGGGTGCCCTAGTAGTAAACATCCTATCATTTCTAGATAAGTTTTATCCATATTTATCCAAGGTAAATAATTAGATAGAATTTCACATTTTTCATGTCCTAGACCTAAAAGGTCTAGGTCTAAAAGGGTTTTGTGTGGAAGCCTTTCAAACCATTTATTGCTAACTTACTTAATACCCCCACCAAATTCCATAAATGGAGTGTAATATCTAGTTTCATTCAGTTAGTGGACATTTGAATACAAATCTCATGCTAATTTTCAAGGAGAGAAGAAAATAGCTTGATTTTCTAGATAATCAAAAGAATTGAGACATAAGGTCAACCTCTTCAATCATGAGCAACAGTGATTTTGTTAATCTCACTGTCTAAATGCCAAGACCCAATTTGTTCCTATTTTACTAAGATAAAGGTCAGGTAGTGTTCCTACAGCCTCTCAGTGACCTTCTTTTTATTACACTGAAATCATTCTAACTCATGAAATTTGGTGCCCACTGAAGGAGCCTGGGCCTCCTGGGCAGGGCAGTGCCTCATCTGGAGACCGACTCTAGGACCCTCTGGTGCAGGGGCCTCAGTGACCTGCCCCACTGGGAGCGTGGCTGTGGAGTGGCCTACCAGGGACCCTCCCCCAGCGGGGCTGACCCAGGGCAGGGAGATGAACGGCTTCAGCATGGAGGACAGCCACAAACGACTGACCCTTTTCCTTGCGCAACAAAATAAGGTATCTTTGCTCTTCTCCCACCTTGGTCCCTCATTTATTAGCCAATATGAATCATGCTGAGCAAGAACCTGGGGTTTCCACAGGGTAACGTTTCTGTCGAGCCAGCCAGGAGTCATCTGCTCAGTTCCTGAGGTGGATTGAACAACAGACCATCCTCGATGTCTGGCACCGCCAGGAGACTTCTCCTGGGGACCTTGGAGCAGCCCTGAAAGCTGATCCACCTGGACCCAAAAGATTGCTCTGTGGGAGACACAAAATATACCTGGGTTGTTTGGTAAGTACCTAGGTAAGGCTTTAGAAGAGTCCCAAGAAGCAGGAGAAATTGACTATTGAGGGCATTAGGAGTCTCAGGTCATTTGGTAAATAACACGGTAATTCCTAGGTAAGGCCTTAGAAGAGTCCCAAGAAGTGGGAGGAATTGACCACTGATGGCATAAAAGTCTACCCATTAGGTTGGTGCACCAGATTAGGTTGTGTGAGTGTGTAAGTGTGTGTATCCAGAGAATGGGGAATGTTAAAGGGATCCTGGAATGCAGTCCGCTACGATGCATCCTTAAGAACTGGGAACAGACACTAGGATGGACATGGCTCTGGCAGCATGCTTGTCCCTTTCCTACTTTGCCTCTTTAAATATATGCCGAATAAAACATTTCTTTTTGCTTTACTACACTTCGGGGTGTTTTCACCCTGTAAGAGTTAATGGTGTAGTCACTGCAGGGATTCTAAAGCCACAAATCCAGCTGACCTCAAGGAGACCTGGACTGCAGAGCAGATACCGGCAAAAAAAAGAGGTCCTATCTTCTGTACCCACACATTCACATTCCATGTCCCTTCAACACCGAAGGGGTTGAGTGCCCGTGGAAAACAAGCCTTTGCTTATTCTTTTTGTTCTCTCTCATGTTTTCTTAAGTTTTGTTTGGCATATTTGTTTTGAAAACCCAGTCATTTGATTAAGGAGAATCTTTCTTAGATTTTTTGCTTGATCGTTTGGTTAGGAGGGACATTTACTAACTCTTTTGGTGAACTGCAGTTTAGTGTCCAGCCAGATTCAGGCATTTGAAACATTAAAGAGGTAATTCTATTTCCAAAGAGCTCTGGGTCACTATAAGCTGCAAAATTCGGCCACAGGTCAACAAGTAAAAGCCATTAGGGCAGTCATCAGCACTCGTCAGCATTAAAGACTCTCGTGGCAGGATAAAGTGGTCAACAGACAAGCTAGAGAGCTAGAGAAAACCTGGGAAATAGTGCTCTGTTTTGCCAAATTCCCAGGAGGAGGTGGTAGCTCCTGACCTGTTTTATGAAATCACAGGGAGTAGTAGCAGCTCTGTACCTTACCTGTTTTATGATATACTTTCTCAATAAAGAATCACAATGTTAAAATTAAAATCATCAGTAGCTACTTTAAAATATTTTCCAATTAAGGAACTAGGATATGTAAGATTTAAAATAAGGGACCAGGTCTCTAGCCAACAGAATGAATTAAGTTGAAAAAAAAAGAAAACCAGAAGCTTGAACCTTAGAGATTAACATTTTTGATAAATTAGGCTGGATTTCCCCCTGCTACTGAGAAATTGGTCTAGGGTTCATATCTAAAAACATTATAAACTGAATATACTAGCAGCAATTTAGAATTTTAGTGGCCACTTTGGGAAGATGAGCTTCCATTTGTGTTGTCCTGTCTTTTCCTTCCTGGGGAACTTTTTCTTTATGCTCAGTTTTTGTCAAAGGGTCTAATATTCCTCCATCTGAGGCTCTGACAAATTATGACAAGTTAATAAGTTTTATCTAGAACCTTTTTTTTTTTTTTCTCTGAATTGAGTCAAGAGAGTGAGGGCGTGACAAGATCAGACCTCCTCAGGCCCCAGTCTCGCCAGCCAAGAATTGACAGATTCATTTACCAAACTGCTAGAGCTTTGGTATTTATTGGGCAGATAGACCTTCAAAATGCCTAGGTCAATTTAAACGTATGTAAATGAACTGGGATGACCCAATTTTGTCTTCCATGAGTCAAGAGAGTAAGAATGGTACAGGATCAGGCCTTCCCAGTGCCCAGTCTCTGAAGTCATACAGCTCCAGGGAAGCTTTTAAAAGGCCCCTTCCAACCAAGTGGAGACTTTTTAAGACAAAAAAAAAGAAAAAGAAAAAATCGCTGCTTTACTATGGTAACCAAAAATCAGATAGATCTCAATCCTAAAAGAACGGTAAACAAGTTCTCTGTATCATTAGAGAACTCTAAGAAGCAAAAAATAAAAATCACAATGAAACACACCTAAAATCGCCTAGAAAAATGTTGCCACTCCTAGCCAGAGATTTAAGGTTCTATCTATCTCAATGAATTGGTCAGCTGAACAGAAACAGTGTAATTTCCAAAGCTGGTTGGTGAAATCTTTAAGGGCTAAAATTAGATTGAGAAAAATACGAAAAATAGTAAAATTTAAATAAAAAATCAGAATATTTCAACAAACTTCATTTCAACAATTATGTTTTATGCTATACTAACTTAAAATAATTTTCAGGACATTTTAGGTAACTTACAGATATTGAGTAAATAGATACTTGTCATAATTTAAGTTTATATGATTTTTCTTTTTATAGCACACACAAAAAAGATATATATATATGTATACATTTGGGTCTGCTAATGAACGTGTTCATCTTTGCCATTTTAAAAGAATGTACTATAAGAGATATAGAACAAAGACAACGTTTGAGAGGTTTATTAAAAAGAAATTAATATGGTCAAAAATTTTATCTAACTAAAGTTTAATGGTTTAATTTATGAGACTTTTAGGAGCTCTAATGTTAAATAATTTATAAAACAAAGAATTGGGTTTCTCGCAGTTAAAACAACAAAAATTTTCTTTGATTTCTGAGTTAAAAGGTTAACTTATTCTTTGTGTAATCTGCCTCGAAGACAAAGGTTCAGCCTTTCATTAGAATAAAATTCCTGAATTGAAAATCAAGCCACATGGCTTGAGAGAAAAAAATATATATTTTTTTTATATAAAGGAAAAGTTTATTTAATATGTTATAAATTACATAAAATGTGTAGTCAAAATCAAGAGAAACGCCTGCTTCTCTCTGGGTCAAAATTTACATGTTAGGCAGTTCCGGCAAAATGGTGCTCTAGGCAGAAGCACCACACCATCCCTCCACAGCAAAGATCCGAAAAACTAAGCCGAACAGAGAAAACAACAATCCTGAAACCCTAAAACATCAAATGAAGAGATAAAGAACTCAGCCAAGCACCAAATGGAATGAGAAAACTGACAGAGAACTGAGAGCGAGGAGAGATTCATACAGAGGTCCCCTACCAGCTAACGCAGCGCGGATCTGCCATCTCGGACTCCTATCGGAGACCAGCAAATGGGGGGTACAAGAAAGCAGCCTCACGGAGCTTCCAGCGGGAGACAAAACAACCGGTAATTTGTGATATACGCTTTCCCACCCCCCACCCTTCTTCACGCCGACTCAGCCTCCTCTGCTTCCCGTGGACACAGTCTCTTGACCGGGAAACAGCAGCTGCTTGGATTCCACACACCTGAGCGGGTGGCTCTCTGGGTGCCATTTGTTGGCTGCTAGTGTTGCTTATTTTTTTTCCTGCTTCTTTTGATTTCTTACTTGCCTCTCACCACCTCCCCCTCCCTTCGCTCAAGTACCTGGCTCCGTGCGCCATCTCTGCTTCTTCCTGAGGGGCTGTGGAGCTCCGTTCAAGTGTGGAGCTGCTTCCCAGTTTGGGCTGCCACACTGGTGGGATCCTGGGGCTTTTGTTCGTTTGTTTGTTTTGAATTGTTTGTGTGATTTCTTTTCCTTTTCTTGAGGTGGGAGCCCTTTCTGGCCAGGCTGAGCTGTGTGGCAGGAAGACTCCCCTTCAGCTTCCACAGACGTGCAGAGGGATCCCTGAGAGCATTTCTTTTTACGTTCGTTTTTGCTTTTTTTTTTTTTTTTTTCTGTTTCTTTGGGGGCCTTTCTTGCTTTTTTATTTTTTTAAATTTGTTTTGTTTTCTTTTTCCTCTTTTTCCCTTTCTGTCTTTCTTCATTGCTCAGTTTCTCATTTCTCTATATCTTCCTTCTCTTTCTGTTCCCTGAATACCTGGCGTTGTATACCTCTACGCCTTCTAGCCAGGCAGTACTGCAACACCTGAGAGCGACTTCCCCAGGCCTCATAGCTGCACCGGTGGGATCCCTGGGAACTCTGCGGTTCTTTAACCTTTCCGATTTTTATTTATTCATTCTTTTCTTCCTCCTCCCCTTTCTGTTTTTCTCCATTTCATAGTCTCTCATCTCTCCACTCCAATGGCAAGCTCCCCTAGCATTCTTTTTTGTTTATTTGTATGTTTTTGGCTCCTGTTCCTCTCTCTTCTCTCCCATATCCATCTTAGCTCCACACATAACAATCTCCCCACT
>NW_004444052.1:3856815-3891183 GCF_000243295.1 Trichechus manatus latirostris
GAGACACACCTTAGAAACAAAGATGTGAATTTATTAAAAGTCAAAGGTTGGAAAAAAATATATCAAGCTAACGACTACCAAAATAGAGCAGGAGTGGCAATTCTAATCTCAGATAAAATAGACTTTAAAACGAAATCTACCACAAAAGACAAAGAAGGACACTATATAATGATTAAGGGGACAATCTATCATGAAGACATAACCAGCAAACGCATAATATTATACCATAATTTTATTACTATTACTTTATTGCTAACTTGACCAAAACTTGCCTTTTTTTGAATCTGGCATCAAAGCCAATGGTTTGACTGAGGAATTCACATCATTTACCCATGAAGTCTTTTTATTATTATTCAGGTATTCAGAGACTTGGTAATCTTAGCACATCCTGACTATATGGTATTATGTCTCAAAATTATTATGTAGTGTATTATATCTGAAGCTCTTTAAAAATAAGGTTAATCATATTTTAAAATATTTTCATCTAAAGTTTTTTTAAACTGACTTTATTTGGCTCTGAATTTTTATAATTAAGAGTATTATGTTTATAAATTAATCATAGCTATATTAAGATCTGTCATGTGCAGGTAAGTTTTTACTTTGCTGATTTGCTGAAAATGTTTGACAAAAATATCTCAACAAAAATATGGACTATATTAGACTTAAGAAAAGAACTGTGACTAAACTGCATCCAGATTTCCAAAACTCTTACGTAGAAGCTGATGGGTTCACAGACTGCAGCTGATCTGGAATCAAGTGGAATACAAATTAACTACACAAGACAGAGTAAAGAAATACTATGGGTTTTATGTGGGAATATTCCTGATGTTTTAAGGTCCTACTTTCTGGATAGAAGAAACCATTTTCCTTTCTCCTAAAGTATTTAACCAATGGGTTTAGATATTGTAACTCGTGAATTAGAAGTTTTTATTGGTAAACTTAGCAAAGTTGTAAATATTATAACCAGAGAAGAGTCTGAAATTCATTCGAGTTATGATTTTACAAAATGGAATAGCATTAAATTTCCCATTAGTTCTCTCAAAAAACTGTTTTGTGCCACTTCTGCTTCTGAGAAAGTGATCCATGACTGTTACTAGGTAAACCAAGGAGGGCAGCTTGCCCTCAGAAAGAACACTTAGTATGTTTTAAAGAGATTAACCGGAGACCTCCAATAGGACAGCTCCACCCTGTATTATCTTGCTAATCACGTATTCGCTAATGAAAATTTGGTCGTCACATGTAAATTTTTCTATACCTTCCATTTCCTTTAGACAAACTTTGTGTGCTCCCTATGGATGTATGTTTTTGTGTGGCAGATCCAACTATACTAGTTTAAATGATCCCTTTCCAACTGACAGTGAGTTTACATGGGCAATCTCTTGTTTAGATTCCTGGTGTATGCATGAGCAATGCACTTTGAGAATTTTAAGATTACCTTTAGACATTCATAGTAATGATGCTAATAAATATTGAAAAGGTAATATTAAATTGTTACATATTATAAAATGAGAGTCAAAAAGAAACCCATTGGTCCAATACTCAGGGTGGGGGTTGGTAGCTTTAATTCCTATTATGGTATGGTTAAATTGAAAAAATCTTTAAGAAATTTATCAATCATTATGGGACAAATAACAGGCAAAGTTGCTACTGAGATAAAAACACAACAGCAATCTCTGACCTCATTAGCCAAGGTTACTTGAGATAACAAAATAGCCTTAGATTTTTTAGCCCAAGAAAAGGGTAATCTGTACTGTAGCAAATATTTCTTGTTGTATTCAGAAAAATAACACAAGAGAAATAAAACAGGATACACACAGAATCAGAAAACAGGCTACTTGGGTACATACTATAACACCCTTACAAATATCAGATTTATTTGGTTAGTTACATCAAGAATAAATACATGAGCTAAATCACTATTGCATGACATAATAATACTCTTAGTTTGCATCCTGATAGTATTAGGTATAATAAAACTTATCTTGTATTATCTTACACACTTAAAAAGCCTCAGGCTAAAATGTTGATGTACATTAAGTCTGCTCACTTCGGCAATTCGATTGATTGGAAGTTGCTCTTACTTAAGATCCTGGTGAAGAACCAAATGGTATCTGGTGGAAAACTAGCACCATGAGTTTAAAGAGCCTGCCATGGCCGCCATCTAGGGGCTCGACTAAGTCCAGGTATTGATCATCAATGTGTTATCTACAATCTCCGATCAAAAGAAAAGAATGATTCCAGAGATAATATTGGAGCCATTATTCCCTGTCCTTGAGCATAAAGAACGTGACTCAGCTGGAGGTGGACTCACAAGGATTCATAAAGACACATCAACTGGGCCCAGAAGTATGAAGACAATAGCTAGGACAATTAAAAAAAAACTTTTAGGGAAACATTCACATAAACAGGGCATAAAAGCCACTCTTATCTTTTTGTTTTAATACTTAGTAAATAGTCACTCGTAAACCAACAGGAGGTCAGTGGCCACAATGAAAGGCCTAGGTCCAATATTTGCCCCTCCTCGAGAATATTCCAAACAATTCTGAGCTGGACTATAGTTCAAAATGGACACTGGTCCTGAATGATCAATGTCCAAAAAGACATGGAAGGAATGAGACACAGCCCCCACAGTGTTGCATTAAAACTCCTGTTTCTTTTGCTGGGCTTCCTCCCCACAAGCTTTCCATTCAAATCCTGCTTTTGCTTGAAAGTTATATGTAAACCCCATTGCGCCTGCGTGGTATGATTAAGAATGTTGCTGATGTTAACTTGTATGAACTCCCTACTTATGAATCCCTTAAAAGTAACTTTTCTGCTCACCCTTGGGAAGCAGTCTTGGCCGCAGCAGCTCTGACTGACTTTTTTTCTTTGTGCAACGTAACAAAGGTGTCTTCCCTCTTCTCTCACCTCGGTCTCTCATTAATTGGCCAATACGAGTCATGCTGAGCAAGAACCTGCAGTTTCCACCCAGTAACATATACATACCCCACTAACATCTGTCAATCTTTCCCTGCCCCTGGTAATAACTTCCAACCATAATCAGTAATGATCCTTGTCCAAGAATATGGGCACAGTGGTGGGCTTGGTGACAGGGAGAGGGGAAGAAGGAATAAGCTTCCTCTCCTTCCATTCCCCAACCCCACCCCATCTTCTGTCTCCTCCCTAGCCACCAGTTAGCCACCATGCTAGCAGTCCCCTCTGATCACATCATCCAACATCTCCCAGGCCCTGCCTAGCACTGCTCCTCCCCCAAGCCCTGGCCTCAACTTCCAAGGCCCTTCCTTTGAAATGTAGGCAAGGTCTTTCATGAAGACACTAGCACATTTTGTTTTAAAGACCTACAGTCTAAACGAAATGAAAAGTAAGAGTAATGGAAAATTGAAAGGACAAAGAAAATGCTTTTACATTTTAGATGCTTCCTGGTTGTAGTCAGAAATGAAAATCCTCAAGAAATCCTGGTGGCACAGTGGTTAAGTGCTCAGCTGCTAACTGAATACAAGTATTGGTGAATATGTGGTGCAGCTATAATTCTCTTACACTGCTGGTGGGAGTATAAATTACAAAACTCTTTGGTCATATCTCCTATGTATATCCCTGGGTGGTGTAAATGGTTAACGTACTAGAGGTTCGAATCCACCCAGAGGTGTCTTGGAAGAAAGGCCTGGTGCTCTACTTGCAAACAATCAGCCATGGAAAACAGTTCTATTGACACACGAGGTCACCATCAGAATCCACCCAATAGTTAACTGGTATACAAATACACACGTACATATTATATATACACATATATGAACATACATATATGTATATCTACATATGTGTTTATATATACACATACATACATATATATGTAAGTGCATTGTTGTTAGGTGCTGTTGAGTCTGTTCCAGCTCATAGTGACCCTATGTACAACAGAACGAAACACCGCCCAGTCCTGTGCCATCCTGTAAAAGTATGTGAGGATGGCATACAACCGGGCAGTGTTTTGTTCTGTTGTACATAGGGTCACTGTGAGTCGGAACTGACTCGAGGGCACCTAACAATGACAACAGTATATGTTCTATGACCCAATATCATCAACTGCATTGTAGCTCAAATTCTTCACCTCGCCATATACCCATACCCTTTGCCCTGAAACTTGGAAGATTCTTGATACCTGCTTCCTGCCTCACACAAACGTGGGGTATGAATACTGTAACTTCTATCTAGAGTGCCATTCCCGCATCTCCACCTATTCAAACCCTAACTGGTAAATGAATCAACCCAAGTGCTTCCCACTGTATTGGACCTTCTTTGATCCCTATTGCCTACGTCCACCTTCCCCTCTTCTGAAACCCTGTGATCTTAAGTTAACTGTAAAAATATCTCCCATTACTACCCCCTAACTTCATGTTTGCATGTATCATCTCAGTGAGACTTTTTAAAAATTTTATTGGGTTTTAGGTGAAAGTTTATAGCACAGATTAGTTTCTCATCCAAACCCAGTGACATCTTAATTAACAAAGACAACAGTTTAGCAAATGTTTTTCTAGCTATCTCTCTACATTCAATGATATATTTAGATATAGATATTCAATTACTAAGTGAGGTTAGAGCATACACGTGTTCTGCAACCTGCTTTTTGTCCCACAACCACAGGTTATGGGAATTTCCAGGTCAATACATTCCACTGGCTTCATAGTACCCCACTGGATTTATGGGTTATAATTTACATAACCATTCACCAGTCCCATATGGATGAGTATTTAGATCTTTTCCAGTATTTCACTACCACAAACAAGGCTGAAATCAATTATCTTCGTCCATACATCATTTCAGACATGTACAACTACATCCTTGGAGTAAACTCCATGAGATGTGACTACCAAGTCAAAGAGCTGTACAACTTTATACGCAGAGAAACAATCCTAGGCCACTCTCCAAAACCCTTGTATCAGTTTACAGCCCCTAAACTCTATCCTCAGAACCCTTCCACATCTCTCACTCTTTGAGGCTGATCCATTACTTTGTCTCCATACAAGACAAACACCTGGCAGCTTCTCATCTTGCATCTGTTGTGTGTATGTGTGTGTGTGTGTCTCTGCGTGTGTTGGGAGCTGCTGAAAGGCAAAATCAATCAGAATTCTTCCTTCCAAGTCTTCCGTTATTGCCACACAAGTGGACAGTTCATACCACACCCTTAACATTGGCGATAAACATGAAAAAATACCAAATATCCCTATTAACTAAAGAAATGCAAACAAAATAGTGAGATGGGTTTTTTTGGAGAGGTTTGTTTTGTTGTTGGTTGTTCTGGGGTAAAGAGTAATATCCTCTGTTGATGGGAGTGTGAAGAAAAGGCACTTGTGACTACTACATTCTTCCCTTTCCTAATTGCCTTGGCTAACATTTCCAGAACAATTGTAAATAGCAAGGTGACTGCAGGCACTCATGTTTGGATCTTAACATGGATAGCAGTACGCCAGTAACTAACTCATTAAGCAGGAAGGGTTTTCAGTTGAGATTTATGTTTTATTTCTATTTCATTCATAGTTCAATTATGCACATTCATTATGAATGGCTCTTACCAAATGCATTCTTCTGCATCTGTCAAGATAAATACACAGTAGTTGGTATACTGCTCTAGGTGTGATGTAAACCAATTTCCACTTCCCTACCCTTCTAACAAAGAACTTTTTCAGTTTCTATCCAAAGATGAAATTTTTCCAAGTTTCTAGGCTGAGGCTTGACAATACACCTAAAACAAGGGTTCTGAGTCTCTCTATGGCATAAAGTAATAAGTGTTATCAAGACCCATGTCATAAACCATGTTGTTGTTGTGTGTTGCTGAGTCAATTCTGACTCATGGCAACCCTAAGGAACAGAGCTGAACTGTCCCATGGGGTTTCCTAGTCTATAATCTTTACAGAAGCAGATCACCAGGTCTTTTCTCCCACAGAGCCAAGAGCTTAATACTGGGTCACCAACAGAAATTGTTTATTAATTCATCTTAAAGAAAAAAAGAAGAAAACTAAATTTTTGGATGATCCTGCCTGGGGCAAAGAAATTCTGATTGAGACAAGAAGAACAAGTGCAAGAAAGACCCACAACAGCTTTTACAGCAAAATTAGACATCCCTTTCCTACCATCAATCAGAGTCACAAACGGAGCCCAAGATGTTTCATCACTCCCTCCCAAAGTTTATGAAATAAAGTGCCCTCTGATGAATCCAATGCCAGGAACTGGCACTGTTTCTAAATTCTGCTTCCTCTATTTGGCTAAGAATAAATCTGTTGAAATATTAAGATATGCCAGTAAGTGGTATCCTGTGCTCTCTCACCACTTGCAGCTAGTTATGCTGTCTTTGAACTCAACGCATCTCTCTGCTTATTACTACAATTAAGCAGCAACAATGTCGTTTGGACCACACAAAGTGTAAATTAAGTTCCTATCATATGATAATTTAGATTGTAAGAAATAAATATTATGGTACTCAATGCACACATTTTATGAACAATCAGGCAATCGCTTTATGCACCTTCCACTAGGGATGGATTGCCCAATGTCATGCACATGGCCAGGCATGGTGGAGGATGGAAACATAAATCAGCCACTGGTCCTGCCCTCAAATGGCTCACAGTCTAGTAGAGAGACAAAAATTGTGTACACAATTACAGAAACACAGAGAAGACAAGGCGCTACAGATGTTCAAAAAGGACCAAGTTATGCACAGGCAGGAGTGATCAGGGATGGCTTAGTGGTCAAATGGTTTTTGGATTAGACTTGGAAAGCAAGGGGAGATTTCTCCATGTAGAAAACAGAGAAAGGGCATTCCTAGGTGAGAAAGGAATGCTGGTACAAGGAAGTAAAATGGGATTAGAGCTTGTGCTAGGAAAACAAGGATAACTTTTGGCAGGATCACAGGTTACCTGGAGCACAGAAGTGAGCACACATTTGGAAACCTCAGATGTGGTCAGTTCAGTTAAGACCCTATCATACTAGAAAACATGACTGTCACTCTATAGGCCACTGGGAGTCATTGAGAAGGCTCTCAGGAAGAGCTTCAGAATGCTCAGAGCTGTGTTTTAGGAAATAGCAAAGGTAGAATATAGGTAATTTGGCCAAAATCGCACACAAAACTAATTGTGGTATTCCTTACACTTTGAGACACTTGTATTCATTCAATAAACTGTCTACTTATAAATTGATGGATCTACATATTGATAAAATTAACTACGGCAGAGGCTGCTAACTGTCACTCAGTATCTATTCATTCCTTTCTTGCTTCCTTATAAACCAAAAAAACTCAAACCCATTGCCAGAGTTGGTTCCACCTCATAGCGACCCTATAGGACAGTGCAGAATTGTCCCATAGGGTTTCCAAGGAGCAGCTGGTGGATTCAAACTGCCGACCTTTAGATTAGCAGCCGAGTTCTTAACCACCGTTGATACCAGGACACCTTTCTTGTAAAAGAACTCCCAAATTTCAGCTGGTCCCAGGCTAACTATAATAAAACACCATGCTTCTTAGCTTCCGTTGAAACTAGATGTGATCATATGACTAATTTGTTCATGGGATGTAGTTTGAAGTGGACAGCACAATTTTCTGGGAGGGATGTGCTGTTCCCCCTCTGTCCTTCCTCCGGCTGGAATGTGGTTGTGATGCCTGGCGCTGGAGCAGCCATTTTGGGCAACTAGTTGAACTTGGGTTGGAGACCACATATATCAGAACAATAAGACAGGAGGAGCCTGGTGCCTGACAACATGGAACATCTTCACAGCTCCAGAGCACCTTACCTGATGGGTGGAAGGAAGGAAGGAAAGAAGGATAACCTGCTGCTACTGAGTCAATTCTGACTCACAGCCACCCGACAGGACAGAGTAGAACTGCCCCATAGGGTTTCCAAGGCTGTAATCTTTATGGGAGCAGAATGCCACATCTTTCTCTTGAGGAGTGGCTGATGAGTTCGAACTGCCAACCTTTCGCTTAGCAGCCAAGTGCTTAACCACTGCATCATCAGGG
Source organism: Trichechus manatus latirostris (assembly GCF_000243295.1). NCBI lineage: Eukaryota > Metazoa > Chordata > Mammalia > Sirenia > Trichechidae > Trichechus > Trichechus manatus. The sequence continues at coordinate 3,864,818 of NW_004444052.1, forward strand.
CTCCTTGAATGAAGGAAGGAAGTCCTATATTTTTGGAGCCTCAGTCTGAATTTTCCACCACTGGCATCCAAACCAAATCCTATCATATGGTTGGGAAAACGATGAAAGCGTTTTTTGAAACTACACGTCCAGCAAATCCATTAGCTTCCCCTTAGCAACTCAAAGAATTCTCTAATGGGTAGAGCAAGCCACACCGGACAGCCCAATTAAAGTTGACACAGTGCAGCCCACAACTGCAGAAAACACACTCAAGCACACAACACATTTATAAGAATTTGCCATAAATACATTAGCCATAAAAATCAGCAAATATTGAACGGCTGAAATCATACCAAGTATGTCTTCTGATCACCAGGCAATTAAGCTAGAAGTCATTAACACGAAGATAACCCTCATATGCTTAAAAATGAATTGCATGATGATTTGTTCATGTCAATCTTCCCATAAGTTATATGATGGAAATGGAGAGATCACACTGGCCAAAAATCAAAAGAGAAAAGAAAGTTTGCAATTATGTAAATACAAATTTCAAAATTAGTAAGATGGATCTCAGTCTAAAACAAAGCTGGTCCCACACACACAGAAATAAATACCAATGGTTAGTAAACATGGAAAATAATTTACCCTTACTAGTCATCAGGGAAATGGTGAGGGTATGGAAAACCACCACTCTCCCACATGGCTGATGCAGAGCCACATTAGCCCAGCACTTATGGTGGGCAATTTGGAAGCATTGCTCAAAAGTTGAACTGCACATACTCTCTAACCCAACATTTCCACATCTGTCTCAATAAGAGTCATCCACCCATATGTGAATAGAGTTTGCTGCATCATTTTTATAATAGTGAAAAATTAGAAACTATGGAAACATCCCTCAATAGGAAAACTGTTAAACAAATTGTTAGATTCATTCTGAAAAGTATAATGCATTGGTTAAAAAATAATAATAGGGAGGCATTTGTACTGATATACTGTCAAGTGAAAGAAGTTGCAGAACTAGGTAGGCAGAATTTTCCCTTATTTGGGAACAGAAATACTATAAATACACAGACACATATGTATATATATGTAAGTGCATTTTTAAAAAAGTCCTAGAAGGCTACAGACCAATCTTTTAACAGTGATTACCAGCGAGGGAGTCAATGGGATTGGGGCGAGGCTGGGGTAAATGTTGTTAGTTGCTGTCGAGTTGGCTCCGACTCATGGCGACCCCATGGACAATAGAACAAAACATTATCTTCATGATCGCGGGTATGCTCAAGTCCACTGTTGTGGCCACTGTGTATTTTGAGTGTCTTCCAACCTAGATGGTTCATCTTCCAACACTATATTGAACAATTTTCTGTTGTGATCCATAGGGTTTTCAATGGCAATTTTTGGAAGCAGGTCAGCAGGCCTTTCTTCCTAGTGTGGAAGCTCTGCTGAAATCTGTCCACTATGGATGACCCTGCTAGTATTTGAAATAACTAGTGGCAAAGCTTTCATCAATGCACAAACCACCACAGCATGATAAACTGACAGATGTGTGGGGTGGGGGCGGTAAATAAAAGGAAGGATTATCCATTTTTGCTCTATTGGTTTCCATATTATCTGAATTACCTAAATTTCTGCAAACATTATTTAACAGTATTATGTTTTCCTGAATTACTCATATGGTTTAAAGAAGACAATTTAGTAAATTATTAGATTTACCAAAAATCCCCCAGTTACGCATGGTGGTGAATGAAGTAGATTTCAGGCTCCTAGATGGATTGGGCAATGTTCTTTCCATTTCCCAAACTCATTTAAATTTTTTTTGAATTCCAGAGAGTCTGATCAAACCTGCAAATCTTGGTACAATTTAAATGGAAGCACCTTAAGGTAAGATACATTTTTCTAGACTGTTAATTCTTATTGCATTTTCGAGAATTAAGTGACACAATGCCTATTAAGTATTTTGCAAGGTGCCTGGCACATAAGTGTACAATAAATGGCAGCTATTATTATTACGAGCCCTAGTGGCGAAGTGGTTAAGTGTTCGGCTGCTAACCAAAAGGTCAGCAGTTTGAATCCACCAGCCTCTCCTTGGAAACTCTACAGGGCAATTCTACTCTGTCCTATAGGGTCGCTATGAGTCGGAATTGACTGGAGGACAATGGGTTTGGTTTTTGGTTTATTATTATTATCATTCAGTATCTCTAGAAGTAGTTGCCATATTGCTGACACACTTACAGTAAGAGTGCTTGGTTTTTTGAGCTCATCAAAAGTTCAGCCATAGTCAGCCTGAGAAAGCGTGTACATGGGGAGATGCCCAAACATGCTCTTAACCTCCTACTCCAGATCGCTCTTGACCATAATTAAGAACTATTTCAGCTCTGGAAATGACATGCTGGGATTCACTCAAGGTAAATACTTGTCTAATCTACAACACTTCCCACCACCATTTGCTACGCAATCAAGTTAGTTTTAATCCACGAATATCTGTAAGTATATAAAGCAATATATTCTTTGTACTGAGTTCTGAATTGACTTTATATATAAATTTAAAAGATAATAATTGTATAATTTACTCATTGAACAGTCACTTTGCTGGCACTGTTTGGTTTTGATCTGACATCTAGAAGAAATTCCATTATCAGACTCTGATAAGATATGAGAAATGAGTTCTCTTACTTCTAAAGTGCTGGCCAAACTCTGACTCACAATTGATAAGGAGCTCTGTATTAGTTTTCATATCATAGAACTGTCATCCACCCGTACTTAGCACCTTACTTGAAGGTAGGGCCTTGTCTTCAAACTATAAACTAGAACTGCCTTCAACAGTGCCCAATATTCCCTTCACTGTTTATGGGAATACTAATCTTCCCTTGGTGTGGCGCTGCCAGAAAATGGTTCAATGAAAACAGAACGTGCAATTCAGACACATTATTAATGGAAGCATTTCTCTTCTCACTCTCAATGAGACTTTACGCTGTTTTATTGAAAACTGTCCCAAATTTGTAATAACTCCTTGCTGCAATATTATCATACAAATTAATATACTCTGCATTTTGCTCAAGGTTTCACTGCTGAAAAGATGCTACTGACCAGGAAGACCAGATTTTCATTTACTATGTGTTTATGTCACTTAATATCCCAGGGCTTGCTGCTAGGAGAAAGAGGCACTTAATAAGTAACATAAGTCATTTTTCTTCCATTTCAAAATCTGATGAATATTTTTCTAGCTGTCCAAAGTAAAGTGTACATTACCAAGACATCCAACTATAAATTAACCATGTTAATTTTTACAATTATTATCATTTTTTTAGCTTTTTAAATATTTTCTGAAATCTAGTTTGGCTGAGGAATAATAATACGCTTGAATCTTTGATCCAGCAAAAGTACTACATGTACTTCTTTATGTAAAATGCAGTGCATTTTTATACATTTATTTATTCACTTAAAATCCCTCACACTGTATCCCTATATAAAAATATACTTACTGAATTGTATGTACACACCATCATCCAACAGAAGCTTCATACTCCTAAATTGAGATTTACAAGCCCCAGCCTCACCTGAAGACCCTTGGAAGCCATAGCATTGAAATGATCTTCCCTGGTAGAACATTCCTTCTGCCCTTTGTCATGCGTTCATGTACTTTTTTGACATATGAGTTAGTCACCCAATGAGGCAGGGACAGTGTTTTAAACCAAGTTCTTTAGAGCTACTTACGTATCATTCATTTTCAATAACCAATGGGTCAGATTTTCTATCCGCCAAACCAACGATAATTTGGCTTCATTAATCTGAAAAGGTATGCATGTGCTTCTAGAAAAATAGCCTAACTGACTAATGCCCATTATTCATTTGCTTGAAATGACTTATACCTCTAAAATAAAATTACCTCCCATTTAGAAAAAGAAAATTCTGTATCTCTCTCTTTTTTCCTTTCTTGATTTCTTTGGTATTTGCAGTTATTTCCATGGTATAGAATCCTGGGGACTCACAACCAGCCAGAGAGAATCGTTTTCTACCTAACGTCCCACCAACGATTGATCCTCAGAAGATGGTGGGACCTCAGTAGTTACTGCTTAATTAATGACCCTCTGGCTGTTAACTAAAAAGTTAGGACGCTTGGAAAAAAAATTCTCCCTCAAGCAAGATGGCTTGCTATTAGGAGAACAATCAGTAGTAATTAAAAATCTCATTTTCAAATACAGTCCATAAGTTTTACATCATGAAAACTGCTCCTCATCTAACTCTTTTAACAAACGGTGCCCTAAGCAAAATAAAACACCTTCTTTGAAAAAAGGAAAGCTAACCAAGAGAAGCCAAAATGAGATCACTGTTTCTCTTTCAAATAACAAAACTATCCCAATAACTGGTCAATAGTTGCTTTTAGCTACATGAATCCAAATAAGTGATGCTCTTAAAAGAACTGGAAACCCTGGTGGCGCAGTGGTTAAGAGCTATAGCTGTTAACCAAAAGGTCAGCAGTTCGAATCCACCAAGCGCTCCTTGGAAATCCTATGGGGCAGTTCTACTCTGTCCTACTCTGTCGGAATTGACTCGACAGCAACGGGTTCGATTTGACCAAAATATCTACAATAATTGATCATCGGTATAGTACAAATATGTATCCTCTACTCAAACTTGTTATACCCAGATAGACAACGGGCAATCAAAAATTTGAATGCACTCCTTAAAATAACTTCAAGTGTGATGTTCTGTTTGAGTTTACATGCTTGCTGTTGTTGTTGTTAGGTGTCATCGAGTCAGTTCTGACTCAACGACCTTACGTACAACAGAATGAAACACTGACTGGTCCACACCATCCTCACAGTCGTTGCTATGTTTAAGCCCATTGTTGCAGCCACTGTGTCAATCCATCTCATTGAGGGACTTCCTCTTTCGCATTGACGCTCTACTTTACCAAGCATGATGTCCTTTTCCAGGGACTGGTCCCTCCTAATAACATGTCCAAAGTATGTTAGACGAAGCCTCGCCATCCTCGCTTTTAAGGAGCATTCTGGCTGTACCTCTTCCAAGACAGAATTGTTTGTTCTTCTGGCAGTCCACAGTATGTTCAATATTCTTCGTCAACACCATAATTCAAAGGTGGCATTTCTTCAGTCTTCCTTATTCATCGGCCAGCTTTCTCATGCATGTGAGGCAACTGAAAACACCAAGGCTTATGTCAGGTGCACATTAGTCCTCAAGGTGACACCTTTGCTTTTTAACACTTTAAAGAGGTCTTTTGCAGCAGATTTGCCCAATGCAATGCGTTGTCTGATTTCCCGACTGCTGCTTCCATGGGTATTGATTGTAGTTCCAAGTAAAATGAAATCCTCACACGTCTAAGATTCTTAAATTATTTAAGAATTAACTATTCCAAAATCCCTGAACACAGTAAAGATTTAAACCAAAATAAAACCTTGCAAAGTGGGATAAAGAAAACAAAATGTTTGATTTAATGAGAATCTAATCACACAGAAACAGACACCTTTGCTGAAACAAAACAGGTAGACAGAGTCACTTGTCAAAACTTTTTAAATGGAATCTGAGCCAAATTTATACTCAAATAAGACAAAAGTATAGAAATATCTCTAAGTTAATGGACCTACTTATGTGTATTATGGGTCAAATTTCAAGAATATAACTGCAGTTCACGTGAAACACTAGAGGGCGGAGTTGCCCAGGGAAGGCCTTCTGACATCTAATTAGGGAAAAGGATACCAACGCTTAACTGGTAGAAACCATCAAGACCTCCCACTACTGCTTTATTTTGAAAGGTTTTAAAATTTTAACAGATGACCTAAACTAGGCCACTAACAAGGCAATCAAACAAACACAGGAAATCCAGGCAAGGCTCCAAAGGGAGTGCTTATCCTAAGAATGATCTCTTTTCTTTCCCGCATATGTTCATAAATATAACATCTTACTCCTCATGAAACGACCAACTTTTATTCTCCTGACTAAAAGATCTTAATAACCTATTTACGCTTACAGCCTCTGAGAGCTAAAGGTTTCAAGTTATGGATGACATTTCCTGTTAAATATGGAAACTGATTATTCCATTTTGGTTAACGAAGTACCATAAGCTCAAACAAAATGTCTCCATATCACAAAAAGTTCTCTGAAGAAGAGGCAGGAGCCTTCCACCTTCAGAACCCTTTATATTCATATTGTCTGCCAATGGCAGACAGTCAATAAAAGATGGGCTGCCCATCATTCTGTTGCACTGATTAATGGAAGCCATTTATTTCAAATGGATTTAGGAAGCCCAAATAAATGTCAATTTCTGTAGCTCCAGGAGCAACGTAAAAAGTCATTTCCCCTCTATAATAAAGTCACTGCATGTCTTTCGTAGGCCGCCATGTCATGTTTAAGCCACTTTAGTATCTCCTAAGTATATTACCTTGAAAATTACAGCCTCACACATTCATTCTCCAAATAGCCGAGATGCCTAGATGACATTCTTTCTATGAGATGATGTGGCTTCCCATCAAAATGATCCATCTCAGAAACTGGGTTTTTCAACAGAAAAGTTGTACTCATCCAAGGAGAAAAAAGGTCCAATATTAGTTTTGGGCTTGTTTTGTTATCATTATGTTTATAAAAATCAATATTATAAATAATTATAGTGTTAAATAATCCTAATTTCACATATACAGTGGCTTTAAGACCCTAACACTGATAATTCTATAGATTGAACCGTGAGCATCACGACATAAATAAATATTTAAAAACAACTTGTTAAAAAAAACTTGTTGTTGGGTGCTGTCGAGTCATTCTGTCTCATATTGACCCCACGTGACCCACAGGGTTTCCTAGGCTGTAATCTTTACGGAAGCAGATCATCAGGTCTCTCTCTCACGGAGCCACTGGGTGGGTTCAAACCGCCAATCTTTCCATTAGCAGCCAAGGGCTTAACCACGCACCACCAGGGCTCCTTAAATAGAATTTAAAACCCAAAAAACTCATTGCCGTAGAGTCGATTCCAACTCATAGTGACCCCATTAAACAGAGGAGCCCCATAGGGTTTCAAAGGCTGAAATCTTTATGGAAACAGACTGCCACATCTTTCTCCCACAGAGTGGCTGGTGGGTTTGAACCACCGACCTCTCGGTTAGCAGCCAAGTGCTTAACCATTGCACCACCAGCGCTCCTTAAATACAACTCAGAAGGTACAAACTGAGCATCTGTGTTTCCTAGAATCCAGTAAATACTCTTACATTTTTTACTGTTCTTTTTCCCTTAATATCTGTCTGACTGTACTTTTTATCCTTGCTCCTAAAACTAAGGTTTCCAATCTTCACCATACTATCCTGGATATAGAACAGATGAAGGGAATTGAGCCTCTATCAAGGCTTTTAAAATACTGATGCAAATTATAAAACTACAGGCTATAAATATTGACTTATCTCTAGTTCATTCGTGAAAACTCAAAACCAAAAGAAATGTACCTCAGTTGGAAAACAAATCATGGCAACCCGTAACCCGTTGCCGGCGAGTCGATTCTGACCCATAGCGACCTTCTAGGACCAAGTAGAACTGCCCCATTGGGTTTGCAAGACTGTTATCTTTACGGGAGCAGATTGACAGGTCTTTTCTCCCGTGGAGCTGCTGGTGGATTTAAACCATCAACCTTCTGGTCAGCAACCAAGCGCTTAACCATTGTGCGGCCAGCACCTAACAGATGGTTAATAGCAGATGTTACCTTCAGTATCAGTAGGGTATAGTCAGAGGGAGGAAGTGGACAGGAGATAGGGAAATTCATCACCTATCCTTATATGTTTCACTAAATCACTAAAAATGTTTTGGTACCTATGCAACTTCCATACCACTGCTAAAGAACCATGTATCACAAAAGCCCCCCCAGGAAACTTGGGCAATTGTTTCTTAGCCTTTTGGCTAAGATCAAGTGTGAAGAAAATTTAGTAAAGTCATTTGCAATCTTGCTGACTTAGTTTGTCTTTTTTTTTTTTACTTCCTTCAACTATTTCTCAAACTGCTGGAAAGCTTTGCCTAGATCTGAAAATGACTTTAATAGAAGCTCTGACCAGATGCTTCTCAGAAGTGAGGACAGTGAGATTTCATCTTGCTGACTTTGGACACATCATTGGGAAAGACTAATAGCTAAAAAACAACATCATGTTTGGTAAAGTACAGGGTCAGCAAAAATGAGGGAAACCCTCCACGTGATGAATTGACACAGTGGCTCAAACAATGGGCTGAAACATACCAACGATTGTGAGGATGACACAGGATCCAGCAACGGTTAGTTGATATACACAAGGTCACCACAAATCAGAGGAGACTCAGCAGCAACTAACATCAACGGCTAGGTGGGAGTCCCTGAGTGGGCCCAACAGCTAACATAATCAAACCGCTGCTAACTGAAAAATTGGAGATGCAAGTCCACCCAGAGGTGCCTTGGAAGAAAGGCCCAGCAATCCACTTCCAAAAAAATCAGCCACTGAAACTCTCTGGAGCACAGTTCTACTCTGACACACTTAGGGTTGCCACGATTCAGAGCCAACCCATGGCAACTGGTTTTTTTTAATGGCTGTGTGGCTACGAGTCCCCCACGAAAGGCAAAGGACGATAGTGTGGGAAGGGACAGAAAGGTGGTTTTGCATTCAAGATTTTCTTTCAACTTCCAGGTGTGAGTTTGGGCATGCTTGGTCCTCTATTCGTGTCCTTCATTTAAGAAATTGGAGGTTCCCCTGGAAATCTCTCTTCTACTTTTCCCCACTCAAAAGATGAGAGTGAGATGTTGTCAGGAAAAGGAAGACAGAGATGCAAAGAGGATAAAACAAATATTGACTGAATGATCAATATATGCCTGGCCTTGTGCTAGGTAGGCACTTGATAAATGTTACTTCACCAAATCTGAACAACAACCTTATATGGTTGATATTATTCACACTTGTAAAGGTAAGGGCGCTTAGGTTCAGAGAAATTATTTCTGAAGGCTACCCAGTCATAAGATGCAGTTGTGGTTAGTTACTGTCGAGTCGATTCTGACTCATGGCAACCCCATATGCAGCGAATAGAGCTGCTCCACAGAGTTCTGAAGACTGTGACCTTTTAGAAGGAGATCACCAGGACCTGTCTTGCAAGGTGTCTTTGGGTAGATTTGAACCGCCAACCTTTCAGCTTGTAGTAGAGTGCTTAACAGTTTGTGCCACCCAGGGACTCTTGTAGAGGGTAAACCAACCCAAACCAAACCCGTTGCCAAGGAGTTGATTCTGACTAGCTCTAATTACAGTCCACATTTGCAGATTATAAACCCATGCTCTTATCTACTCTATTATTAAACTTCTGTGTAAAAAATTCACAAAGGTAGCATAGAAAAGAAGTTAATACTGGATAGAGAGCAATGGGGGGGAGGGAAGAAGAGCAGAAGTATTTCCTGTGCCTTTTTGAACATTCTTTCACTAGAATATAAGTAAAACCCCCTTGATATCTGTGAGACATGTTATCCTTCTTAAAATCCTCTATATTTAACAGGTTGAACAAATCAAGGTGAGCTTGTGTGAATTTCTTGAAATAGTTCCTCGTTCATTTGAACTATTTTGTAGCTGAGAGTATGACCCAAATTGAGTAGGAAGAAGACATCTACCAAGATTCCAAGTCCATATGTAACAAAGCATGACCAGAGGGTTCCTGGAATAAGAACTAGATGCATATGGGGAGGGTCCCTGGTGTCCAAATTAAGAGCTTGGCCACTTGAACATAATCCGCACGCCAAAAAGAGGCTCAAAACGAAAAGGCAAATTCAGGCATCAGAACTCTTAGTACTATGATAAAGCTGTGTTGCCCACGTGTCATCAGCCAAAATGAACTAGCTCAAAATGATTTAACACTGGAGGGAAAGCAGATTTTTAGACGGTAGCTTTCAAAGCACATCACACCTAAAGGAAGCATGGGATGAGGAACATCTTCTCAATCCATTCTCTGATTGCTTCACCTATACAGAAATGCTTCCAAGCTTTTGTCACGTATTTCCACGCGACTGATTCCTGTCCACCTCTCCTCATGGGAGACTTGATTTGACTAAATCATGTAGAAGAGCTTTTGAAGTTATCAGTTATGCTCACAAAGATGTTCTCAGATATCCAAGGATGCAGAAAGTAAACTGCCTCATACGCATGCAAAAGCTGGACGATGAATAAGGAAGACCGAAGAAGAACTGAAGCCTCTGAATTGTGGTGTTGGTGAAGAATATGGAATATACCAGGGACTGCCAAAAGAAGGAACAAATCTGCCTTGGAGGAAGTACAATCAGTATGCTCCTTAGAAGCAAGGATGGCAAGACTACATCTCACATACTCTGGACACTTTATCAGGAGAGATCAGTCCCTGGAGAAGGACATCAGGCTTGGTAAAGTAGAGGGTCAGCGAAAAAGAGGAAGACCCTCAATGAGATGGATTGACACAGTGGCAATAACAACGATTGTGAGGATGGCGCAGGACTGGGCGGGGTTTCACTCTGTAGTACCCAGGGTCACTATGAGTCAGAACGGACTCGACGGCACCTAACAGCATAATAACAGAAAGTACAAGCCACAGTACAGTTTTTTCTGGCCGTGACCTCTGTGTCGGCCATCATTCACTGGTAATTGTAGGAGATTATCGCCTCCTCAATCCATTCCGTGCTATTCTCGGAGGTCAGAAGCACTCTTGTTTTGTCCTCCGAGTCATCCCATTCTACTCTTAGAAGAGCCAAAAATAGAAGGCAGCCAAGTTTCCTTTGTTCCAACCCTTTAGCAAAACATCAGTCACATCCCAGCAAAGCCACGCTGAGGCAAAGCAGGAAATGAGCAAGGAGGAAGCAGCTTGTTCCCTCGCTCCATCTCCCCATGTTGGCATGTTGTATTCACCAGTGGAAAATCATTTAAGAGGTTGTGTTACTATTGTACAAAGAGCTTATCAAAAAAAAAAAAAAAACAGTCACCTTGTTTTCAGCCAGGTGGCAGATTTCACACCAAAAAATTACATCCAGTAGACATTCTTAGCAGCGCAAATACACCCATGATCATACAGTCAAATTTCCACCAAATTATTCAAACTCCCTGAACCAATGCTAGATGAAATCCTTCAACCAGTGACAACCACACGAAAGCAAGTGTGTCACACCTGTGTAATTCAGCCTTCACGGAGTCTTTCTTCATGACATTTCATTTTTGAGAAGAGCAGATTATGTCTCACTGGATGCTTTTCTTTTTTTTTTTAATGCTAGGTTTTTAAAAATAGATAGCTGTATTACTCTCTAGGCCCTTCTCCTGTGGTCTGAAGCCCTGAACACAATTGTCCAGGCAGCTTCAGAACAGACAACATTACTAGAAGAACTTAAGAATGAGGTGAACCCTAACAGCCAGTAGATGGCCGATGCGTGTGCAACGAATGCAATTTGACATCCTTAAATCACACTCTCACTGCAGAAATGTTAACACCCATGCTTCTGGCCACCTTGCCAAAACATTCCCTTATGCATGCACTCATTCATTCATTCAACAAATAGTCTTTGAATGCCCACAAAGTAATCAAGGAAATGAATCTCAGCTGTATTGAGCTGTTGTGGTGTTGTGTGCCATCAAGTTAACTCCGACTCATAGAGACCCTAAGTAACAGTAGAACTTCCCCATAAGGTTTCCTAGGCTAGGATCTTTATGGGAGCAGATCGCCAAGTCTTTTGTCCTGCAGAGCAGCTGGTGGGTTTGAACCACTGACCTTTTGGTTAGCAGTAAGCACTTCACCACCAGGGCTTCTTATATATTAATCTATTAATACCCACCCACACCCGCATACACACACATATATACATATACACTCATATCTCATAGTTACTTATAGGGTCACTGAGTCAGAATGGACTCAATGGCAATGGGTATATATATATATATATATATATACATGTACATACATGTATATACATACACATATATATATGTTATATAATTTGTTCTAAACCTGCCACACCCACTGCTATGCTTGCCCCTCCCTCCAGAGGGCAGGCCTGGAAACCCCAAGCAAACTAAAATAATCTCATTTTAAGACATTCAATAAGGCATGTTCCAAGCACATCTGCTGGGCTGCAGTCAAGTCCTGGGAGGACCAGCTTTAGCGATGGCTGTGAGAGCATTCTCTAAAAACACATTCCAAGTCTCTGTGAGATAAGAGGGTGGCCTGCTCCAGAGACCAAAAAAAAAAAAAAACCAAACCCATTGCCATCGAGTCGATTTCGACTCATTGCAACCCCATGTGCTGCAGAGTAGAACTGCTCCAAAGGGTTTTTTTTGGCTGTAATCTTTACAGAAGCAGATTGCCACGCTTTTCTCCCATGGCACCGCTGGATGGGTTCCACTTGCCAACCTTCAGTTGAGTAGCCGAATGCAAACTGTTCACATCACTCATTCTGAACTGCCCCTGCCTAGTCTATCACTCATTCTGAACTGCCTAGCGCTTCTGACTTAACTAAAGCTACTTCCGGAAATTTTGGAGTTGAGTCTGATACAACCAAGGATCTACTTAGAAGAAACAATGATTTTAATATTTAATATTAACAAGTTAAATAAGAGTATTTCATCCTAGAGCTAAAGTGCCACCATTTCTATTTGATATAAGTTTATGACAATTCAGTCAAAATTACAAAGAAACATAAAACTTTAGAAACATTTCACCTATTTAATTTTCTAAGAGCTCACAAACACTTCAGTCCGTATCAATACTCCATTTGTTTATTTCAGGGGCTGCCAAACTACCATCTGTGGACCAAACTCAAGAGTGTGTGAAGCTCGAAAGGTTTACAGACAGATGGGTGGAGGGACAAAGAAAGCAAAGAGGTAGAAGTTGTGAAAAGTAGAAACACACTTAAAAAGAGCTACAAAACGTAGAAAGCAGATGTATGTGGACAAGAAAGGTCTGGAGAACAATATGAATAAATCAATACTTGTTTGTTACGGTTCCATCACTGTGTAGGATGGGCACTGTTCCCTCAAATATATTTTTGTTCATATATTCTCCAATTTTCAGTGCTTTCAAGCTACCAGAAAGAATATGTAGGTGGTCTTCATTGACTTTTCTTTGCTTGCAATGATGTAACTATTAGGAAAAGTGACTCTAGATGTGGAACCACCAGTTTTCATACCAGAAAACTATTTTTTAGCTCAAAAGGTCTATCTGAAGTTCTGACGGAGCTGGGGTTTTTTTTCATGTTGCAAAAATGAGCAGAATAATGAGGGAAAAAACATATATTTGGGACTATCTTCTATTCTTGCCATCAACTCCTGCTCCTCGTTTTGATATAACAATAATTTAGGATCGACTACAGCAAATGGAGCCCTGGTGGCGCAGTGGTTGAGCCTTTCGCTGCTAACCAGAAAGGCGAATCCACCAGTTGCTCCTTGGAAACCCTATGGGGCAGTTCTACTCTATCTTATAGGGTTGCTATGTGTTGGAATTGACTCAACGGCCACAGGTTTGTTTTGTTTTGGTTTGGTTTAAGGCAAATGAAAAAGATTTTTAAATAAAATGTATACATGAAGAAGAAAAAGAAAAGTTCTGGAGACTATCACCCATAAGAACTACATCATCCCCAAACTGCCCTCTATCAAGGTTAAAGGCAAACATCAGTGCACACATCCCTAAATGGCGTACTCCTGTTATTACTACTATCTCAGAACCATCTGGCTTTTGAGGAAAGTGTAAAATCACCAAACACATGGCCTGTATACTGAATAAGATGGTTATGTGAGTCCACAAAGTAGAACTGACATATTTTATACAGTAGAGAATCATGAATCTGTTCTAGTGAGTAAAATGCAGATATTGAGAATGAGCAAGCAAATGAAACAAAAATAATCTCACAGGCGAGGAAATTGCCGCATGATGTGTTACTTTATTTTGACATTTTTAATTACCTATAACAATATGCCATTATATACATTTAAAATTAAATGTTAACACCGTTTTTAATTTAGTCAGGCATGATAATACAAACCCTCCCCAGAGCTTACTGTCTGCCATTAAACCTACAGACAGTGCTAGTGCAAGCAACAATTCGAGAAAAAATAACAGTGGCTCGCCACGATGTCGACAAGGTTCTCAAGCATCCAGGCGTTGTTAAGGCATAAATTAAAATGCAAATGCCTTGCAGTATTTCCAGTGCAGTGAGCTGTGCGACACTGATGAGGTTCATGCTGTTTTCTTACTACATTTTCTCAAGGGCAGCGGATTTTCAATGATGATTTGTCAGCGTCTCCTACTACATCAGCCACGTCACCATCACAACTTAGTCACTTCTGAAGGTGAAAAGAACCTTTCCAAGATAGGGCCCCATTTAGGAAAATAAGAAGTTAAATAAAAGTTCTACAAATGCCTCACATAGAAATCCAGAGATCGATAGCCAAGATGAGCCCACCTGGTGCCGAATTCCTCTCTACTTCAAAACTATTACGATGACTCCCAGAGTTTTAAGAAGATGAATGAAAATGGGAAGTACTCTCAAGTCACGCTCTCTCCTAGGAGACTTTCAGTTGTTCTTACTGCTGTGACGAGACTCGCTGCTGACAGCACTTTTAAGTGTTTAAAGGAAAAGCAGTGAGCAGAAGACTACTAGAAACGTTACAAGCTAGTAAAATGGCCAGGAGCCTAATATCCACAAAAGTATATGGTCCAGGGGTTAAGTCTCAATCCCTTGCCAGGCAGGTAAGGCAGGTAAGGCAGGCAGACATCACTGGTCCCTTTTTCTGGCCCAATGAGTAACAGAACAGGAGGAAGCCGAGTCGGTAGATGCTGGTATTCGAGGTGACTGATGCTCAGCCAACTGCCTGTGCTTCCTCCTGAGTGCCCGCCAGGGACTTCTGGCGTTTGCCTGGCCGTCTGGCCTAAGCACATCCACCGCACCGACGGGGAGTTTCCCAAAGTATAAACAAACAATGGCTGCCTGGCAGTTCAACAGCACTGCCCTGTACCTGGCCACATTTGAAAGCATCTCATATAACTCCAATTATGAGCAGACTCCAAAAAGCATGCAAATAAGACCCACAGTGAGGTGCATCTGGAGCGTCACATGCTCCCGTGCATTGAGATGACTGTATCTCACTGCACCGGATTTCAAAAATACTTACCCTTTCATTATTTATGATAGCTCACTTAGAAACTGAGATAGGCTCCCAGAAAGAGCAGTGTCTTAGTCATTTAGTGCTGCTGTAACAGAAATAACACAAGTGGATGGCTGTAACAAAGAGAAATCTATTTTCTCACAGTCGAGTAGCCTACAAGTCCAAATTCAGGGCATCAGCTCCAGGAGAAGGCTTTCTCTCTCTGTCGGCTCTGTCGGAAACTCCTTGTAATGCATACATCTTCCCTTGGTCTGGGAGCATCTCAGTGCAGGAACCTCAGGTCCAAAGGACGCGCTCTGCTCCCGGTGCTACTTTCTTGGTGGTATGAGGTTCCCATATCTCTCTGCTTGCTTCTCTCTTTTATATCTCAAAAGAGACTGGCTAAAGACACTATCTAATCTTGTATACCTCACCAATATAACTGCCACTAATCCATCTTTTTACATCATAGTGATAGAGTATACATCACATAGGGAAATCACATCAGACTACAAAATGGTAGACAATCATACAATACTGGGAATCATGACTCAGCCAAGTTGACAGATATTTTGCGGGGGCACAATTCAATCCATGACAAGCAGAGAATCAAAATCCAAGGAGGAAGGACATTGGGAAGAAAAGTCATTAATTTCACTCTGGTAGCAATAAACTGAAGAGACCACGGGGACCGAGCAGTTAGCAACCGAAGGCCCCATCTCTTGGTGGACTGAACAAGTTATAAAAACCAGGACCAACATTCATTTGACACCCACTCTGTGCCAGGCTCTGTTTTAAGTACTTTACATATACTTTTGTATTTGATCCTCTAAATTATTTATGAGAGCACCATTGTTATTCCCTTTCTAAAGATGAGTAAACCGAGGCACAGAGAGCTTAAGTAACTTGCCAAAGGTAATATAGCCATTACCGTCCATTTACATTACATTTTTCTACTCATAGGCAGTATAGTAGGTCTTTTGTAGCAACAGTTTAAAGCCTCCAGTACAATACTTATCTACTAAAATGCTATGTCTGCAAATATCCATATTTCTTGAAATCGTAGTGAGGGCATTCATAAACTGGAATATCACTTGATTAATTTGTAACATCACCAACATCTCAAAATAAATTTGATCTTCTATATTCTTACATTTTGCTAATTTTAAGCCATACTATGAGAGTCAAAGCAGAATTAGCTTTTACTCAACATATTATGAATGCATCATCTCAGGTACGTTAATAAATAAAACCGATTCTACAAGCAGGGAGGAAGGTAAATGCATTTTAATTACTTCAAATGTCTTAAAAATTAACCCCTATGACTGTCTTAGTCATCTAGTGCTGCTATAACAGAAATACCATAAGTGGATGGCTTTAACAAAGAGAAGTTTATTCTCTCACAGCCCAGTAGGCTACAAGTCCAAATTCAGGCTCCAGAGGAAGGCTTTCTCTCTCATTCGGCTCTGGAGGAAGGTCCTTATCATCAGTCTTCGCTTGGTCTGGGAGCATCTCAGTGCAGGAACCTCAGGTCCAAAGGATGTGCTCTGCTCCTGGCACTGCTTTCTTGGTGGTATGAGGTCCCTGTGTGTCTGCTTGCTTCTCTTTTTTATATCTCAAAAGAGATTAGCTTAAGACACTATCTAATCTTGTAGACCTCATCAACATAACTGCTGCTAATCCATTTTCTTACATCACAGTGATAGCATTTGTAACACATAGGGAAATCACATCAGACTACAAAATGGTAGACAATCATACCACACTGGGAATCATGACCCAGCTAAGTTGACAGATATTTTGGCAGGACACAATTCAATCCATGACACTAATGATATAGAATTAAAGTTTAAATTTTTTCTAAAGGATACATGTGCTAGCTTTCTAGTGGGTCATGTTGCTGAGCATCACTGAAATCCAAAGAAATGGAGGAATTTAGGTTAAAATTCTCAAAGATTTTTAATTTTAATAAAAAACAACTAAAACTAAGGTGTTAGACTCACTGCAGCAGGTATCCTTCATGCACACCTGTCTCTTGGCTGTTTCTTTCCCTTCTGGGTCCCCATCTCCCTCTGAGCACCACTGTGGCAATAATTCCTCTGGAAGTCCTTGAGTACAGACATCAAGCCCCATTGGTGGAGTCTACATTTTGATTTTTTTTTTTTAAACCTCCTTTGGTTCAGAGCCCCTCCCCACCACCCTCAAGGAAGTCATGATGATGCCTGCTTACTAATGTGGACCTGATAAAGGACCAAATGCGGAGACCGAGGTGAGAGAGGTGGAGCCATTTTAGAAGCTATCTCCTCTGGTATACTAAAGATGGCCACTCTTTAAAAGAAGGGTCAAACTACAGAGATGGAGTCTATTTTCCCTTCTCTTGAATCCAGGTTAGTTCTGTAACTTGCTTTACCAAGAGAATGCATAAGTGAGACTGTGCCACTTCCCAGGTTGGGCCTTAAGAGATCTCTAACTTCCACTCCCATGCTCTTAGAACCCAACCATCATATTGTGCAAAACCTGAGTCCCATGGAAAGAAAACTGAGGTGCCAGTTGACAGCCCCAGCTGAGCCTCCAGCCAATGGCCAGCACCAACAACCAGTCAAATCAGTGAGCCATCTTGGATGTTCCAACCCAATCAATCTTCTGGATGACAGCAGCTCCAGATGGCACCACACGTGGAGTAGAACCTCCCAGCTTACTTCAATCAACCCACAGTCTTGAGAGACAATAAATGATAATTGTTATTAGTTGTTTAAGCCACTGAGTATTGAGGTGGTTTGTTCTGCAGTAATAGTTAAAACATTTCCAGACCCTCCTAGAGACCAGGCTGAAACTAGTTCCTGCTCGACTCAATCTTACATGGGACAGTAATGACAGACCCAGAATCACCAAGGCAGCTAGGATGGGTTTGAGAAGAATACTTCCCAGTGTGGGGGCATGGTGGCTAAGACCATGAACTCTGGAGCCAGACTGACTTGAGTTTGAATCCTGGCTTTGCCCTATAGTACTAGTAGAAGTTACTTAACTTTTCTATACATCAGTTTCTCTTTCTGTAAAATAGTGAAAATAATATTCCCCATCTCAGAGATCTATAATGAAGATTAAATGTCAGGATATGTAAAGCCTTTAAAACAGTACCTGGCACACAGTAAGTGTTTGGTAAACATTCTCTCTTACTATTATTATTTATTCACTGTTTTGTTCTACATTCAAGAAACACCAGCTCACAGCTGTGGGAAGAGTTCCATCCTTAGGACAGAGGTGTATGGAAAGTGAAGGGGACGTCCATTACAGGTTTTATCTTTGATCCTGCACCACGAGGAAATGGATCACCACCATAAAACGTGAACTTGACAAAGGCTAAATCTGATTAGCCTCGCCATGTCAAGGGAGAAAGCCAGAAATCAGAGTGAATACTCGGTTTGTGGGTCATCCACAACCGAAATGTCAGACATTTAGCCAAACTTTATGTGAGAATAAACTACTCCTATGTAGAAGAATCCACACTTTGGGAACTTTATGACTGATTTCTGTTCATTAAGAACACCAAGCTTTAGTCTGGGGTCTTAAAAGCCTGTGAGAGGCCATCTAAGATACTCCATTGGTCTCACCCCTTCGGGAGCAAGGGAGAATGAAGAAAACTAAAGATGCAAGGGAAAGATTAGTCCAAAGGACTAATGGACCACAACTACCATGGCCTCCACCAGACTGAGTCCAGTACAGCTAGATGGTGCCCGGCTACCACCACTGACTGCTCTGACAGGGATCACAATAGAGGGTCCTGGACAGAGCTGGAGAAAAATGTAGAACAAAATTCTAACTCACAAAAAAAGACCAGACTTACTGGCCTGACAGAGACTGGAGAAACCCCGAGAGTATGGCTCCCAGAAACCCTTTTAGCTCAGTACTGAAGTCACTCCTGAGGTTCACCATTCAGTCAAAGATTAGACAGGCTCATAAAACAAAATGAGACTAAAGGGGCACACCAGCCCAGGGGCAAGGACTAGAAGGCAGGAGGGGACAGGAAAGCTGGTAATGGGGAACCCAAGGTCGAGAAGACAAGAGTGTTGACGTGTTGTGGGGTTGTTAATCAATGTCATAAAACAACATGTGTACTGTTTAATGAGAAGCTAATCTGTTCTATAAACCTCCATATAAAGTAAAATAGAAAAAAAAAAAGAATACCAAGCTTTATACGTATGTAATGCAGTCCTGTAAAGTTATTTCATCTCTGGTATGATCTTAGCTATCTTCATCACGCTCCCATCAACTTTGCTTCTAAATATTCTTCTGTAGTTCATGGCGATAATCGATCAGGTTACAGATCATGGCAGTATTTGTATATGTCATAATAAAAGATATCCTAAAGGAGTCAGTAATGCCATTTTGTTGCTTTTGTTGCTGTTATATCATATACACAGTTTGGGGGATTGCTTTTAAATAATTATTGAATCGTTTCCTAAAATGAGACAAAATACAATAGTAACTCTTTGCTACAGTACTGAAAATAGTAAATAGTATTTTCGCCCCAGCCCTTTGTCTTTTCTCTGTTTTAAAATGAACAATTGATGACCTATTTCTAATTACTTAAAAATTGATCATCCCAAATGAACTAATATCTAGAAGACAAAAGTTAAAGTTTTTTCTTTTAATGGTGATATTCTATCTTTTTTTTTTTCTCACTTATTAGCCATGTTGTTGTGTGCTGTCAAGTCGATTCTGACTCAGTGAAACTGTATGACAGGGTAGAACTGCCCCCATAGGATTTCTCAGGCTGTAATCTTTATCTGCCACCACTCATCCGTCAGTCTGTAGTACTGTGGTGGCTTGCCTGTAGCTGTAAATGCTGAAAGCCTTGCCACTGGTATTTCAAACACCAGCTGGGTCACCCAGGGTGGACAGGTTTCAGCTGAGCTTCCAGACTAAGACAGACTAGGAAGAAGGACCTGGTGATTGACTTCAAAAAAAATTGGCCAGTGAAAACCTTATGAACAGCAGCAGAGCATTATGTGATATAGTGCCTGACAATGAGGCCATCAGGTCGGAAGGCTCTCAAACTATGACTGGGGAAGAGCTGCATCCATAAAGAAAAGTCGACCTTAATGATGTGGATGGAGTCAAGCTTTCAGGACCTTCATTTGCTGATGTGCCATGACTCAAAATGAGAAGAAACAGCTGCAAACATCCACTAATTACTGCATCGTGGAATGATGAAAGTATGAATTTAGGAAAACTGCAAGTCATCAAAAATGAAATGGTACACATAAAGATCAATATCCTAGGCATCGGTGAGTGGAAACAGACTGGTATTGGCCATTTTGAATTGGACGATCATATGGTTTACTACGCTGGGAATGACACACTGAAGGGGAATGGCGTCGCATTCATTGTCAAAAAGAATATTTCAAGATTTATCTTGAAGTACAACACTGTCAGTGACAGGATAATATCCATATACCTACAAGGAAGACCAGTTAATATGACTGTTATTCAAATTGATGCACCAACCACTAACACCAAAGATGAAGAAAGTGAAGATTTTTACCAACTTCTGCAGTCTGAAATTGATCAGATAAGCAATCAAGATGCATTGATAATTACTGATGATTGCAATTCGAAAGTTGGAAACAAAGAAGCAGCAGTAGTTGGAAAACATGGCCTTGGTGATACAAACAATGCCGAAGATGACACGATAGAAATTTGCAAGACCAACAACCTCTTCACTGGAAATACCTTTTTGCAACAGCATAAACGGTGACTATATACACGGACCTCACCAGATGAAATACACAGGAACTGACCACATCTGTGAAAAGAGGCGATGGAAAAGCTCAATATCATCAGTCAGGACAAGGCCAGGGACTGACTGCAGAACAGACCATCAATTGCTCGTATGTCAGTTTAAGTTGAAACTGAAGAAAATTAGAACAAGTCCATGAGAAGCAAAGTACAAACTTGAGTATATCCCACCTGAGTTTAGAGAACATCTCAAGAACAGATTTGACACACTGAACACTAATGACCGAAGACCAGATGAGTTGTGCAATGACATCAAGGACATCGTACATGAAAAAAAAAAAAAAGGTCATTAAAAAGATAGGAAAGACAGAAAAGAACAAAATGGATGTCAGAAGAGACTCTGAAACTTGCTCTTGAATGTCAAGTAGCTAAAGTGAAAGGAAGACATGATGAACTAACAGAGCTGAACAGAAGATTCCAAAGAGCAGCTTGAGAGACACAGTATTATAATGAATTGTGCAAAGACCTGGAGTTAGAAAACCAAAAGGGAAGAACACACGTGGCATTTCTCAAGTTGACAGAACTGAAGAAAATATTCTAGCCTCAAGTTGCACTACTGAAGGATTCTACTGGCAAAACACTGAAAAAATGCAGGAAGCATCAAAAGAAGTTGGAAGGAATACACAGAGTCACTGTACCAAAAAGAATTGGTCAACGTTCTACCATTTCAAGGGGTAGCATATGATTAGGAACCGACGATACTGAAGGAAGAAGTCCGAGTTGCACTGAAGGCACTGGCGAAAAACAAGGCTCCGGGAATTGACAGAATACCAACTGAGATGTTTCAACAAACAGATGCAATGCTGGAAGCGTTCACGAAGCTATGCCAAGAATTCTGGAAGACGGCTATCTGGCCAACCGACTAGAAGAGATCCGTATTTGTGCCCATTCCAAAGAAAAGTAATCCAACAAAATGTGGAAATTATCGAACAATATCATTAATATTACACGCAAGTAAAATTTTGCTGAAGATAATTCAAAAATGGCTGCAGCAGCACATGGACAGGGAACTGCCAGAAATTCAAGCCAGATTCACAAGAGGATGTGGAAAGAGGGATATCACTGCTGATGCCAGACAGATCCTGGCTGAAAGCAGAGAATACCAGAAAGATGTTTACCTGTGTTTTACTGACTGTACAAAGGCATTCTACTGTGAGGATCACAACAAATTATGGATAACACTGCAAAGAATCGGAATTCCAGAACACTTAACTGTGCTCATGAGGACCATGTACATAAACCAAGAGGCAGTTGTTCGAACAGAACAAGGGATACTCCACGGTTTAAAATTAGGAAAGGTGTTCATCAGAGTTGTACCCTTTCATCATACTTAAATTCAATTTGTATGCTGAGCAAATAATCCAAAAAGTTGAACTATACGAAGAAGAACACTGCATCAGAATTAACAACCTGTGATATGCAGATGACACAACCTTGCTTGATGGAAGTGAAGAGAACTTGAAGCACTTACTGATGAAGATCAAAGACTACGGCCTTCATTATGGATTACACCTCAACATAAAACAAAAATCCTCACAACTGGACCAATAAGCAACATCATGATAAACTGAGAAAAGACTGATGTCGTCAAGGATTTCATTTTACTTGGATCCACAATCAATGCCCATGGAAGCAGGAGTCAAGAAATCAAACGATATACGGCACTGGGCAAATTTCCTGCAAAAGGCCTCGTAAGACTGTGAAAAAGCAAAGATGTCACTTTGAAGACTAAGGTTCCCTGACCCAAGTCATGGTATTTTCAATCAACTCATGTGCATGCAGAATCTGAATAAGGAAGACCAAAGAAAAACTGATGTCTTTGAATTATGGCGTTGGTAAAGTATACTGAATATACCATGGACTGCCAGAAGAACAAACAAATCTGTCTTAGAAGTACAGCCAGAATGCTCCTTAGAAGCAAGAATGGCAAGACTTCATCTCACGTACTTTGGACATGTTATCAGGAGGGACCAGTCTCTGGAGAAGGACATCATGCTTGGTAAAGTAGTAGTTGTTGTTAGGTGCCTTCGAGTCAGTTGACTCATATAGTGACCCTATGTACAACAGAACGAAACACTGTGCCATCCTCACAATCGTTGTTATGCTTGATGAAATGGATTGACACGGTGACTGCAACAATGGGCTCAAACATAGCAATGATCGTGAGGATGGTGCAGGACTGGGCAGTGTTTCATTCTGTTGTACCTAGGTTCGCTATGAGTCAGAACCAACTCGATGGCACATAACAAAAGCAGCAATCTTTAACGGAGTATATCACTAGATCTTTTCTCCAGCTAAGTTAAAGTTTTTCAAATACACAGCATTCTGTTTCAGCATCTACCTATGGCACTTTCCATTGGAAAATTATAAATGGAGCTCCAAAGCTCTCCATTTCTCATCTGTCTACGTATTTCTATTCACTAAAATTATTGTAGATCCAATTATACTACCCATATCCTGTTCTTTGGAAATGGTTCCATCCGTTTTTCAAGACAACTATGATGGATCCATAAATTGATACCCAAGGAGCTCAATCAATTACAGGTTCTGGGAAAATGTGTCAGATTTGTGCCTATCTTCAGCATGATAACATCACTCATCCACATTAGTTATGGTTCCTCTTTCCAAATTATTTATAAGCCTCAGGTCAGCTTCAGAAAGTTCGTATTTCCATTTCACGCTTGCTAATCATGCCTTAAGTGGAGACGATCAGAGATGCAAATTAATTGCAAACTGTATGAAGGATGCACAAATTAAAAACTATGCAATTTAAATTATTAATGCGGTAGTAATTCAGAGTCCCTCTGCAAACACTAGCAATTTCAACTATTTTATATCACTCAATGCAAACTAAATTTGCCAATTTAAGTAGAAACAGGGAAGACTTGGTTTTCTTACTTTCTTCTTCCCACTTTTCAATTCCCTCTTCCTTTTTCTTCCATTACCTTCTTAGTCTCTGTGCTTTGAACCCTACTCTTCCTGTATCTGCTTAACTTCAGCCCCATTGTACTGCCAGCTCTGATCAATTACACATTTCCCTACTTTAGTTTAAGACGTCATTCTGAATACTTCGTATTTTACATTCCACCAGTCCATTCAAAGAACCTGAATCAGTTCCACTATGGAAAAAAAAAAATGAAAGCTTACTTCTCCAAGGACATTTGTAGGCTTACATGTATTATGCTATTATGTGATTATATGCAAAAAAATTTTAAGAATATATTACAATTACAGTGACATTATTGGAAGTAACTGTTGGGAATACTTCTGCATCTACTGTGTATCTGAACACAGCAAAAAAGGAAAGTAGTCAAAATTTAACTGTGAAACAGCCCATATGAAAATGAAAGCCTAGGTAAGAGAAAAGAGTGTTCAGATGAGAACGAATAGGTTTAGCCAAATTTTCCAGAGTAGTAAAGTTTGGCTTTACTTGCATCTGCTTTCCATAAATGGAGCCAAACCACGGCTTAAATGTTTAAAGGCACAAAAGATTATTAACATAAACTGGGGAACATTTCTAATTAATAAAATCGATTTAATTGGAGTGTAGGATATTTTACCAATTTTTCTTTTTTAGAAACAAACATGGGTATCAATCAATAAACGACAAATCAGTAAAGGAAACCATTTGATTAAAACATCTTTTGAGTTTCTCAGATGAAATGTCACAGCTTTCTCAAAGCACATCGCTACAAATTCTAAATCTTGTGAGTTTTCCTAAGACGTTTTTAAGTAGCATGAGTAAATATCCTTAATCATAACTAAACTCAGGCAAAATTATTTCAGGAGAAAAATACCGTGCATGCTCACCTGGCAAGGCTGCTTCATTTTAATAGCTATGACGTGGTATCGGTAACAACAGAGCTCACAGGTCCAGGAGCCCCTCTCACTAATCCACTTCAGCAAGCACAGCTGATGTGTATATCGAACTGACCCATCACATCGGCAGGGGTTCAACAGCTCACCCTAAAAAGAAACCAGCTCAGTATGAATATTTATGCCTGTGTCTCTGTTTTAAACATCCAGTGCTTGCTTTCTTGCCTTTCAAAGCCACTTACCCAGAAGGATATAGGCATCAAGCTCTAGCCTCAAAAATGAAATTAAAATTTTATGCCTCTGATGGGAATGAAACTAAAGTCTTAAAACTATTTCAAAGATACTGCTTAGAGTTGTGACATAAATGTTCTACCAACATACAACACGCCTGAAAGATATAACTCCCAATACCCTTGAGGAAAAGCGGTACTATTAAATCTCTTTAATAACTTTTAAGTGGATAGTTAGATGCATTTCCTGCGCAGTTATCCTTAATTGTTACTAAAGAAGAAATTCATGGCATCCCAGAAAGCAGCTTGCAATAGCATTAAGCTTTCGTTTTTTTCTAAATGTAGCATCATAAATATTGACTTCGGGCACTATATTCCTGAAAGCCTGCATATTCTATGCAATTTCCTTACTTCTCAAAAAGTAAACCTAATGTTTTCTCAGACCACGCATTTTGTGAGAGAGAGATATTATCCTTTCGTCTGCATGATCTTTCATACAAGTTTGCATGCAACTCTAATGGAGTTTATAATCTTTAAATGGTGCTGTAACAAAATACAAAGAACCTGGTTGATTAAATAGCCTTTCCTTCACAAGGTCAAAGTAAATTCTTATTCTTGTAAAAATTAACATGCTTTTCACATCAGTGAGATTAAGTCACCAAGATTTGCAATAAGGAAAGACCCTGTGTTTTTGGTTGGGTCATGTTCATCCCAGTTTGTATTCAAAGATTATATCCTCCGGGTACACTTGTAGAAAAATGACTTCACCTTAGAATACATTTGTATAAAATGGACTTTAACTTACATTCTTCAGGTTTGACTCATGTATAAGCAAAAATCCACTTTGTAATTCGCAAATGAGATACTTAGGGCATTATT
Source organism: Trichechus manatus latirostris (assembly GCF_000243295.1). Classification (NCBI taxonomy): domain Eukaryota; kingdom Metazoa; phylum Chordata; class Mammalia; order Sirenia; family Trichechidae; genus Trichechus; species Trichechus manatus. The sequence continues at coordinate 3,890,613 of NW_004444052.1, forward strand.
ATTAAAGCACCTGAGGAATGTGCAAAACAAGGTAGGGAGGAAAGTGTAAATCAAATTAAGTCCTATGTTCGCCACGGAAACGTAGACCCCGCTTCACCGAAAGGGCAAGAGGCGCACAGGGAGGCGAGCCCTGTCCCTGGTGCTGAACGGTACGGTGCCGCAAGCGGAGCTGGCGCAGCCTCGCCTAGCACCCCGCCGGCGGCCCCGGGTCCCGCCGGGCCTTACCTGCTCGGCGCCCTGGAAGCAGATCTTGCAGATGGGCTGGTGGTGCTGGTGCCCAGAGCGCCGGTCGCCGCCGCCGCTGCTGCTGCTACTGCGGCTGCTGCACATCGAGCGCGTCTCCGGCTGGTCGCCGGCACCCAGCCGCTCGCCCTCCCCGCCCGCGCCGGCCTCGGGCTCGCCGGGACCTCTCTTCTCCGCCGCCGCCTCGGGGGCTGCCGCCTCCGGGAGGCGCCTGAAGCCTTCCCCGGAGTCGCCGGCCGCCGACACCTCCTGGCCGATGGGCGGCAGGGGCGGCAGAGGCGGCGGCAGTAGCAGCTCGTCCGCGCCCCGGCGCCGCAGGGCCACCTCC
>NW_004444052.1:3891724-3943665 GCF_000243295.1 Trichechus manatus latirostris
CGTCGGGGGGAAGGGGCGGTGCGGAGTGAGGGAGCTGGGCGGAGAGGCCGGGCCTGGCCGGGCCTGGCCGGGGGGATTCCCCCAGCCGCCTCCAGCGACCCCGCCCTGGGCCGCTCACGTCGGTTCCGGGGCGGGTTACCTCTCTCCAAAGGGCGCGGCACTGCGGCTCTCGTGAACCGGGTAGGGGTGGGGGTCTCGGACTGCGAGTCCGGAAGCCGTTACCCAGTGGGCGAGTGGGAAGTGGCCGCGCTGGGCCGGTGGGGGCGGGAAGGTCGAATCCGAAACCCGCGTGGGAGTTGGGGGCGCGGGTGCTGGTGCCCGGGGCGCGCCCAAGCGCAGAGCAGGGAAGCGAGGCAGGGCGCGGGTAACTGCCGTTGCCCGGCGATCGCTCCCAGCCATCCGTGCCCTCATCCTCAAGGGCACTCACTGATCCACTAGAGCCCTAAAACGAGTTTCTGGAACCTGTGTCCTCCCCTTGTCCGGCTCGCCCCTGAGTCCTCCCCGCATCCTCCTCGCCCCCACCCTCCTGCAGTGAGTTGCTGGGTTTATTTGTAAATATCTTGGCATCCCGGAGGTCGGAGGGTCATTTCCTGGAGTGGTTCCCTCCAGGGATCACTGGTGCCAGGTTCTGTGGCATGTGGCCACTTTCATCCTTGCTGTGTAAAGGACTCAAATGACACCTCCTCTTTTCTCGGAAAAGTGGCTGCAACCTTTAATCTCTATTTCACGCACCCCGAAGCCAATTTCTCTGTAACAACCCCGCAAAACCTTTCTGGCACTCATCTTCCGGGCAGAGCCACAGTACCCCGGGCCCTTTCCTAAACTCCCTCACCTGTAGGAACTGCATGGAACACCGTGTACATGCAGTAGTTTCCAAATTCGTGAAGTGTGAAATCATAAAGCCTTGGATTTATGTACTCTAATATGTCTTTCCAAATCAATGGTGATTTTCACCGACGTAACGCTTGAATGTCTTTGACACAACTGACTTGCTTTCACAGGAGTCTTTTTTGGTTGCATTTCATAGCTGAAGGAAGACTCAAGACCATAGAGGCTAAGTAACGTGTTGAAGGTCACTGGACTATTAACAAAGATCTTTTGAGCTTCCTGACTCCTGATTTTCCAGCTCAAACACTGAATGATTTTTTTTTCTCATCCTCTCTCCTTCCTCCTGTCATAGTACTGTAGTACACGGTGTGTCTGGTGACAATGACTCCCATCAATAATTAGATGTTCTGAAGTCGTTGAGATAAACTACCGACTTCAGTTAATTTTTCCATGATACACTTGGGCAGCCAAAAGTTTGCTGTGTGTGTGTGTGTGTGTATGTGTGTGTGTGTGTTTATCAAATAGATGTCCCAGGTCTTTGGACTGGAGTCGTTTTGGTTAGAAAACAGTGAATGAAGAAGGTAGGAAGAAAGGAATTCAAGAATGCTTTGTCACAAATGGTCTCTGATGAAATAGTTCCAGGAATGTCCTCTATCACTTAGCTTCCTCAAGACTAGCTTATTTTTGGTAGCAGCGTGGCCAAGGGGGAAGCGCATTTTAAAAATAATAGTCCCTGGATGCCCCAGGAACTTATCACATTGAAGAAATGTGTTTGTAGATATGCTTTCCTTTCCAGCCTTCACCTGTCAAAATGACATTGCATGAATCTGTGTATTGCCTTAAGATAATCATAAGCCTTAATCATAAGTTCTTGAGTTAAAAGGTGTCTAAATTTGTATACAATCTTGAAATTAATTCAATTTATGACCAGTAAATTTCTACCAGGTGTGATAAAATATATTATTTTAAGGACAACATAAAAACTGAGTGTTCTATGTAAACAGTGAAGAATGATTTAGACAGCAAAGTGGCACGGATCAGAGACAATGCCACAGTGCTGGACGCATCCTCTCCATTGATGGTTTCTGAAAAATAAGTAACTAGGGTAAGAGAAAATTAAATTGCCTTAGTATGCTGGATAACCACATAAAAACATTATTTCCCAGTTTCAATAACCTCCAAAGCTGACCCCCTCCCTGAAAAAGGGAAACTTCTCTATTTTCTTCAGTTAACCCACAAATTCGTCAATGGATCAAGAAAAAACATCATCTTTGTAATTTTGACTACCTAAGCTGTGATAAAAACATAGAATAATGGGGGACACAGAAAGGATGAATCACTCTCTGCTGCTGGCACCCAAGTGGAAGAGATGGTGGAAACACAGACATCAGATAAAGACTGGCAGGGCCCTGGTACCCACTGACAGCTCATGCATAAAAGCCCAGGCATCCGCCAACTAAGAAATGAATGAGAGCAGGGGCAACTCCATCCATCTGAGCAAATACTGAAGGCTCATCAAACCTGCTTCAACCTATATAAATAAGGGAAAAAATACATAAATAATCCAACAAATGCTTAAAAAGTCTTCATTCTCATGCCCATCCCCACTTCCCACTCCCCCCCCACACACACACACACGCAACAGCAAAACAACACCCATTGCCTTCAAGTTGATTCTGACTCACAGTGACCCTATAGGGCAGAATAGAACTGCCCGTAGGGTTTCCAAGGCTGTAATCTTTACATAAGCAGACTGCCACATCTTTCTCCTGTGGAAAAGCTGGTGGGTTCCAACGGCAACCTTTTGGTTAGCAGCGGAGCACGTAAGCACCGTGGCACCAGGGCTCCTTCACACACACACACAAAGTAAAAAAATAAAAGGAGTGTTTCATTACAATGGTGCAAACTCTGTAGATACCAAGAGTTTCTTCAGTTGAATCCAAGGATATAGAAGAGGTGGAAGGGACCCAGGCAAGTATATCCCAAAAAGTCCATAGTGATATTAACAGACATTTGTAGGATATTCTCCTTGAACTTCCCTAGTGACCAGATCCCAGAGATATTCCCTGAAGTCACCTCAGGATGTTACATAGAAAATAATCCAGGCTACACTGGATCAGTGATTTCAGAATGACCCTCAGGCTTTATTAGGTGTATGACTTTGATGTGCTCTCCAAATAACACATTTGGAGAGCCCTTTGAAAGTGCTTTTCAATTCTTTTAAGTATAGCTCTTGGAGATGTTCCACAATTGTCCAGTGGGCACCTTTGTTGGTGTTGGTTTTGTTAGGTGCCATTGAGTCAGTTCTGACTCAGAGTGACCCTGTGTACAACAGAAGGAAGCACTGCCCTGGCCTGGCCATCCTCATAATTGTTGTTATGCTTGAACCCATTGTTGTAGCCACCGTGTCAATCCATCTCCTTGAGGGTCTTCCTCTTTTTCGCTAACCCTCTAATTTATCAAGCATGATGTCCTTCTCCAGGGACTGATCTCTCCTGATAACATGTCCAAAATATATAAGATGAAGTCTCACCATCCTCACTTCTAAGGAGCATTCTGGATGTACTTCTTCCAAGACAGATTTGTTCTTTCTTCTGGCAGTCAATGGTATATTCAGTACTGTTCACCAACACCCTAACTCAAGGGCATGAATTCTTCTGTCTCCCTCACTCATTGTCCAGCTTTCCCATGTATATGAGGCGATTAAAAACACCGTGGCTTGGGTCAGGCACACCTTAGTCCATAAAGTGACATCTTTGCTTTGTAACATTGTAATGAGGTCTTTTGCATATGAGGTGATTAAAAATACCATGGCTTGGCTCAGGCTCACCTTAGTCCTCAAAGTCACATCTTTTGTTTGTTTACCACTTTAATAAAAGACGTCTTTTGCAGCAGATTTATTCAGTGCAATATGTCGATTGATTTCTTGACTGCTGCTTCCATGAGCATAAATTGTGAATCCAAGAAAAATGAAATACTTAACAACCTCAATATTTTCTTTGTTTGTCATGATGTTGTTTATCGGTCCAGTTGTGAGGATTTTTGTTTTCTTTATGCTGAGGTTTAAGCCATACAGAAGGCGGTGGTCTTTGATCTTCAGCAGGAAGTGCTTCAAGTCCTCTTCACTTTCAGCAAACAAGGTTGTGTCATCTCCATATTGCAGGTTGTTAATGACTCTTCCTCCAATCCTGATGCGACATTCTTCTTCATATAGTCCAGCTTCTTGGATTATTTGATCAGCATACAGATTAAATAAGTATGGTGAAAGGATACAACCCTGACGCACAATTTTCCTGATTTTAAGTCAGACAGTATCCCCTTGTTGTTCAGACAGCTGCCTCTTGGTCTATGTACAGGTTCCTCATGAGCATAATTAAGTGCTCTAGAATTCCCAGTCTTTGCAACATTATCCAGAATTTGTTATGATCCACACAGTCGAATGCCTTTGCATAGTCAATAAAACACAGGTTAACAAATTTCTGGTATTCTCTGCTTTCAGCCAGGATCCATTTGACATTAGCAATGATATCCCTCATTCCATGTCCTCTTCTGAATCCAGCTTGAACTTCTGACAGTTCCCAGTTGATGTACTGCTACAACTGCTTTTGAATGATCTTCAGCAAAATTTTACTTGTGTATGATAGTGTTCGTTAATTTCTACATTCTGTTGGATCACGTTTCCTTGGAGTGGGTGCAAATATGGATCTCTTCCAGTCAGTTGACCAGATAGCTGTCTTCCAAATTCTTGACATAGATGAGTGAGCACCTCCAGTGCTGCATCCATTTGTTGAAACATCTCAATTGGTATTCCGTCAATTACTGGAGCCTTGTTTTTTGCCATTCCCTTCAGTGCAGCTTGAACTTCTTCCTAACTTCTTCATTTAACTCCAGACTCATGTATCAAACTGCCTCCTGGACTGCTCTGCTTGGGTATTTAACACCCATTGCAGACTAGCCAGGTCCAAAAGCAAACTTAACACCCCCAAGCCCACTCATCTCCCAGTCTTATTAACCAATACCCAGCTGCTCATTTACCCTGTAACTCAAGCCAAAAACCCTGGTGTCATCCTTGACTTTTCTTTTTTACATCATACATCCATTGTATAAAAAAAATTCTTTTGGCCATAAAACAAAATGAGACTATATGGGCACACAAGCTCAGGGGCAAGGACGAGAAGGCAGGAGAGGACAGGAAGGCTGGTAATGGGGAAACTAAGGATGAGAAGGGCAGAGTGTTGACATGTCGTGGGGTTGGCAACCAATGTCACAAAACAATATGTGTATTAATTGTTTAATGAGAAGCTAGTTTCCTCTGTAAACCTTCATCTAAAGTACAGTAAAAAATAAAAATTAAAAAAATTCTTTTGCATGTACTTTAAAAATATATGCCAGATTTCACTACTACTTTTCACCTTCATCCCTACTTTCCCAGTTAACAAACCATCATCATGGCAAACCAGGTGTTATGGGTTGAATTATGTCCCTAAAAAGATATGTTGAAGTCCTAACCCCTGTAACTGTTAATGTGATCTTGTTGGAAAATGGAGTCTTTGAGATGTTAACACTTAGGTTAACATGAGGTCATATAGGAGTAGGCTGGGTCCTAATCACGTCTGAGTGGTGTCTTATAAAAGATGAGAACAGACACAGAGACATAGACACGGGGGAAGATGCATCTACCCAAGGAGCCTTGAGGAGAGAGGTCTGGAACAGTTTCTCTCAGAGCCCTCAGAAGGAATCAACACGGCTGATACCATGATTTGGACTCCCAGACTCCAGAACTGTGAAACAATAAATTTCTGTTTTTTAGAGCCACCCATTTTGTGGTATTTTGTGACAGAAACTCTAGGAAACTAAGACACCAAGACTGCCAAAATAGCCTTCTTTTACCCTGCTTGTTTCTCTTGAACCTATCTCTACAGCAGCAAGAATGATCAAATTAAAACGTAAGTAAAAGCACGTTATCCCCCTGTTCAGTACTACCAATGGCTTCCCATGACAGTATAATATCAAAAATCTTAGCATGCCCTACAAGTCCTCAATCTAGCCCTTGGCTATCTCTCTGAAGACATCTCCATACCTTCCCCCGCCACCCTACTCCCTCTTATTCATTCCTACCACACTGACCTCCTTCCTATTCCTCAAGCACATTCCCACTTCCAGGTCCTCACAACTGGAACACTTTTCCTCCATTTACTACCAGTAACTACCAGTTACTCTTCACTCAGATCTCTGCCCAGATGTGTCTCATGAAAAAAAACAAAAAACAAAATAAAAACTAATCTTCCTAAGTAAAATTCCCACTCCCATTTTAACACACCACCCCTTGCCTAGTTTTACTTATTTTCATATCCCTGTGCTACTCAGAAGGAGCCCTGGTGGCACAGTAGTTAAGTGCTCGGCTGCTAACTGAAAGGTCAGAGGTTCAAACCCACCAACCACTCTGCAGGAGAAAGATGTGACAGTAAAGATTACAGCCTAGGAAACTCTATGGGTGGTTCTTCTCTGTCCTATAGGGTCGCTATGAGTCAGAATCAACTCAGTGGCAACATGTTTGGTTTTTTGGGTTACTCAACGTTGTATATTTACATAATGTGTTCTTTATTTGCTTGTTTTCTCATCTAACCCCAAGCCTTGGAAATAGAGGCTCAAGGGAACACCCCCATTCAGTAAACCTCCTGGCCAATAAAAGATTCAGAGGACCAGGTGATGGCTGACATAGGTGTTATAAATTTCAAGTAGATGGTGGGCTGGAATCAGACTCCTGCTGGGAACTGTAGAGGGCCAGAGAAGAGCTAACTTCTTTGGTGTTAAAGCAGGAGACTGCTGCTTCCTTGGTCTTCCTGCACTTTGGGTTTGTATGATCAGGTGATGCCTGAGCTATCCCTTCACTCAGATGTGAACCTCGCAGGAGAGTCAGCATGGAGTTGCCTTGGCTCCTGTCCAGTGGGGCCCCTTGATGGAACAAGGAAACTTTGGTGGAAATAAGCTGGACGTGAACTGCCAAATGACCATCCAGAATTGAGATCTATCCATGCATGCGAACGAAGCAATAGGCCAAGCCTCCAATCCTCCAAAGAGCAAAAAAAGTAGCAAGATATCAGCTTTGATGGGGCCTACTGGGGTACCCCAGTTTTAAGTACATACCAGGCCCAGAAAGGACAAATCGATCCTGCAAGTCAGCGCTCCCCTCTCCCTTTGCCTCTCCTCCCTGCCCCCACTGTGACTAGCGTGGGGAGCTGAACAGCTGAACAGCAGGGGAGGAGAGCAAGAGAGAGTGGAGAACGGAAGGACCAGCCTCCCTTCTCCCCACTGCAAATTTCCCCAGATGCACACACCATCAAGGTGGTGGAAGATAGTTCAGTGTAAATGGAGTTCGAAATTTTGATTGTTGTCAGGTACTGGACTTGTAATTACTGATCTGAGATTGTTGTTAGTTCCATCAAGTCAATTTTCGACTCATAGGAATCCCATGTGACATGGTAGAATTGTCCCTTAGGGTTTTCTTACATCTTCCCAGATCTGCTCCTGAGTAGCAGAGAGAGTTAGTGTTATGTGTGTCTGGGAAGAGGGGAGGAAGGAGCTACCTGCCCGACCTTTTGAGGTAGATACCATGAAGTGTCATGCTATCAACAATTTTCTCAAAATTGTCTTCGGATGCCAGTGGCAGAGAGAAAATAAAGGGAGTAGAGGGCCATTGAATTGAGAAAGTGTGACATTTCTAGGCGCCTGTCTGTTTACTGTCTGAAAAAATATCCTCGTGTAAAAACCTATTCACTTTAATGTTTCAAAGAAAAATGCATTTATAAATCATGATTGAACATAGTAACACTGCCTGAAACTCTAAATTTGTGGTTCTCAACTGGGAACAACTTTACCCCCAGGGGACGTTTGGTGATGTCTGCAGACATTTTTGATTGTCATAACTAGTGGAGACGTGCTTCTGGCAGCTAGAGGTTAGAGGGTAGGATGCTAAACATCCTACAATGCACGAGACAGCGTTCCATTAAAAAGGTGGTACAAATGGTTACCATGCTTAGCTGCTAACCAAGAGGGTGGAGGTTCAAGTCCACCCAGAGGCACCTCAAAAGAAAGACCAGGTGATGTACTTCTGAGAAATCAGCCATTGAAAACCCTGTGGAGCACAGTTCTACTCTGACACACATGGAGTCACCATAAGTCGGAATCACCGGAGGGTAATGGGTTACTGGTTAAAATGTCAATTCCCGTTGCCATCAAGTCGATTCCTACTCATAGCGAGCCTATAGGACAGAATAGAACTGCCCCATAGGGTTTCCAAGGAGCAGCCGGTGGATTCAAACTGCCGACCTTTTGGTTAGCAGCCGAGCTCTTAACCACCACGGCACCAGGGCTCCAAAAAATGTCAATAGTGCTGCGGTTAAGCGAACTCACTGTAAATAATAGCAAAACTCTTCCCAGGATATGAGTATAGGAGAAATAGTTAAACTTTTAAAAGCACCACTGAAAGAGAGATGATAAACTATACAAAGAAGGGTATTCTGGTGTTGAATAACAGACATTTCTCTTTGATTTTAAGGTTTTTCTTATCCAGGAAACCAAATATTAACCATAAAAAGCCTGCCCCTAGCTTCAAAAGCCTGCTGGAAACTGTGCTATAACAATGTAAATTTGTCTTATCCTGCTGGGAAAAGATAGTTGTCAAACCATTACATCCTAATTTAAATCCCGAAAAGCCTCAAGGCTGCAGGTGGGCAGAAGGCCGAATTATTAGCAGCCAGGCCAGAGGTAACCTGATACCAGTGGATCTCAATAAATGGGGAAGGCAAGGTTCAATCAATCATGTTAAGATTAGCCAATGGTTGATCTTCTATATTTCTGCCTCATCTTCTCTTTATAAGCCCCACTGTACCTAGCTTCTTAGAGCCATTTGCTTTTCCTGGAATCAAAATGGGCTTCCTATAGGCATAGATTAACTGCTCAGAATAAACCTTATGGTCAAATTTTGCTGAGTTTTTATTATTTTTTAACACCAGAAAAAAAATTTCATGAAAAGTAAAATAAATAAATAAATAACAAAGGAAGTTAAATATTAGATTTTTTTTTTTTTTTTTTAAATCTTGAACGAAATAGAAACAATTAGGAAAAAGGACAGCGTCCAAAGACTAATTGGGCAGGCTGTCCATCACAGAAGAACATATGTTTAAAATAAAAAGGAAACTTAAACTAGATTAAAGGCAATGTATATGCAAGAGGTAACCCATAACAAACTGGTGACAGTCACTTTCTTTCAGCTTATTTTTCATCTTCTTCAATGCTCTGTGAAGAGACTTCCTACTGATTTCAAAGGATATTTTGGTTTTGAGATTAACATTATGAAAGCTAAAAATAAAACTTAAAAATACAGTAATTTAATGTCTCCTAGACTATAAACTCATTGCTGTTGAGTTGATTCTGACTCATAGCGACCCTATAGGACAGAGTAGAACCTCTCCATAGAGTTTCCAAGGAACGCCTGGTGGATTTGAACCGCTGACGTTTTGCTTAGCAGCCAGGGTTTCCTCCTAGATTATAGGGGCATGCTTTTATAATTTATGCTGAAATCTGTGAACCAAACAATAACAAAAATAATGTGTTGATAGTGATAGGGATGATGACTATTTCTAGAAGAGACAGTGGTGGTAAGAAAAAAAAAACTGACTGTTATAGGAAGATGTAATCATAATAAAGATGGTTTAAAACCAAAAACACATGCAGAAGAAATCCCTAATAGTCAAAGAAATGGATAGTCACTCTTAAATGGACATAAAGAAAAACTTTAACATGACATTGGTTGTATTTTTCAGGTTTTGTCATTTATATATTTGTTGAAATTTTAAGAAATAGAGAAGACAGAATAGAAAAAGAAGAATTTAAGGAAACCCTTAATTCTACCATCCAGGAATAACAAATACGTTCGTTGGTAGCAAAGCAGCTTTTCTCTCCACCCCAGCAGCCCCTTCCTAGGAGGGGTCTTTGGTACCAGGGAGAAAAGAGCCAGAGTCTGTTAGAATAAAAATACTACGAAGGTGAAGTTTAGTTTTTTTGCACATACTTTCTTTAGTTTTGTAAATGTTTCTTTGGAAGGACCAGAAGGAGTCCCTTTCTGGTTATCGCCTCAACTCCAAGTTGGGGTAAACTAGAAGGAGCCAATAGACTAGTCGATGAGTTGGAATCCACTCGAGCGTAGTGCGTTTGGTTTGGTTTGGTTTGGTGATAGGATTCAGTGTGGGATAAGGACTGGGGAATGGAACAGTGAGGAGAGGCAACTAATGCCTCTAAGAAAGAACTGAATATAGGGACCAAGGACATCTTTAGCATAATAAAGGATTTTTTCCAGCATACTGTGGTTGTTGTGGAGCCCTGGTGGTGGCACAGCGGTTAGGAGATCCGCTGCTAAGCAAAAGGTTGGCAGTTTGAATCCACCAGCTGCTCCTTGGAAACCCTATGGGGCAGTTCTACTCTATCATACGGTATCTTCTTAAGTCAGAATCCACTCTACAGCAACTAACAACCACATTTCTACACAAAAGTTTTCTAAAAGTGAACCTTTAGAACAAAAGATGGGTGATATAGTTTAAATTTTGTTAGATGCTGCCAAATTATTGCATTACAAAGTGGTTTATCAATTTATCTCCCACATACATTTTTCCTTCATCTCCAACAGAACAGAATATAATCAATCTTTTGAATTTTTGAAAATCTAAGGTGGGCAGGGAGTTTATAACTCGAGACTTCTTGCTTTAATTTGCGTAGTCCCCAAAACCAGGAAGATTGTGTTACTTTCCATGGGTTTATTGTTCGCTTTTCCTCTTTTCTGTGACGAGCCTATTTATATATTTTGATCTATTTTTTGAGCTTTCTTTTCAGCGTTTTATAGGGGTACTTTGAATACATTGAATACTAATCCTTAATGCTATATACGTAGCAATTTTTTTTGTTTTCTCATGTAGTTTTTTCTTACATTTTTATCTCAATTATTGAGGTTTTCAACCTCTTCTTGAGTCAATATTGCTAATTTCTATTTTCCTAGAAAATTATCCTTTTCTTAATATAACTTTTCAAATATATTAATATAATGATAAACATTTTATTTTAAAAATATAATTATATCCTCCTTCTCAGGCCTAATTTTTTAAATTTTTGTTATCTCATCTGCTGCTTTTTAAAGATTAGAGTTCCAATTTAATTAATTATTTTATTTATAATTTTTTGTTGTTGTTGTTGCTGTCTGTTACAGATTGAATTGTGTCCCCCAAAAATGTGTGTTAACTTGGCTAGGCCATGATTCCCAGTATTGTGTGATTGTCCACTATTTTGTCATCTGATGTGATTTTCCTATGTGTTGTAAATCCTATCTCTATGATGTTAATGGAAATCCTGGTGGCACAGTGGTTAAGAGCTTGGCTGCTAAACAAAAGGCTGGCAGTTCAAATCCACCAGGTGCTACTTGGAAACCCTATGGGGCAGTTCTACTCTGAGTGGGAATCGACTGGATGGCAATTGGTTTGGTTTTTTGGTTTTATGATGTTAATGAGGCAGGATTAGAGGCAGTTATGTTAATGAGGCAGGACTCAGTCTACAAGATTAGGTTGTGTTTTAAGTCCATCTCTTTTGAGAGAAGCAAGCAGAGAGACAGGGAGAACTACACCTCCAAGAATAAGAGCCAGGAGAATCGCACGTCCTTTTGACCCGGGGTTCCTCAGCTGACAGGCTCCTCGGCTGGGCAAGATTAATGACAAGGACCTTCCCCCAGGGCCAACAGAAAGAGAAAGACTTCTGCTAGTGCAGATACCCTGAATTCGGATTTCTAGACTCCTACACTGTGAGAGAATAAATTTCTCTTTGTTAAAGCCATTCACTTGTGGTATTTCTGTTATAGCAGCACTAGATGACTAAGACACTGCCCTTTCTTAAAAACTATAAATAACAATCTTTGGAGTATTGCTTTGGCTGCAAACCAATCACTGCTTTCGTTCAGTTGTTAATAGAATATAATTTCCGTTTTGATTTTTTTTCTTTCACCTGAGTAGTATTTTTTCTAATGACTTAAAAATTTCCAGGAAGATAGATTTAAGAGAAGAGCTTATTTTTTATTATTTATTTTTTGTTTTATTTCATTATGGACTGAAGACGTGACCAGCATGCTCTCTATACTTTGAAGTACGTAAGATTTTAAATATGTGGATGCTTGTAATTTTTTCATGGATGTGTGAAAAGATTGCATATTCTTGTTTTGTTTGATACAAAGTTACGCATGTCATCATTTCATTCCTATTGACCAGGGTCAAAGAGAGAAACTGGTAACAGATATCTTGCTTAGATTTTGGGGTTTTCTTACTCACAAAATCAAATATTCACTTTAAAGAAATTTCTGACCAAAATTAATCCACCAGTGACTTTTCTTTCACCCAAAGTTGCAAATCTTTTCTTTCCTGTTCTAAACCAGGCTTGCTGAATTTGAACTTCAGAAGATACGGCTGAGTGGAGGGGCAGAGACCATCTTGTGACCTGATATCAGTTGGTCTCAGTAAAAGGGAGAGGATGAGGTTCAACCAATCATGTTAAGATTAACCAGTGGTTGATCTTCTATCTTTCTCTCTCCTCTTCTCTTTATAAGCCTCATTGTACCTAGCTTCTTGGAGCCATTTGCTTTTTCTGGAATCAGAATGATCTCCCTATACGCATACAGAATAACTGCTCAGATTAAACCTTACGTTCGATTTCACTGAGTTTTGATTATCTTTAACACTAGATGTGCTGATTTCTGAGGTAGATGTTAAAGCCTCCCAATTAAACCTGTTGGATTCCTATTCATTCAGCTTCATATACTCTGATGGTGCGTTTCTGACACCTGAAGGTGTTTGCCGTGGTTAGTCATCGGTGGCCCCGACTCGTAGCCACCCCATCACAATAGGATTGGCCATTGTGATCTATGGGGTTTTCATTGGCTAATGTTTCAAAAGTAGATCTGGAAGCTCCACCGAAACCTATTTAGCATCAGAACAGCACACAAATGGCTGTGCTGAGGTGCATTAGCCCACAATTTAACCTCGGTCTCCAGCATGAAAGACTAGAATTTTACTACTGAACCACCACGGCCTCCTAAAGGTGTTTAACTGTTATAAATTCTTTGTGAAAGACTCCTTTTATCAATATTTTTCCCGTTTACTCTCTTCTGTCTTTAATGTGGTTTTGCCTGTTTTAAATATTGCTACTCTTGAATTCTTTTTGCTTTTATTTTCCAGGTATGTCTTTTTCCACCCCTTTATTTTCATCAGTCCCTGGTTGGCACAAACAGTTTGTGCTTGACTACTAAGTTAAAAGTTGTCAGTTCAAACTCACCCAGTGGTGCTACAGAAGAAAGGCCTGGCAGTCTGCTTCCATAAAGATTACAGCCAAGAAAACCCTATGGAACAGTTCTACTCGGTAACACATGGGGTCACCAATAGTCAGAATCGACTCAACAGCAATGGGTTTGTTTTGTTTTCAACTGTTCTATCTCATTTTGATTTTTCTCTGTCGCTTGGAAAAATATATATAACTGGGTTTACTTTTATTTATTTTTTTTTACCAAATCTGAGAAAATCTGTCTTTCCACGTGGAAAATTTCAAACGATACTTACTGTGGTAACTGTTAAGATGGAATTTATTCACGGCATCCTCCTTTTCTACTCATTCTATTATTTTTGTCTTTCTTTTTGTCTTTCCTATTTTTAGCTGAATTCAATGAGTTTTCTGTGTTCCTTTGTTTTTCCTCTGATGTTTGGAAGTTACGCATTTAGTGGTTAAAGGAACATAGGTAGAACTGGTATTTTCTATTGAGGATCAAGAGTTAATCAGTATCTACTACTAACTCTCTCCCCTGAACAACTAAAAACCACCTTGCACATGCTTTTTCTCTCCTCTTGCCTCATGCCACCTCCCACATTTAGTTGAAGTAAGTGGAGATTTTTAAATTCATGTTTTTTATCCTCTCTCTCTCTCTTTTTCTGTCTCTGTTTTACAGTCATATTAAATTCACATTACCCAGGTGCCCTGGAGTCCATTCTGACTAACGGCAAACCCGTGTGTGTCAGAGTAGAAGTGTGCTACATAGGTTTTAAATGGCGGACTTTTCAAAAGCAGATTGCCAGGGCCAAGAGCTTTGACGGTTTGCACCACCCAGGGACTCCAAATTCACATTGTTGATGTTGTTAGCTGCCATCAAGCAGCCCCAACTCATGGCGACCCATGCACAATGGTGCCGGCGTGTTGTGATCCATAAAGTTTTTGTTGGCTAATTTTTAGAAATAGATCGCCAGGCCTTTTTTCCAAGTCCGCCTTAGTCTAGTAGTTCTGCTGAAGCCTATTCGTCATCATAGTAATACACAAAGATGACAAGGGTGGTGGCTTCACAAGAAGTGCATTAGGTGGCAATCAAACCCAGGTCTTCCACATGGAAGGTGAGAATTCTACCACTGAACCACCAATGCCCCCTAAATTCACAATAATAAGTCTATTATTTAGATTTAAGTAAAAATATTCATGTGGTATTTGCTCACTACTTTTAAAAAATATTAATTGTCCTCTTACTTGTACTCAGCTTTCCTTTGGCTAAACCACATTCATAAGTATTCTCTTGGAACAGGTTCATGGAAGGTAAACTTACTGAATTCTTACATTAGGAAAAATGGCTTCACCCATGAATGTGTGTTGAACCCACGTGTAAAGTCGTTTTTCCTCGTAACTTTGCAGATTACAGTTTATCTTAGTTACTTAGTGCTGCTATAACAGAAATACCACAGGTGAGTGTCTTTAATGAACAGAAATTTATTTTCTCATAGCTTAGGAAGCTAGAAGTCTGAATTCAGGGTGCAGGCTCTAAGGGAAAGCTTTTTTTGTTGGCTCTGGGGAAAATCCTTGTCTCTTTCAGCTTCTCTTCCTCAGATCTTTGCTGATCTCCACATGACATCAGTCTTTATCCATTTGGACTTCCTTGCTTCTGTACCTAATCTACTCTTTTTACAACTTAGAAGTGGTTGGCATAAGACACAGCCGACCCTGATATGGCCTCATTAACATAACAAAGAAAACCCTATTCCCAAATGGGATTACATCCACAAATATAGGGGTAAGGATTTATAACACATATTTTGGGGGCACACAATTCAATCCATAACATTGTTCTCCCGACTTGAAGCAGCCAGCATTGCAAAGGAGAACTCAAATGTCAACTTGTTTTCAATCTTTTATTGTTTTTTTTTTCCCTCTGAAAGCTTTTAGGATTCTTTTTTAAAATCTGTGTTCAAAAATTTTAGCATGCTAGCACTTGACGTGGCTCACTTTCACCACTATTCCTGATAAGTACTTGACTAAACACTCAGGTTTTTCACTATTCAGAGAAAAACTCATTCATTTTTCTTTAATTATTTCCTCCTTTTCATTCTTTCCAAATACTGTTGGATGAATGTGGGAACCCTTGGCTCTAACCTCCATGTCTTTCAACTTTTCTTTCATACTTTTATTCTATTTGTCCCATTTCACTTCCTTTTGGAAGAACTTCTCTGCTTAATCTTCCAACTCACCACTTTCTCTTCAGCTGTGTTCATTTTATTATTCAACCCATCTCTTTCTTTAACAAACAAGTTTCTTTCCCACTGAATCTCTCCCAACATACTAATATACACTTGTTATTCAGCTCGTTCTATTTTCCGTACTAATTGAGATTGGAATGCTTTTATACGTTTGTTCAGTTTAATGCTTTCCTTCCATGTTAGTTTTACTCAAATATTTGGTGGTTAAGAGCTCAACTGCTAACCAAAAGGTTGGCAGTTTGAATCCACCAGCTGCTCCTTAGAAACCTATGGGGCGGTTCTACTTTGTCCTATAGGGTGGCTATGAGTTGGAATCAACTCAACGGCAACGGGTTTGGTTTTTTTTTTTCATTAACTAATCTGGACCAGAATTCAAATACTCCTCATATAGTAATATTACCTAGGTTCAAAATGACTAACTGTGTGACCTGGACAAGTTACTGTGCCTCAGTTTCCTCATTTTTAAAGTAGGGATAATAGTACACACCTCATTGTATTGTCATACAGAGAATATGTATAAAACACCCTATACCAAAAAAAACCCATTGCCATCGATTGCTAGCTATTATTATTTTGGTCTGTCATATATATTGCAAAAGTTTGCCCAAGTTGTCCTTTACTTTGTAATATTGCGGGTATATGTGTGTCGGGGTGTTTGTGTATCTTTATGCACTTCAGTAATAACAGCTAGCACTTATTAGTGCTTACTGTATGCCTTTTAAGCATTTCTCATATATTAACCCATGGTTCAGAAGGAGAAATCACAATGGAAATTAGGAAATATTCTGAATTAATGATAATGAAAACACAACATAATAAAACTTACGGGGCTCTTTTTCCCAAGTGGTTCCTAATTAGCTGTGGCTGGTGTTTTAAAATGTTTTCATTTCTGTTCATTTATTTTGAATCTAGTTTCAATCCTGAGCAAAGCCTCAAGCGGAGGACTTATGAGCTATTACGTTTTTAGGAATTCCCATCCCCGGGAGTAGGAGTGGGGCTTAATGGGAGGGCGGCCGGAGCCTGGAACATCCATGGGAGCAAGCTCTGAGCGGCCTCTGAGGGCCTCTAGTTGCTGCATGCCTGGGACCTCCCCTGAAGAGCCATATAAGTGCGCCTTGGGAAGCCTTTCAGAGGGAGGAGGCGGGCGTCGCTTATCTACCAGCTTCCATCTTTCCTTCTCACGGGGATATTAGCCTTTCAAGTTCTAGCTTTCAGGCCCGAAATCCAATTTTGTTTCCCCAGACCTGTAAGGGCTGAGAGCTCGGTGGGCTGCCCTCTTGGCCCGAGGGGCGTAAGAATTGGCAACTGCCCTGAGGCAGAATTTTGGGCTCATCTCTGCGAACTCCATGCCTCTCCAGGAACTTGGCCCTTCAAATCCAAGCTGCCTCAGAAGTCACTGAGGCCTTCAGACAGAATCCTTTTTCCATGCGTCCACTGTTGCGGTGTTCTCATGGAGGCATCGGTCTGCTTCAGACTACTCCATTGAGGTCAAAGTGGAAGCTGGTGAGCACCTGTAAGTTCTGATACGTGATTCCCTCATTGCTGTTTTTTTCTACTTATAATTAATATGTGCTAGATGTATCTTGTTGTTAGGTGCCGTCAAGTCAATTTTGATTCATAGCAACCCTATGTGACAGAGTAGAACTGTCCCATATGGTTTTCTAGGCTGTAATCTTTAGGGGAGCAGATTGCCAGGTCTTTCTCCTGTGGAGCTGCTGGGTAGGTTCGAACTGCCGACCTTTCGGTTAGCAGCTGAGAGCTTAACCTTTGTACCATCGGGGTTCCTCTCCTCTGGAATTAATAGTTTTAGTTTTGGATAATTCTTGATCAAAGAATCATTAAGAAGTATGTTGGGATTTTTTGTGTTTTTTTTTTTGTTTTTTGTCTTTTGTTTTTGATATTAATTGTCTGGGTGGCGCAAACAGTTAAGCACTGGGCTACTAATAGAAAGGTTGGCAGTTCAAACCCACCTCAGAAGAAAGTCCTGGTGATCTGCTTCCAAAAGTTCACAGACTTGAAAACCCTATGGAGTACAGTTCTACTCTGTAACACATGGGGTTGCCATGAGTCAGAATCAAGTCAACTGGTTATCAGTGAACTTATTGCTGCGTGACACATTCTCTAAAACTTAGTGGGTAAAAACAACATGTATTAGCTCACAGTTTCTGTGGGTGGGGAATCTGGGAAAAACTTAGCTACGTGTCTCTGACTCAGGGTCTCTGATGGGCTACAGTCACGGTGTCAGTGGGATTTCAGTCATCTCAAGACTCAACTGGGAGAGGATCCGCTTCCAAGCTCACTCGTATAGTCAATAAAAGGATTCAGTGTTTCATGGGATGTTGGACTGAGGGCTCCGTTCCTCCCGGGCTGTGGGTCTGAAGCTACCCTCAGCTCCTTTTCACGTGGGCAGCTCCACCTGGCAACTTGTTTCATCAAAACGATCAAGTGAGAAGAGTCAGAAAGAGTCCAACGAGACAGATGTACAGTCTTTTGTAATATAATCTCAGAAGTTACTGTCCCATCACCTTTGCCATATTCTGTTCATTGGAAGCAAATCACTAGGTCCAGCCCACACTATAGGGGAAGGGATTACACAAGACATGAGTTCCAGGAGGTGGCGATCATTGGGGACCAATTCAGAAGTGGTCTACCACATTTGTATTTCTTTACATTATTTATTGTTTTTATTTTCTTGCCTAATGGTAGGAAAAAATATCATTTTCTCTTCTGATAATTTATTGAGATATGTGTGTGTAAGTATGTGTGTCCTAATAGATAACCTTTATTTATAAAGGTTCTCTAGATAAAGAAAAGGTATTTTCTCACATTATAGTAAAAAGAAGTTACTAATCATATTAGTAGAATATGCTGTTTCCTTCTATCTTCACTTCCTGCTCTGTTAAAGTCTCTAAATTTTGTTCTGATTATGTAATGTCTCCTTCCATTCTATATGTTTTTTTTCTTTCATGTTAGAACATTGTCATTATAAATTGTATCCCTTCGTTCTTTTTAATGAATTTTGTCTCAAATTCTATTTTTTACAATATTTTACCCTCTAATATAAATTTTTTTCCAACTACTTAATTAACCTTTCTTCTTATTATCAGCTAGCCTTTATTAAGGGCTTTCTGACTGCCAGATGCTATACTAAGCCTGAGGTTGGTATCATTATTCATCCCCGTCTTTAAAATGAAGAAACTTAGGCACAGCAGGCTGAGATAACCACCCAACATTGCTTAGTCTAGGAGGAGGCAGAATCTAAAAAATGATTGTCTGACACCACAAAGGTACTTTGAACTCTTAAGCCATTGTCTTAGTCATCTAGGGCTGCTCCAACAGAAATACCACAAGTGGATGGCTTTACAAAGAGAAGTTTATTCTCTCACAGTCCAGTAGGCTACAAGTCCAAATTCAGGGCATCAGCTCCAGGGGAATGCTTTCTCTGTCAGCTCTGGAGGAAGGTCCATGTCATCAGTCTTCCCTTGGTCTGGGAGCTTCTCTGCGCAGGAACCGCAGGTCCAAAAGATGTGCTCTGCTCCCAGCACTGCTTTCTTGGTAGTGTGAAGTTCCTATGTGTCTCTGCTCGCTTCTCTCTTTTGTATCTCAAAAGAGATTGCATTAAGACACTATCTAATCTTGTCAACCTCATCAGTATAACCTCATCACAGTGACGGAATTTACAACACATAAGGAGATCACATATAATCTCATCATAGTGATAGAGTTTACAGCACATAAGGAAATCACATCAGATTACACAAACCTACAACACTGGGAATCATGACCCAGCCAAGCTGACAGATATTTTTGGGGGACACAACTCAATCCGTGACAACCATGTTGGTGCTCAGTGCTTCTTCTGTCATTTTTGTTTCTTTGTTAACAAGTTGTTCTTTTTTCCCCTGACTTCTATAGAATTTATTTTAATCTCTGAAAATTTTACATATCAAAAGGATATGGGTAGTCATACAAAGACTTGTGTATGAATGCTCTTAGCAGCTTTACTCCTAATAACTAAAATTGGAAACACCCTAAGTGAGTAGAACTGCCCCATTGAGCTTCCAAGGAGCAGTTGGTGGATTCGAACTACCAGCCTTTTGGTTAGCAGCCAAGCTCTTAACCACTGTGCCACCAGGGCTTCAGCTAAAACTGGAAACACCCTAGATGTTCACAGCAGGGGAATGGATAAACAAATTGAGTTATATTCATACAGTAGAGCACTACTCAGCACTACAAAGGAATAAACTTCATTCATGCCACAACATGGCTGAAATCTCAAAAACATTATGCTAAGCAGAAGAAGTCAGATACTGTGATGGTAAAGATTGAGTGTCGACTTGGCTGGGCCATGATTCTCAGTGTTTATATGTAATTACTCCCATGATTGAATCTGCTGTGAGGAGCCAGTCAGTTGAAAGGGAATCTCCTTGGGGGTGTGGCCTGCATTCAAATATAAACAGATGTTCGGGCTTTTTGCCCGCTCTGGATCCTGCCACTGCCTCCTGTTCATCTGACCTCTGGTTTTTGGGACTTGAGCTATCAGCTTATCTGCCAACCTTGGGATTCGCTGATCTTCACAGCCTGTGAGCGGAGTCTTGCTCTCTGACCTGGCAATCTTGGGTTCGCCAGCCCCTGCAGCTATGTGAATTAGGAAAAGCTTTTTGGTCTTGCCTGCCAATCTTGGGAGTCATCGATCTTCACAGCCTGTGAGCAAGAGCCCTGCTTTCTGACCTGCCGATCTTAGGTTCGCCAGCCCCTGTGGCTACATGAATCAGAAGAAGCATCTATCCTAATCCGCAGACTTGGGACGTTCCAGCTTCTACACTCATGTGAGCTGTTTCTTTGATATAAATCTCTCTCTATATATATATTTATACGCTTTACTGCTTTTGCTTCTCCAGAGAACCCAGCCTAAGACAGAAACCAAAGTTGTTGTTGTTAGCTGCCATCAAGTCCCCCTGCTCCCCCCACTCATGGAGACCCCATGCACAACAGAACAAAACACTTCCTGGTGCTGTGTCATCCCCATAATTAGTTTCAGATCTGACCGGTGTGATCCATAGGATTTTCACTGGCTGATTTTTCTGAAGTGTATCAGCAGGCCTTTCTTCCTAGTCTATTGTAGTGTGGAATCTCCACTGAATCCTGGTCAGCATCCTGGTAACACACAAATCTCCACTGACAGATGGGTGGTGACTGTGCATGAGGTGCAATGGCCGAGAATCAAATCCAAGTCTCTCACACAGAAGGCAAGAATGCTACCACTGAACCACCACTGCCTTATAAAGGACACTCCAGATATGACAAGTCTATAATGGCAGGAGCCCTGATGGTGCAGCAGTTCAACACTTGGTTGTTAGCAGAAAGGTCAGTGGTTCAAACCCACCCAGTGGCTCCGCGGGAGAAAGATCTGGTGATCTGCTCCCGTAAAGAATACAGCCTAGAAAACCCTAGGGGGCGATTCTAATCTGTCACACAAGGTCGTTGTGAGTTGAAATCGACTTGATGACACCCAGCAACAACAGTAGTGACAGAAAGCAGATCAGTGGGTGCCTGATGCCGGGATGGCAGGGTGATAGGCTGACAAGGGGCAGAAAGAAGCTTCATGGGGTGATGGATATAGTCTATATCCTAATTGTAGTGGTGCTTAAACAGGTACAGTATACATTTGTCAAAATTCATCTAACTGTATGCTTAAAATGAACATGTTTTATTGTATATAAATTATGCCCCAATAAAGTTGATTTAACTAAAAGGATATGCATACATTTTTATGTCTTTTCATGAACTTTTTGCCTGATAGGTAATGTGCTATTTCCACTTACCATCTCAGGTCTTTGTTCAGCTCAGGAAAGCTTCCCATCAATTACTTCTGTAGTGGGCATGCAGAGTTTCTTTTTGGGCTCCAGCATGTGAACACCTTTTCTATATTTGAAGACTCTCCTACTGTATGAGTTTGTGTCCTTCTGTGGTGAATGGAAATGCCAGACAGCACACTTCATTGCCTTCCTAGTAGCTAGGGTACAGGTGTGTGGTCGATGCTATCCGTTTAGATGGACCCCATGCAGACTTGGAAACAAAAACCACTGATGGGAAGAGCTGGGTGACAGCCGAACTCTCCCTATGGGGAAGTTCTAGTCTGTCCTATAGCGTCGCTATAAGTCGGAACTGACTCAACAGCACACAACAACAACGATTTTATCTTTACATGGCTGTCTATCTTCCCTATTTCATCCAATTATCTTCTTTATTTCCACCTACATCTCAGACATATCCCTTTCACGTGAGACCGGAATTTTCATCTCATCATCAATGTCTTATTTCACAGAAATCATGTGCTCTTAAAGTGCATGGAGTTTGAAAGCAAAATTCTTCCCCAAATTTACCCCTGTTTTCCCCAGTAAATATTCATAAACACAGCCTCTTCCCTACAGCTTAAATGTTACATTCTCTTGCCATTTAAGGTGCAAGATATTTTCAAAGATCCACTGTTGTAGCTTTTTTTAAACATTTCTGTCTCAAATGAAGAGAAGATTTTCCCAGGTTAGGATGAATTCTACCACAGTGTACTTACTGCTCACATGGCTGTTGCTAAAATCTTCTTAGATTTCACCTACAGAGCATGCTGGTATGCACAGACCCCAGCAAACTTTTTAAAAGTGTAGATTAAATCTAAATTCCAGAACAAACATAATAAATCCTTTATAGGGTTGACTCCCAGACAGGAAACTTCAAAGTTAGAATAGGTTGCTTATAAAATAGGTTAAAAAAAAAATCCACAGTAACACAAAGTTAAATTATGACTAGCAAATTGCAAAAAAAAAAAAAAAAAAAAAGCAATATTTATGTATAGGTTAATGGTTTTAATATATAAATAGATAATACTGTAAATATTATTGATTTCTTGTAAATTATCAGTGATGTAACTCATAATCTTTTACAAATGGGCAAAGGTCATGAATAGATAGTTCACAGAAAAGGAAATATAAGTATTTTTTATATTTATGAAAAGATGTTCACGTCACTCAAACTAAGAGAATCACAAACAATAACATGTCATTTCTTACCTATCAGACTGTCAAAATTTGGTGACTGATCTGGCAAGTGTTTGGAGAAATATTCATGTTATACATTGTTATTAGTGGTATAATTTTTATACAACTTCTATAAAAGTTGTCGATAGCTATTAAAATTTTAAATGTGTATGCATTTTGGCCCAGTAGTTCCACATGAGAGCTTTTATTCCACAGATATAATTACACATATGCAGAAAGGCAACATAGTAGACTATTAATTGCAGCATTTTCGATAATAGCAAAAGATTGAAAACAATCTAAATATTCATCAGTAGGGGAAAGGCAAAATAAATTCTAGTACATCACACAACGGAATACTATGCAGCATTTAAAACAGTGAGATAACTCTAGTTACTGTAATAAAAATCACCTCCAAGGTATGCTAGAAATAGTAGGGAAAGAAAACAAGATGGTAGATAGTGTTTATATCATGCTATCAACTGAGCGAGACAGATAAAAAGGATGCATCTACCTACATGCTTGGGTGTGCATTAATTATCTCTAAAAGGATACAAGAAAAAATTAACATTATTGGTTCTAGGAAAAAAAGCACTGGGGGTCAGATGAGCAAGGATATAAAACTACTTTTTATTATACAGCATTTTTTAAACATTTGATATCTGTTATGGATTGAATTGTGTCCCCTTGAAATAAGTGATAAAGTCCTAACTCCTATACCTATAAATGTGACCTCGTTTTGTAAGTTAGTGAAGTCATACCAGTACAGAAAAAAACCAGTTGCTGTGGAGTTGATTCTGACTCATAGCGACCCCATAGGACAGAGTAGAAATGCCCCATTGGGTTTCCAAGGAGGGGCTGGTGGATTTGAACTGCTGACCGTTTTGGTTAGCAGCCTAACACTTAACCACTGCACCATGAGGGCTCCACCAGTATTGAGTGGGTTCTAAACCTAATAACTTATAAAAATGTCAGAATAGACACCGAAGCACACACACAGGGGAAGACAGAGGCCAAGGAACACCAAGGAATCTTAAGGCTTGCAGGCAGACACTAGAAACTAGGAGAGAGGCTCACAGAAGGAATCGACGTGGCTGAGACCCTGATTTGCACTTTTAGCTTCTGGAACTGTGAGAAAATAAGTGTCTGCTCTTTAAACGTACCCACCTGTGGTATTTCTGTTATGGCAGCACTAGATAACTAATACACTTCCAATGGGTGTATTTTATGATATGTAAATTATGCCCCAATAAATTATGAGCGTATGCATAATTTCCAAAAATATTATTAAAGTTTTAATGAGGTTGCACTGATGCAATTTCCCATTTTATATGTACAGTGTTATTTCAACTGTTTTGCTTGGGCATTTTTATGATGAAAAGGGAGGCAAAAATAATGGGACTTTCTCACAGGTTTTAATCCTGTGATTCCCAAGGGAAAGGTTAATTGTATGAACGGAATAAAGGCTATTTTAAAAACTAATGGAAGCAAAATTGTCAGCAGAGATCTCTGGATGATAAATTCATTAGATAGTAAAATAGCTTTGAAGAGCAAGGGCCAGATGCTCAACTGTTGGTCCTTTGAAATTAAACTTGATTCAGAACTTGAATTTATTACATTTAAAGAGCCTGTTCTAGCACAGGGCATAA
The DNA here is from genome assembly GCF_000243295.1 of Trichechus manatus latirostris. NCBI lineage: Eukaryota > Metazoa > Chordata > Mammalia > Sirenia > Trichechidae > Trichechus > Trichechus manatus. The sequence continues at coordinate 3,915,830 of NW_004444052.1, forward strand.
TATCCCACACGTCTGGGTCAATACTGTGTTCTTTGGCTTCCTCACAAAATGTCTGTCCTTTGATCTTTGATCTAAAATAATTTCACCTGTGTTGACGATCTCACATAAAGAGATTATCTTGGTCTTCTTCATGCATTTTCTTTCATTTCTGTTCTTCTTTACCAGTTGAATTTAATTGCACTTTTTTATTTTAGTGAGAGTTTACTCTTTATTAAGATTGTTGGACTGAGTTCATAATATGCAGTTAATCTGTAAACCAAAAAAACAAATCCATTGCTGTCGAGTTGGTTCTGATTCATAGTGACCCTATAGGACAGAGTAGAACTGCCCTGTTAGAATTTCTGAGGCTGTAAATCTTTATGGAAGCAGAGTGCCACATCTTTCTCCTGAGTAGCAGTCTTTAAAATCATAAGCTGATACTACTTAAGGATTAGAGTTTTATGAATAAGAGCAACTGCTTCATTTATAATATTTAGGAAAAAAATAAAATTAATAAAAATAAAAACTAAATTTTTGTGTCTAATAGGAGCAATTGAGTTTTGTTTTTGTTTTTAAGCACCTGCATCCAGTGGGATGCCCGTGTTCAGATATTTTGGAAATATTTTCGCTCAGAATAGATGAGACACTATGAATTCATAATCGTTGAAGTTGGGAGATGAACTCTGGAGGAGTTTATTAAATTAGTCTCTCTACTTTTATGTATATCTGTGGAAAGAGATGATAGAGAAGCTCAATACCATCAGTCAAGACAAAGCCAGGGCCAACTACAGGCAAATCTGCTGCAAAAGACATCTTCCAAGTTTTAAAAAACAAATATGTCACTTTAATGACTAAGCTGTGCTGGACCCAAGCCATGGTCTTTTTAATCACTTCGTGTGTGCAGAAGTTAGACAATAAAAATGAAGACAGAAGAAGAATTGATGCATTTGACTTGTGGTATTAGTGAAAAATATTGAATATACTGTGGACTGCCAGAACAAACAAATCAGTCTTAGAAGAAATAGAACCAAAATGCTCCTTCGAAGTGAGGATGGTGAGACTTCAGCTTGGTTATTTGAGCATGTCATCTGGAAAGACCAATCGCGAGAAACGGACATCACATTTTGTAAAATAGAGGGCCAGCGAAAGTGAGGGAAACCTTTAATGAGATGGATTGACACAATAGCCACAAAAATGGACTCAAACATACCAACGATGATGAAGATGACTCACGGCCATCATTCTCCTTTCTGTCTCTGTGTCTTTTCTCTTTTATAAGGACACCAGTCGTATTGGATTAGGATCCGTGCTATTCCAGTACCCCATGCACCTCTCAATTTGTCCTACTGCGGTGGCTTGCATGTTGTTGTGATGCTGGAAGGTATGCCACCGGTATTGCAAACACCTGAGCTTCCAGACTAAGACTAGGAAGAAGGATTTGGCAGTCTACTTCTGAAGAAATTAGCCAGTGAAACCCTTATGAATAGCAGTGGAATATTGTCTGATATAGTGCCATGTCGGGGAGGCCACATGTAGGTGCTGTGGTCAGCAGTCCCAGCTGGAGCCCAGTTTTCCAGTCACCCTCACCAAGGTGTTAGATAGGTAACTGAAGCCATCCTGGACCCTTCAGACCTAGCCTATCTACCAGGTTAGTACCACTTAGTGACCTCAGTCAGTGCCGCTAGGAGCGGAAGAATTACCCAGCTGAGCTCTGTTTGAATTCTTTATCTACAGAATCTATGAAATTCAATAAAAAGTTTGCTGTTTTAAGCGACAAAGTTTTGGAATAATTTGTTTTGTAGTGATAGTAACCAGAGAACCTGTATAGATGAAATGTGAACTAATAATTTTTTAATATTAAAAAAAAAAGAAAATCAGCATTCATTGATTGTCCTTGGATGTTGTTGTTGTTGTTAGGTGCCGTCAAGTCAGTCTCAACTCACAGCGACCCTATGTACAACAGAACACTGCCTGGTCCATCACCATCCTCGCAGTCATTGCTATGTTTGAGCCCATTGTGGCAGCCATTGTGTGTCACTCATTGAGGGTCTTCCTCTTTTTCGCTGGCCCTCTACCAAGCATAGTCTTCTCCAGGGACCTGTCCCTCCTGATAACATATCCAAAGTATGCAAGCCTTCTACGAAGTATTCTGGCTGTACTTCTTCCAACACAGACTCGTTAGTTCTTCTGGCAGTCCATCGTATACTCAATATTCTTTGCCAACACTGTGATTCAAAGGCATCAATTCTTCTTCAGCCTTCCTTATTCACTGTCTAGCTTTCGCATGCATATGAGGCAACTGAAAATACCATGGCCTGGGTCAGGCACACCTTAGTCTTCAAGGTGACATCTTTGCTTTTTAACGCTTTAAAGAGGTCTTTTGCAGCAGATTTGCCCAGTGCAGTATGTCATTTGATTTCCTGACTGCTGCTCCCATGGGTGTTGATTGTGGATCCCAGTAAAATGAAATCCTTAACAATTTCAGTATTTTTCTCTGTTTATGGTGATATTGCAGTTGTGAGGATTTTTGTTTTCCTTATGTTGTTGAGGTGTAATAAATTCCTTTATTTTCATTAAAATCTAGCAAAGCACACTTTTTTCCTCATCTTGAGAAGTGTAAGCTTCTCCTCATCTTCCACTTTTAGTTTTAGCTATTTGTAATTTTGATACATTATTACAATTTTCAAAATCTGCTCCTTCATTTCCTGAAAATTCTTTCCTTCAAAATTCCTTGTTTTACCCAAAAAACAGGGAAGCCTTTCCTCACTTAACAATTCAATGTGTACACAAGCAAAAAACATTCTTCTCATGCATTTTTTCTTAAATATTTTACTGGAGTGTGCTAACTTTATCACATAATGATGTTGATAGTTCTCATTTTTTAATTTTTGTTAAAGGTATTCATGTTTTCAAGAAGATAAAGATCATAAATTTTGTAATTTTTATAAGAATTTATTTCCTTTTTAAAAGGAAGCTTATTCCTTCACAGTCATGGACAAGAGAGTGAGAAATTTACTTCTGAAAGAAAAGTTTGACATTGTCAAAATGATAACTAAAGAGAAGAAGACTGTCAAAGAAGCTGTAATTAAGTTCAAGTGCAGCAAAATAAAAATTTACTCAATTATGAAAGAGAAGGATAAAATAATTGAAAAATACATAAGCAGCATAAACGTGAACGTCAAAAAAGGAAGGGATGGAAATTATGCAGAAATCAACAAATCTGTTTTTGAGCAGTTTCTTCAAGCCCCTGCCAAAAATGTTCCCATTTCAGGACCTATCCTGTGAACAAAGGCAAAGGAAACAGTGAAACTTAAAAGTCAGTGGATTCTCAGTGTCTGACAGGTGGCTTTAGGGTTTCAAAAAAAAAGGAATCTCTTTCAGTGGAGCCCTGGTGGCGCAGTGGTTAAGACTTTGGCTGCTAACAAAAGATCAGCAGTTCGAATCCACCGGCCACTCCTTGGAAACCCTATGGGACAGTTCTACTCTGTCCTATACGGTCACCATAAGTTGAAATAGACTTCACAGCAATGGGTTTGGTTGGGGTTTTCTGGGGAGCCAAACAAGGTTGACAAATACGTTGTTCAAAATTGGTTCAGAAAACTGAAAGAGATCGTAAGAGGATATGACCCTAAAGACATTGCAAACACTGATGGGACCGCTCTATTTACAGGCCAATGCCTACTAGAACCAAAGAAACACCTGTTGCTTTCGGGTCTTACTCATAGTGACCCTATAGGATGGTATAGGACAGAAGAGAACTACCCCATGGGGTTTCCAAGGAACAGCTGGTAGATTCAAACTGCCAACCTTTTGGTTAGCAGCAGAGCTGTTAACCATCATGCCACCAGGGCTCCTGAAAATGAAGGAGGAGATATGTTTGTGGGATTGGTTTTCAAAAGAGTGGCTTACCGTCCTCTTGACCAGGTTTGCAGATGACACATCTGAGAAACCATGGTTATTGGGAAGTGCAAGAAACCAGAGGCCTTCAAGAATATCAGAATGAATCAGCTTTCAGTAGAATGGGAATGGAATAAAAAAGATGGGAGCAATTTACCAAGGGTATTTGTAATAAACTCAACAATATCATGAAAAAACAAAATCGAAGCATTCTTTTGTTCATTGAAAATGCTACTTGTCATTGGTCACTGCCGCTGTCTGATATAAAATTAATGTTTTTTCCACCCACCAGGACATCGGTCCCACAACCTCTGGATAATGGCATTATCCAAAATATTAAAGTAAACTACAGGAAGCTATTGCTTGAAAAAGGGATTGCCAACATCGAGATGTGAGACGTGGCATTGGAGATTTTGGGGAAAATCAATGTCCTTGATACAATTTCATTTCTTAAGTGATCAATCAAAATGATTAAGGAAGAAACCACGAGAACATGCTTTAAGAACTTCAGTTTCTCGTTTGGCAGTGGCAATAGTATACAAAATGAAACACTCATCCAGCCCGATAACATCCAGCAGAGATTTACTAATAGAAGAGCCTGAGCCTTTAAGTCAAACACCAGTCTTCAGCTCTATAAAGGCTTTGAAGGAATTTGGAAAAGTTAAAGGAGACCAAGAGTTTTTGATAAGGCTACAGACTTAGAAATTTGTTTCCGTAATTTCATCAAGAAACCAAGACAACCTAAACAGTTGACATTAGACTTTTTTCTTTTAATTAAAAAGTGAATATTACTCATCTTGGTTTGAATAGTATATGCACATATCTGTCCGTAATTTGAATAAACATGCAAATCATAAAAAATGGTTTAGTTTCTTTTCCGGTCCTATAAAATTGAAAAGGAACACTTTCTGGGTATTTGTGAGGTAGGAGTCTTAATAGCGAGCAATAGAAAAGTGGTAAGACTGCACCCTGTGAAAGCTGGAAAACTTGCCAGACCCGGAAAAGCAAGGCAATCCCGTCGAGTTCCAGTTCTTACAGGTTTCACGGTATTTGCAGCTCTAAGCACAGTGCCTGGCATATGGCAGGTGCTCAATAAATGTCTTTAGTAAATAACCCCATTGCACCTTTTGTGAGAGCAGTCTGCATGCACACTGTGTCTCCTCTGCTGGCCTGGGAATACTTTGAGAATAGGAACTCTTTTTATTCAAATCTTCTTCCCACTGTCTACTACCATGCTGTTCACATCCTAGACACTCAATAAATGTTCAATTAAATTAACATTAGTGTTTCTTATGTTCAGAAAAACCTAAATGATGTTCATCAAAAACAACAAAATGTTCATTGTCCAATGGTGACCAACAACATGATGTGTGATCTTGAAACAGACGGTAAATTGCGACTTTTATAATCGTACAGAATACATTTTTCCCAACACAAATTGCTGTAGAACCTTTTGCTATCTAGTCCACACTTAGTAGTTTGCATAGTTTCTGTTAGGATTTTGTACCAAGGGGCCTGATGTCTTCAATCAGGACCTCCTAGGAGGATAATTCTCTCTAGCTAGAGCATTGAATCTACCACAGCCTGTATAAAAAAGTCTACAGAACAATTCAACTCCCTCTGTGGCAACTATGTGCTCACCAAGCCTATGCATTATTTATCTGGTGGGCAGTAGGGAGTAGAAGATCCTCCTGGATGATGTTTATTAAGCATTAAGAAATTCTGATTCTCCTTTTGTGAGGTTTCATGTATCTTTTAGGACATTAACCTTGACCTGCTACAATTAATTGCATGAACACGTATTTTATAGTAGCTATCATTTAACCTCCTCAATATTTGATAAACACTCTTGCACCTAGATTGAGATGGGGGATGAAAAGAGGATTTCCATATGATTTTTAGGCTAGATTGCTTTAGCTGTTGGTTAATTTCATCCAATTTGTGTTTAATATTTTATAGTTTCTAATATATATGAAGACATTTTGTTGTTGTTAGTTGCTGTCAAGTCAGCTCCGACTCATGGCAACCTTACGTATAACAGAATGAAGTGTGGCCCGGTCCTATACCATCGCCATTTTTGTTGGTATGTTTGAGTCCCATTGTTGCAGCTATCATGTCAATCCATCTCATTCTGAGTCTCCCTCGTTTTCGCTGACCCTCTACTTTACCAAATATGATAACTTTTTCTAACAATTGGCCTTTCCTGATGACGTGTCCAAAGGATGCAAACTTAAGTCTCATCATCCTCATTTCAAAGGAGCATTCTGGTTGTATTTCTTCTAAGACTGATTTGTTTATTCTTCAGTATATTCAATATTCTTCCCCAAAACTACAATTCAAATGCATCAATTCTTCTTCTGTGTTCCTTTTTTATTGTTTACTAATAAAAGTAGGGGCCCTGGTGGCACAGTGGTGGTGCAGTGGTTAAGTGCTCAGCTGCTAACTGCAAAGTCAGCGGTTTGAACCTACCAGCCACTCCATGAAGGAAAAATGTGGCAGTCTGCTTTCCTAAAGCCTTGGAAACCCTATAAGGCAGTTCTACTCTGTCCTATAGTGTTGCTAGGAGTCAGAATCAACTCGACGGCAACAGGTTTGGTTTGGTTTTGTATAAATAATATATGTTTATGAAATAATCATTTTTAGCAGTGTGAGATGTTTGCACAATCAGAGGTCCACAGTATCACAAGAGTCAACAAAAGACTTGTCTCAGATTTCACACTGGGAAGCGTACCTGTTCATCAGTAGGTGGGATTGTGGGCAGAACCACCATAATGTTGTATTGTCCTCTCTTTGACTCTCTCACTCTCTCTCTCTTTCTCTACCTCTTTCCACCTCGAAGTTAGATAATTCATAAAAGTTAAATATGCATATTTTGTGACTATGGCTGGAACTTTTCTTACTTATTCTCAATAATTTACTACAAACTTCACTAAAACCAAGAACATGTCTATCAACTTACCCCATTCCAACAGTTTTCCATTTCTAATCATCACAAGCCTAATTTCTGTTCTGGAATTTTGAACCTTCCCTACAGTGGTCACATAAGGGCAAATTGGATTTGTCTATTTGTTCTGTATTTTAATGAACATGAAAGAGATTCCTGATGGCATTGTCTATGGCTCTACCTTTAGGACACTGACCATCTTCTTAAATAGCTAATGGTATCCATTATAGTATATGTCTGAGAAAATATGTTGGGTTGGGTATTCTGATACGGAAAATGGTCTGATTACTTATAACCAGGAGTATTTGCAAAAGATTCTAAGTTCTATCTCTGAGAAATACTCTAACTTGCTTCTTAACTGATCTTCTACTTAGAATTAAAATTTAATCTGCCTTCTAAGTGTTTCTAGCTTTTACTGATATACCCACTATGATGGTTAATGTTATGTGTCAATTTGGCTAGGCCTTGATTCTCAGTGATTTGACAGATACTATGTAATCATTCTCCATTTTGTGATCTGATGTGAACAGCCAATCAGTTGAAAGGGAAGTTTCCTTGGGGGTGTGGCCTGCATCCAATATATATGGATGTTCTGGCAAAGCACTCTCTCTCGATCCTGCATCTGTCTCATCATCATCTGACCTCCAGTTCTTGGAACGTGAGCCAGCAGCCTGCCATCTGATCTGCCAGTTTTGGGTTTGTCAGCCTCTGCAACCACATGAGTCAGGAGAAACCTCCAGTCTGATGCCTGACCCACAGATTTGGGACTTGCCAACCTCTACAACTGTGTAAGCCATTTCCTTGAAATAAATATCTGTCTCTATATATTTATATGTATACGCTACATTAGTTTTGTTCCTCAAGAAAACCCAGCTTAAGACACCACTGCAGAGATAGTTGTTGTTGATAGGTGCCGTTGAGTTGATTTTCTACTCATAGTGACCCCATGTGACAGAGTAGAACTGCCTCCTATGGTTTTCTTGGCTGTAAACTTTATGGAGTAAATCATCAGGTCTTTCTCCCACGGAGCCACTAGGTGGGTTCAAACCACCAGCCTTTAGGTTAGCAGCTAAGCTCTTAACCGTTGCACCACCAGGGCTCCTTCTGCAAAGATTAAAGGACACCAATTAAAAAAAGAAAGCAAGAAAAAGAAAAATGGATATGATGATTTGGGGAACCATGACGACGGAAGTAGAGAAGGGAAGATGACGAACACAGAATACCTCTTAAATCTTCTCAACCACCTTGAGAAGTGGGTATTATTGTTACCCTGTTTTACAAAGGAAGAAACTGTGGTTGGAAAATATTTAGTTATTTTCCCAAGGTCACGCATAGGCAGTGGGAGACCAAGGATTCAAACATAAATCTTTCTGACTCCCATACTCCCATCAGGTGTCAGACAAGCAGGAGATCTAGTTTTCACCTGGGGGCTTTTGTCAAACCAGTTGTACTTGACTTTCAGCTTTCACAGCCTCAGAGACTACAGAATATAATGTTCAGTGTCTGCCTCAGGTGGTGGTGTAGTAGGTGATGGTCCAGAAGAAGATGAGATCCCAAAGGGTTATATCCTAATACAAGGGAAAGCTAGAAATAAATGTCCTCATCTTCCAGTCTAAGAGTACAACACGGAAAATCAACTGTCTCAACCTTTAGCTCTCAACAGATTGTTTGGGAAAAGTCCCTGAGGATTTGGAGCTACAAGCTGGCCCTCATGAGGTGGAAAGCCCTGATACAAGCGACCTGCAAAATCCAAGAAAGCTTCAAGCCAAAAATTTAATTCAGAATAAGAACAAATTTAATTTTATCCAGTAGGGGTACCACCTCACACCAGAGAGATTTGGAAATATTTGGGGAATTTTTTGTGTTCTTATAATTACTGGGAGCACTGTCAACATTTTGTAAGTGGAAACAGGGACAAGAAACCACCATAATGAAAAAAATGTCCCACCCAAAATGCCAAAAGTGCACTCAATGACAAATATTGACATAAAGTAGATGGGCAAACCCATACATCTATGGTCAATTGATTTTCGACAACGGTGCCACGTCCATTCAATAAGAAGGGTCTCTTCAATAAATGGCTTTGGGACAACTGATTTCCACATGCAAAAGAATGAAGCTGGATGTAACTTAATTCAAAATAACCTAAAAAAATGAAATGCACTCCTATAGGTGCTGCATTCAATTGCCATAAAACAGTGAAGTGCAGAAGTTGGCTTATACCAACTTGTAAGAACCAATTATACACATTTCTTCCCAACTTCATGTTGAGTGACTTCATGTTGGTAGCTTGAAATCAGCCACAGTGGGAATATTTACACTACAAGGATGGGCAAATGTTACAAATCAGGATTTTTGCTTTTGTTTTTTTAGGGGAGCTGGTTGTTAAACTTTTACCAGCACACCATTGATTATGATCCTAGTTGTAAACTTCCCTGGTCCTTAGTTTGCCCATCTCTAAAGTGGATGTAACATATCTGCTTTCCTTTCTTCTCAGAGATATTACTGAGATTTAACTGAGATAAATGGGAAAGAAAATAAAGTCTTTATTTTCGATAGTATAAATTGGATAATTTAGATTAATTTCAATTAATCTTTAATTTCAACTCATAACATTGTTTATTAGTGACACATTATTTAATGGATAAATAGTTTTATGAGAACAGGACATAGTTTGGTCATATATAATTTCAACTGACTTATGCATAACTTAAGGAAATAAAGATAAAGTATTATTCGCAACATACTATGAATGTGAGTAGAATCTCCATTCATTTTCTTTAGCAAGCTGCAACAACCTCGCTCCTACCCTTGCCCCCCCAAAAAAAAATCAGAGATAGGCGGAAACTAAGTTATCTATTAATGTGCTCCCCTATCTTTAACACTGTAGGATATTCCAAGAAATTTTCTCTGAAAGATTAAAACAACTATCCAGGCTGAAGGTGAGCAAATTAATTGTCAGTATAATTCATTATTACTTAATATTTGTATACAAATATATTTTACAAAGTGAATTTATGTGCCTTATCTTATTTGATTCTATTAGCATTTATTTTTTACTGTAGAGTCCAAATACAACTCTTACCTTGCTTTTTCTCTTTTATTTACGTTTAAAATACAGGTTCTCAGATAAAATATGGTCTGAATTTCTATTTCAGGAACAGAGTAAGGATTCACAGCTACTACATTTAGATTCATATCTTGGACTTTGTACTTGGAGCTCTGAACAATTGCATTAAGACCAACTCTCTATCCCTCACTGAAAATAGATGTTGAACCAGGACAGTATGGATATTTATCATTGTAAAAAAATATGTGTAAGGTAAAAAATTCAGATAACCTTCAGAAAACTACAACAAAACAGGTGCCCTTATTATTTACAGGGTACTTTAGAGAACATACAGGAGGGGACAGTCCTTGTCCACTGGGCTGTGGTTGAAGGACAAAACAGGAAACAGACTAAATAAGCAAGTTACAAACTTGAGTCTGAAGGAGGATGAGCTTTACTGATGAGATATTACGGCTTCCAGTTTCATATCTCTTCTCCTTCCTTGAGCCATCTCTCATCCCTTCTCGTTCTAGGGGGAAAGTTTTACTAGGGGACTGGATTCAGAACATTTGGTGAAACATATTTCTGAAAACAAATTTGTAAGAGAGGGATTTCTCTTTTTGCCAAAGAGAAATATGCTTTTCACACCTAAGGAGCAGCCTAAGAAAATTTTTAGAGAGAAAGGGAATATCAAGACCGAGAAAAAAGGAAGAAAAGAATGGATATGGGCAAGGGGGGAATGAAATTTGACTAAGACGGGGAGGGAAGAGATGTGAAGGCAGTCATGATGCATAAAGTAGCATTATATATTTATTGGCTACCAATTCAGAATTACACAGTTCTTGTGGTCCACGTTGTTACTTCCGCACCAGGATGAAAATTGTACAGGAAGCTGTATGCAGAAACTACTTTTCTTCAAATCTTGTCCTGCTGTGTTTCTTCCCCCGGCCCCCTCTCCAGGTGCCAAATGCGTGTTTGCCCATTAGTCCTCTCCTAGGCCCTTTATCTTTAACCCTTATCTTTGATTTGGAATGAAACGCCTTGCCCAGGTAAAGAAATTTCAGGCATCATTGAATAGTCAAAAAAGGTTTTTGCCCAAGCCCAGGCAAACTATCCATCCTATGATTGTGTATTCTGCATATGTTTAATTATTTTGTAGTATTTGAAATGGAGTCCCTGGGTGATGCAAATGGTTAATGCACTTGGCTGCTAACTGAAAGGTTGGAGGTTAGAGTCCACCCACAGGCATCTCAGAAGAAAGGTCTGGAGACCTACTTCTGCAAAATCAGCCATTTAAAACCCTACGGAGCTTACCAGCAAAAGACAAATGACCCAATCAAAAAATGAGCAAAGAACTTGAATACACATTGCACCGAAGAGGACATTCAAATGGCCATCAAATATATGAAAAGATGCTCAGTGTCATTAGCCATCAGAGAGATGCAAATCAAAACCACAAGGAGATATCATTTCACTGCCACTAGGATGGCTAAGACAGAAAAAGAAAATAACAGATGTTGGTGAGGATGTGGAGAAATTGGAATCACTATCCATTGCTAGCGGGATTGCAAAATGGTACAGCCATTGTGGAAAACAGTGTGATGGTTCCTCAAAAAAACTAAAAATAGAACTACCACTACTAGAAATATACCTGAAGGACTTGAATGCAGCAACATGAACAGACCCATGGACACCAGTGTTCATCTCAGCATTATTCCCTATAGCTGAAAGGTAGAAACAACATAAATGCCCATCAGCAGATGAATGGATAAACAAAATGTGGTACATCCATACAATGGAATACTACTCAACCAGAGAGAGAAATGAAGTCTTCATACATGCTACAACATGGATAGAGCTTAAAGACATTGTGCTGAGTGAAATAAGTCAGTCACAAAAGGACAAATAACGTATGACCTCACTTACATAAAAAGACAAGAACAGACAAATGTATAGAGATCAAAGTTTATGAGTGGTTACCAGGGGCGGGAGGGAGGGGGGGTAAGAGGAATTATTGCTTATGGAGCACTGAGTTTCGATTTACCCGATGGAAAAATGGCATTGATTAGGGAAGGGTTGCACAGCGGATTAATGTAATTGCTGTCAATAAGTTGTACACATGTAAAAAGTTGAATTGGCAAAAATTGTGTGATAGATATGTTTATAACAACAACAACAACAAAAAGAGCAACTGCTGAGGCTGATTATGTACAACGAAACACCTAATGGGATTTGGTTTCTTGGTTTGGAGGTTGAGGGTCTTGGTTTCATGGGATATCCCCGTTAATTGGCCTAATATTGTGTTTAGTGCTTCTATTCTACCTCCCAGTTTGTTGCATAGTGCCTGGGGTCTTAAAAGCTTGTAAGCAGCCATCTAAGACACAGTAATTGGTCTCTATTAGCCTGGAGCAACAGAGGAAGAAGAGTCAGGAATAGGAGAAGGAAATAGAATGTGTGGCTAATTGCCTCCATGAACAACTGCATCCTTTGCCAAGAGATCAGAACTGGATGGTGCTTAGCTACCACTACTGAATGTTTTGTTATAATATTCCATAGAAGAATCCTGATCAAAAGGGGAAAAATGCAGAACAGAATTTCAAATTCTTATGGAATCCATACTTTCTGGAACCATGGAGGCTGGGTGAACTCCCAAAACTATTGCACTGAGATAATCTTTAAACCTTAAACCAAAAATATCTCCTGAAGTCTTCTTAAAACCAAACAATAATTTAGTTTAACTAGTAAAGAATGTTTGCCTTGAGCATTACGCTCTTTGGAAAACTATATATATATAGGATGAAATTGACAACAGCAATTCGAAAGATTAGATAGGAACCTTAGAGGGGAGTGAGTTTACGTTAATGGAGAGGAAAATTCTGAGAAGGAGGGTGAGAGGGGTTGCGCAACTTGAAGAATGTAATCAATATCACTAAATTGTACATGCAGAAATTGTTGAATTGTTGTATGTTCTGCTTTGTATATTCTCAACAGCAACAACAAACAAGAAAATAAATTTAAAAATCATTTAAAAAACCCTATGGAGCAGAGTTCTACTCTGACACATATGGTGCCTCCATGAGTTGGAGTCAACGCAATGGCAACTGGTAGTATTTGAAACAGGAAAAAGGTTATATATATATACATAGGCAGTTTCTGGGTCACGAGCATCTGACTGACTTATGTACAACCCGTAGTTATGAACCAACCCCCATAACATCTATTATATTAAAAAGTCGAGGTATATACAATAGTTCATAATAACAAACAGGCACTGCTTTGTGAAGTGCATCAAAATATTATTATTATTGTATTGTTATGTTAAAGATGTTTTAGTGTATATGAAAGTATTTCTTTAATGTTTTTAATGCATAGAATGTACACTATATACTATATACTGAGACAAACATTTGACTAAAACAGTCAGATACAAACTGTATCCAATTGTTCTGACTTATGTACAAATGTAATTTAAAGACAGACTTAGCAACAGAACTTGTACATTATCTGTGGACTGCGTGTGTAGATAGATACGTAGGTAGGTAGACAGATAGATATAGATATATAATTATATTTATATATATAGATAGATATAATTTTACAAGTCTGATAACTTACTTATATGAGGTTTCAATAAGTAAAACAATCGCGGTGATAAAAGAATAAACATCTTCCAAAACTGGATAATGCAGTGGCAGTTGGAAGTAGAACATCAGGCCTTTCCTCAAAGGTGCCTCTGAGTAGACTTGAATCTCCAACCTTTCTGTTAACAGCTGAGCACATTAACCATTTGCACCAGCCAGAGACTCCAGAATATGTAATACCAAAAAAAAAAAAAAAACAAAACCCATTGCCACTGAGTCAATTCTGACTCATAGCAACACTATAGGACAGAGTAGAATTGCCCCATAGAGTTTCCAAGGAGTGTTTGGTGGATTTGAACTGCCAGCCTTTTGGTTAGCAGCCTAAGCTCTTAACCACTGCACTACCAGGGCATTAATTCATTCAACAAATATTCACTGGTTTGGGTAGAGTTCTGGGTGCTGTGGATGCAACAAAGAACAGGACAGTCATGATCCCTGCTGTCATGGAGCTAGCATTTTGTCTGTGAAAGGAAAAAAAAAATCAACAAATAAATAAATAAAAGTCAAGTACTGTTAAGGGCAAAGAAGAGAATTTTGATAGTGTGATTATAAGTCTGACCAAATGGCTACTCTAAGTCACGTGTTGCAGAGGCACTCTCTCAAGGGGGACCTTAAAAACAGGGCACAGCAGAAGGGCTGGGACAGGCAGTGGGTAGAAATGTATTCAGCTCAGGGTGTTTACAGAGCAGTATGGGGTGCACACTCCAGGGATCCTGGGTCACTGGGAGACCTGGGCTTCTGATGAGGATGCAGGTGAACCAAGATGTGAGGTGTGTTTGGAAGGATTGTAGGTCCAGGGAGCACGGCAGCCAAAGGGTCTGCACAGTTAGCCTGGAGGGGCCAGAACACTAAGCGTGGGCTCTAGCAGGGTGTTACTTCTTGCTCATGAGGCTAAGAACTGCTCCTTGTCTTCCATGGCATGGTGTTGCAAGGTGGTAGTGAGGAGTTCAAAGTGCATGGACACTCTAGCTGTTAGCCCAGGCAGAGTGGTATTGCAACAGAGCAATAGCAAGAGGTGAGGAGTGGCAAAGGAAACACACCTGAATCAGGACTATATCTCAACTATGGAGGTGATGAGCCCTGGTGGTGCAGTGGTTAAGCGCCAGGTTGCTAACCAAAAGGTCATCGGTTCAAACCCACCAGCCGCTCTGCAGGAGAAAGATGTGGCAGTCTGCTTCCATGAAGATTAACCAGAATAAATAAATAAATAAATAAAAACCAAACCCGTTTCCTTGGAGTCGATCCCGACTCATAGCAACTTCACAGGACAGAGTAGAACTGCCCCATAGGGTTTCTAAGGGTGTAATCTTTATGCTGCGGAGTGGCTGATGGGTTTGAACCACCGACCACCCACCTGTCGGTTAGCAGCCGAGTACTTAACCACTGCACCACCAAGACTCCTCCGTAAAGATTTACAGCCTTGGAAACCCTAGGGGGTAGTTCTACTCTCTCTGTAGGGTCTGTATGAGTTGGAATCGACTCGACAACAAGTTTCGTTTTTGGTTACAGGGGTGACGCGCAGCCTCAGGAAGCCTCCATGTCAAGTATATAAATAAGGGTCACATGCCCCACAGAGGTAAAGAGGAAAAGGGGAGTTTCTATTGGTTATGAAGGTTTTTTCATGGAGCAAGTATTTACTGTACATTAATTATGTACAGGGAGTCCTGGGGTAGTGCCGTCAATTAAGCACTTGATTACTAACAAAAAGATTTGTGGTTCGAACCCATTCAGAGGTTCCTCAGAAGAAAGATCTTGGGATCTGCTTCCAAAAAATCACAGCCATTGAAAACCCTGTGAAGTGCCATTCTACTCTGCACACGTGGGGTAGCCATGAGTCAAAATTGACTCAATGGGAACTGGTTTTTGTTTTTTTGGTGGGCAAGCCACTAGTTGCCTTGCTGAATTTCAGACACCTGACAAGACCGAGTGGCGAGCAGTGCGCTTTGGTGCGATGCCAAAGAGAGAGTGACTTTGCTGAGTCACTGTGTGCCTCACAAGTCCTAAGCATTACATGGAAACAGCGTTCACCTTCTGGTATCCTGTTTTAAAGAGATGAAAAAGAAACCCATGCTTGGCAAGTTCGATATTAACTATTTCTTAATATGTTGCTGTTGTTAGCTGCCATCATTGAGTTGATTCTGATGCGTGGTGACCCCATGAGTTTCAGAGTAGAACTGTGCTCCATAGGCTGTGACCTTTCAGAAGCAGATCGCCAGGCCTTTCTTCTGAGTCACCTCTGGGTGGGTTTTAAGCACCAACCTTTCAGTTAGTAATCAAGCTCTTAACCATTTGTGCCACGCAGAGCCTCGTATTTCTTAATGCTTTGGGGAAAATAGAATGTTTTTTTAAAACTAGTAACACTATTCTAGGCAAATAGTGTTCCTCCTGCTCTTTCTATCAACAAGAACTAAAATTCTTTCATCATCTTCCTTATGTCCTCTAGTTCTTACCTCATTCTCTATTCCTGCTATCCCAAGCCATTTTCCATTTGATTACCACACAGGGAATTACACCCTTGATAACCAGTTTAGAAGCATCTTGCAATCCGATTTCACAGTTTGCATTCACTTTAAACTATTCCTGGATGGTCTCCCTGGATGAGCAGACAAATAGGAACCAAGGGGTCACTTTGAAGGCCTAATCTGGCTTCACATCTTTATTAACAATCTGGAAGAATGTGAAAACACCACAGTAATGAAATCTGATTCTAAATTGGGAGTTGCTGCAATGACAGAAAAACAAATTGAGGAGAAAACCACAGAGTAACTGCCATTCAACTTGGCAGGTTACAATCTAGTATATCTGAGGACTCAAAAAAGAATTCAAAACATGGCTTGTCAATGGATGAGAGATGTCAGTCAGACATTAATGTCCTGAAAGGCCTGCGGGTAATGGCAAAGTTAATCATGCATGGTAGCGGAACTGAGTTGGGCTAGAAAATGATCAATCCTGTTCTGTACAGCAAGTAAGGGAGCACGGCAGGCACGGACGACGTAAAGGATTGTGGAGATGGCATCTAGAATTCAGTATTGTATCGGATGTGCTCTCACTTGAAAACTCCCTCAATTACAAGTACGTTAAAAGCATACATCAAGGGACAAGTGGAAGCAGAGGATTGACATTGGAAAAAGCAAGTTGAATGGATGATTACAGCAGATAAATATGAGCTGGCCATGTTAGCAATTATTAAAGGCTACAGAAAAAAAAGTACTGTAGCATAGTGGCTGAGAACTGCAGAGTTAGACTGGGTTTGAGTCCCCCACTCTGCCGCTTGCTAGTTGCTTGACTTCGGGCAAGTTATTTGACTCTCAAAGTCTCAGTTTCTTGGTCCGAAAATCTGAAGGAGTAGGAATATCTAATTCTTAGGGTTGTTTGAGGAATGAATGAGAAGTGGAAAGAAATTTGTGTTAAAGAATGTTGTTGTTAGGTGCCATCGAGTCGGTACCGGCTCACAGCAACCCTGTGTACGACAGAACAAAGCACTGCCCGTTCCTGCACCATCTCACAATCATTGCTATGTTTGAGCCCATTGTTGCAGAATACATGTTAAGCAATTCATACGATCTCTGAAGAGACAACCTAGATTGGGAGAAAATTTGGGAGAACCATATATCTGATTAGGGTCTAATATCCAGAATATATAAATAACTCTTATAACTTAACAACAAAAAGACAAACAATCCAATTTAAAACTGGGCAAAAGAACTGAATAGATATTTCACCAAAGAGGACATACAAATGGCCAACAAGCACATGAAAAGATGCTCAATGTCGTTAATCACTTGTTGTTGTTACAAGGTACCGTCAAGTCAATTTTTGACTCATAATTGCCCAATGTGACAGAGTAGAACTGCCTCATAGGGTTTTCTAGGCTATAAGCTTTACTTGCAGATTGATAGGTCTTTTCTCCCACAAAGCCACTGGGTGGGTTCAAACAGCCAACCTTTCAGTAGCAGCAGAGTGCCTAGCCATTGTTCCCCCATGACTGTTTCATTAATCATTAACCCTTTGACATCAAGTCAGTTCCAACTCATAGCAACCCTATAGGACAGAGAAGAACTGCCCCATAGGGTTTCCAAGGAGCGGCTGGTGGACTCGGACTGCAAACCTTTTGGTTAGCAGCAGTAGCTCTTAACCACTGTGCCACCAGGGCTCCTCATTAGTCATTAGGGAGATGCAAATCAAGATCACAGTGAGATAGGTACCACTTTACCCCCACGAGAATGACTACAGGGCCCTGGTGGTGCAGTGGTTAAGATCACGGCTGCTAACCAGAAGGTCGGCCGTTTGAATCCACCAGCTGCTTGCTGGAAACCCTATGGGGCAGTTCTACTCTGTCCTATAGGGTCACTATGAGTTGGAAGTGACTTGACAGCACTGGTTTTTAGAATGACGATGATAAAAATAAATCACTAACATGTTGATGAGGATATAGAAGAATTGGAACCTTCATCCATTGCTAGTGGGAATGCAAAAAGAAATTAGTACAATCTTTGATATGTAAGTTTCAATAAATGTAACTGTAACAAACAAACAAAGTAACAATGGTCCACCATAACTGCAGAGGTTTTTCATACTAATGTACCCACATTTTTATTAAACATTTTACTTTCTGGTAGTCATGACTTTTGCAGGGGAATTTTCTGAGAACCGACATTCAACCTGTGGTCCCCACCCAACTATGCAACAGCCTCTCCACTAGCGGAGTGCTAATTTTAAGTAGTTCACTGCCCCCCGTCACACTCTCTACCATCTGTCCTCACCGTCTCTGCTTAATCAGAATAGCCCTAATAGGCAGTCCTGGATCTAGTGATTTTTAAACCAAGAGAATATGGAACGAGAGCCAGATGGTAAATTTGAGCGTATCTAGGACAATCACTTTATTTAGCTACAAAAACAAACAAAATTAAACACTGGTTTCTCCATTTTATGCATTGGTTTCCCTGGCCAGATAGCTCCTTGAACCTTTTTAGATGACGAAAAATTTCCAGCTACTCATCATGTGGTTGTTGGCCTTAGTTGCCATGGAGTCAATTCCGACTCATGGCGACCCCAAGTGTTACAGAGCAGAGCTGCTCCATAGTTTTCTTGGCTGTAATCTTACTGGAAGCAGATCACCAGGACTTTTCAAGTGCAAACCCTTTACACCACCCAGGGACCTCACTCATTGTGTACTCGTTGCGTCCAGTCGATTTTGACTCTTAGCGACCCTATAGGAAAGAGTAGAACTGCCCCCACAGGATTTCCAAGGCTATAAATCTCTATGGAAGCAGACTGCCACATCTTTCTCCTCGGATCCTGGTGGATTTGAAACACCTACCTAACGGTTAGCAGCCAAGCACTTACCATTGCACCACCAGGGCTCCATAGGATACCAGAATGGGTGTCTTTTGGTTGTCCTTTTTCAAAGTCTCAGTCTCCATGTAATTGTTTCCTATTGGCTAGGTCAGATCTTCTCAGATGATTTTAGGCTGAAGGGCAAATGGGGATATTGTTTTGCAAAAGGGAAATCTTCGAAGGAAATTTCACGTGAACTAAGGCATACACTGATGGACAAATGTGAAGCTCTCCCTCAGGAGAGTGATGTAAATCACCATGTTAAATACAACTGCATCCTCCTTGAAGTCTGCTTGCTGATTTACACGCTGCCCAGAGGCATAGAAGGTAATGAAGTGTGTTCCAGAAAGGTCCTTTTCAGAGGTTAGACGTGACTTGCCCCCTCATAATCTAGAGTCTACCATATTAATTAACAAGACTGAACACATTCCCTTTTCATTTAAAAACTAGTGCTCCAATGGCTTGATCAGTTTATCTGATAACACTGAAATAAAAAATCATTCTGCTCCTGAAGATGTTTTTCTGAGAAAAGAAATAAATGACATAATACTTCTAGACATCATCCAGACGTGTCCATTTCTTTTCCAATTTGAACATTTTTTTCAGAGTCAGTAAAAACTATCAAGTAAGATCTGTTGAGACATTACTTTGAGATAATAGCTCAATCATCTCAACCCTTGCTCTGTCTTCTTGATTTTAATGCCATTGAAATAATTTACTATATGTTAAAATGTTTCCACTGAGGCACCAATCCATTTTTTTGGAATAAATAATGACTAAGCTTTTTTTTTTTTTTAAACTTGGTTAGCTCAACAAGTGCCTTACTTCTTTTAACACTGTGTCTCCACACAACATTAGAGACAATAATGTTTTAACATTTTCTATCAGAAAAAGGAAGAAAAAGTAGCACTCTTTTTTCAGTAGGGATGAACACCCAAAAAAATACAGTGTTCTACTTTGGAAGTCAGTCACATTAAAGAGACTTTAGTACTTAGGAAAGTATTTTCTTCATTATTTAGGAAAATAAATAAATGAAATATTTATTTTCTAAAATAAAAGATGCTAATATAGTCCATAGGGATATGAATGGTGCCAACAGTTACGTGCTCAGCTACTAATCAAAAGGCCAGCGGTTCGAAATCACCCAGAGGCACCTTGGAAGACAGGTCTGGCGATGCTTCAGAAAAATGAGCCATTGAAAACCCTACAGAGGACAGTTCTACTCCGAAACACATGGGTTCGCAAGATTCGGAATCAACTTGATGACAACGGTTTTTTTTTTTTGTTGTTCGTTTGGCTTTTGTTTGTGGCAGTTAACCATCCAGCTCCAGGGCTGCAACTTTTTTGTTAACTTGTTTGAGCTCTGTTTGACAGGAACTATTTCTTTGTCTGTCTGTTTGTTTATTGAAACAGAAATGACAGAATGTCAATTTGCTTTCTACTTGTGCCCTTCGTATAAGAATCAAATAAGCAATTACACAAGGCAAATTGAATTCTTTCGGTTTGGGACATGCAGTTCACTTGTCTCTCTGTCGAGGTAAAGCAGTGCACAACAGAAGATTGGATACCTCTCGCAGTTTTTGTGATGTATCCAACCTGCTCTCCAGGTGTGGCAAACACATGCCCATGCCTTGGTTGGTGGTTTTATGTCAATTTGGCCTCAGTTTTTGGTAAATAAGTTTTCTTTGAGAATCTGCCAATCAACTTGTCCTTGTCCACTAGCAGTTTCTTTGAGCTTATGAAAATAATCATAAAGAGAGTAAAAATTCATTTTTGTTTTTGTAAGGTGTTTTACTGAGGTCTACGGTGCCCTGGTGGTGCAGTGACTGTTAAGTGATACGGCTGCTAACCAAAAGGTCAGCAGTTCAAATCCACCAGATGCTCCTTGGAAACGCTATGAGGCAGTTCTCCTCTGTCCTGTAGGGTCACTATGGGTCGGAATCGACTCGGCCACAATGGGTATGGTTTTTTTTTTTTTTTGGTATGCTTCTCTTTTAGTCAAGTGCTTTGATTAGATGGAACTAATTCTAAATTTTATCTACACAACTTTTGTTATTAAAAAAAATGTTATTCTATTCTTAAAATGTCATTTGGAGTACCTGGGCAGTACAAAACGATTAATGTGTTCGGCTGCTAACTGAAAGGTTAAAGGTCCAAGTCCACATAGAAATGCCTGGGAAGAAAGACCTGGCAACCTACTTCTGAAAAATCAGCCATTGAAAACCCTATGGAGTACAGTTCTGCTTTGACACGCATTGGGTCACCATGAGTTGGAGTTGACTCAACAGCAGTTGGTACTGGTAAAGTGTTATTTGGACTTCTTTGGTGGAAGAAAATAATAGACCTCTTGGAACACCTAGGTTTTGTTCCTGTCTACATCAATGACTTAAGTGATTTCATGCCCTCATAAGCATCAAGGAGATAATGCCTCCTGCGTCTGCTGCCAGATGATCTTGTCTGGGACAGTTTGGAACATTTGTGAAATTTGGACTGTTTATCAATATGAGTTATTATGCTCCATATGATTGAATCATGCATTTCCTGCTACATCAAGGTTATCCAGATATCTGGAACAAATTCCATTTGGTTGTAGGTAAAAGCAAGCTGTCTCACATTAGATCCGATAGCATGACATTAAATGTCTGCTACCTTCAGGGTGTTTTTCACTTTTTAGATTAAAATGCCAGATAAAGACATTTATATATTTTCATTTACCACTTAGTGCCTACAACTTGGAAGTCTATTCTCTGAAAATGTCTTTGGTTATGGGAGGAAGATGTTGGAGACTGTGTATTATCTGTTCTGTCCTGGAAATTGGCTCCTTTATTTATACCATGAAGGCACTTCTGTCTGTCTCTAATTTGTTCATCTTGTAATTGATACGTTGTCCTTTAAATGCTTTTACATTGTGAATGCTGTGTTGCTTTAAAAACAGTTAAAAAGTATGAAAGTATTAATGTGCCTAGAACTCTGTTCCATGAGGAGGGAATTAAAAAGAGGGAGAAAAGGAAGAGGGAGGAGAAAAAGTTAGTTCTCAAAACATTTAAAGCTCCAGTTGAAAAAAAAAAAAAAGAATGAAAGAGAAAGCAACGAAAGAAAATTTTTAGTAAGGTGCTAAGTGTTGAAATTCAGGGTGTAGATTTAACTGGACATCTGAAAAAGCTCAAACCATGTGTACTGGAGGCTCCTCAGAGCCTCTCATCACCTGTATGAAAATCACCTGAGTGCTTTCAACAATGCAGGTTCCAGGGCCCACCTCATTTTTACTGAAGCCCAAGAGCTAAGGACCCAGGAATTTGCATGTTAACCACTCCCCAAGTATTTCTTACGCACAAGGTAATCTGAGATCCACTTTATATTCAGTTCAATGCAATAATCAATGCCCATGGAAGCAGCAGTCAAGAAATCAGACAACATATTTTGCTGGGAAAACCTACTGCAAAAGACCTCTTTACAGTGCTAACTAGCAAAGATGTAACTTTGAGGACTAAGGTGTGCCTGACCAAAGCCATGGTCTTTTCAATCTCTTTAAACACATGTGAAAGCTGGACAGTGAAAAAGGAAGACTGAGAGGAATTGATGCATTCAAATTGTGGTTTTGAAAGAACATTGAATATACTGTAGACTGCCAGAAGAATAAACAAATCCATGTTGGTGGAAGTACAGCCAGAATTTCCTTAGAAGTGAGGATGGCAAACACCACTTGGCTGGACAGCCACTGGCACACGGCCTCCCTGGGTCTCCACCACCCTACCAACAGGCTCGCTCAGTGCCATTCTTTTTTCTTTTCAGTTTCTTCTCTGTCTCTTTCCTTCCTTCCTTTTCTTTCTCCCACCTACCTAACCCCGTGAGCTGCACCCCTCCTCAACAGTCTGTGCTATACTGTTCAGCTTGAGAGCTGCTGGCACATGGCCTCTCCAATCTTCACCACCCCAACAGGCCAGCCCCCTCAGCACAATATTTTTTCTTTTTCTTTATCTTTCCCCTTATGCTTTTCCTTTTCCCTCCTATCTAGGCCCTGTGCTTCCTTTGCCCCTTCCTGATGGGCCATGCCATGCCACCTGGCAAGAGAGACATCAGCTCACCACCATCCCAGTTTCACCCTGACCCCAACCGCTGGCACCCGAGCACCATATTTGTTTATTTTGTTGTTGTTGTTGTTTTTGTCTGTCTGTTTTTTATCGTTTCTTCTCTCTCTTTCCTTTCTTTTCTCCTGGCTATCTAGCCTCATGCACCATCCACCCACCTTCTAAATAGGACAGGCCACACCATTCAGCTAGGGAGCCACCAGCACACCGTCTTGGCAGGGTCTGCCCTGCCCCCACTGCTGAATCCTACCATGCTGCTGTTATTTACTTTTATTTCTTTGCTTCTTCTTCTTCTTCTTCTTCTTTTTTTTTTTTTTGCTTCTCTTTCTCTCTGTTCTTTCTCTCACTCACTTAGCTCCATATAACACATCCTTTCCCTTCCCTGGGTGCCACACCCTCAAGTGGCACCAGTGCAGGCCACCAGACCCCACCCTGCACTGCCCCCTCCGGCCCCACCCTGTGGGCTCCAGTATGTGTGACAAATGACCCCTCCTTGCCCCTTCCCCCCCTCGCAGGAACTGCCTTGCTGAACCATAGCTGAGTGACTGGCCCTGCCCACCTGGACAAGGTTGTGAGAAGTATTATGTCCAAAACGCACCAAGCCTGCTGCCCAGACATAACCAAATAAAACAAAAAAGAGCATAACACAAACAAATCTACAATCAATAAACAAAGAAAATAATTCCTGAATGTCCTGGTGAAAGCAGATAATATCAAAACATATAAAAAAAAACAGGACAGGATGGCTGCAGAAAGTGACCAGAATAATACACCAGGTGACTTTCCAGTAGAAGAAAAGGCACTGGAACTACCTGATAGGAAATTCAAAACTCTAATATTCAGGGCTCTCCAAAAGTTGAAGGACAACACTTATAAAAATAGGGAAAAAATAGAGAAAATCATGAAACATACATAAAATCAGAAAAACATAGACAAAGCAATAAAAGAAGTCAGGAAAACAACACAGGAACAAAATGTCAAAATAAACAAACAACTAGAAATCATACAGAAACAGCAATTAGAAATCCAAAAGATAAACAACAAGATTTCAGAAATGGACATTGCAATAGAAGGTTTTAGGAGCAAATTTGAAAAAATGGAAGACAGGATTAGTGAAATTGAAGACAAATTCTTGGATACAATTTTGAGGAAAAATCAGAGAAAAGAATGAAGAAACCCCAAGAATGATGTAGGATACAAACAAAAGCAAAAATCTGTATGTTATCGCAGTTCCAGAACAGGAGGAGAAAAAGGAAAACACAGAAAGGATCATTGAAGATTTGCTGACAGAAACTTCCCTAATGTCATGAACAAAGAAATGCTGACCATACAAGAATCTCAACAAACCCCATATAGGATAGATCCCAAAAGAAAATCACCAAGACATATCATAACCACACTCACTAAAACCAAAGACAAAGAAAGACTCCTGAGAGCAGCTCAAGAAAAATGAAAAGTCACATACAAAGTGGAAACAATAAGACTAAACTCTGATTACTCGGCAGAAACCATGCAGGCAAGACAGCAATGATATGACATATACAAAAGCTGTCAGAAAAAAATTGCCAACCAAGAATAATATATCCTGCAAAACACTTACTCAAATATGATGGTGAAATTAGGACATTTCCAGATAAACAGAAATTAAGGGGATATGTAAAAACCAAGGCAAACTTACAAGAATTATTAAAGGGAGTCCTTTGGTTAGAGAACAAACAATATCAGACAACAACATGAATCTAAGACGCAGAACAGCATCAGCCAGACACCAACCTAGGTAATGAACTTTCAAGGATAAAACAAAACTAAAAGATTTACAACAGGGAACCAGAGAGGTCAATCTGTAAATGACAGCAACGTCAGAACAATAAAAGAAGGAATCAACAGTATAGGTACAGAACTTCCAAATGGAGAAGAAGTGAGGCGATATCAAATAATAAAAAAAACTGGTTTAAATTTAGAAAGATGGGGATAAATTTCAAGGCAACCACAAAGAAAGTTAACACACTCATCAAAATAAAGAAGAAAAATACAAAGTTTCATTAAACACAAAATTTACAAAAAACAGAAAAATCCACAGACAAAAGGAATTCAGCACAGGAGAGTAAGAGGAAAAAAAAAAAAAAAAAAAAAAAAAAAAAACTATAAAATGATGGCAATAAACTCACACCTATCAATAATCACACTGAACATAAATGGCTTCAATGCACCAGTAAAGAGACAGAGAGTGACAGAATAGATGATAGAAAAAAAAAAAACAGGGCTCGTCAATATGCTATCTATAAGAGACACACCTTAGAAACAAAGACATAAATATATTAAAAATCAAAGGATGAAAAAAATATATCAAGCAAACAGCAACCAAAAAAGAGCAGGAGTGGCAATACTAACCTCAGATAAAATAGACTTTAAAACAAAATCCACCATAAAGGATAAGGAAAAACATTATATAATGATTAAAGGGACAATTCACCATGAGGACATAACCATAATAAATATCTATGCACCCAATAACAGGGCTCCAAAATATATAAAACAAACTCTAACAGCACTGAAAAGAGAAATTGATAGTTCCACAATAATGGTAGGAGACTTCAACATGCCCCTCTTGGTAAAGGACAAATATCTAGAAAGAAACTCAACAAAGATACAGAAGATCTAAAGGCCACAATCAACCAATTTGAACTCACAGTTATATATAGAACACTCCACCCAATACCAGCAAAGTACACATTCTTTTCCATGTACATGGAGCATTTTCCAGAATAGACCGCATCTTAGGCAGCAAAGCAACCTTCAACAAAATCCAAAACACTGAGATAATACAAAGCATCTTCTCTGATCACAATGCCATAAAAGCAGAAATTAATAACAGGAAAAGCAAGGAAAAAAATCAAATAAATGGAAACTGAATAACACCTTGCTTAAAAACCACTGAGTAATAGAAGAAATCAAAGATGGAATCAAAAAGTCCTAAGATCAAATGAGAATGAAAACACATCACATCAAAACCTCTGGGACACAGCAAAGGCAGTGCTCAGAGGTCAATTAATAATAATAGATGCACACATCTAAAAAGAAGAAAAAGACAAAATCAAAACATTAGCTATACAATTTGAACAAATAGAGAACAGCAGAAGATGCACACGGCCACCAGAAGAAAGGAAATAATAAAGATCAGAACAGAAATAAATGAAATAGATAATAGAAAAACAATAGAAAGAACCAAAAAAACCAAAAGTTGATTCTTTGAAAGGATCAACAAAATCAACAAACCACTGGCCAAATTGACAAAAGAAAAACAGGAGAGGATGAAATTAACCCAATTAAGAGATGAAATGGGAGACATCACAACAGACTTAACTGAAATAAAAAGGATCACAGCAGAGTACTATGAAAAAATATACTCCAACATTTTGAAAACCTAGAGGAAATGGACAAATTTCTATAAACTAACTACCTACCTAAAGTAACACAAACTGAAGTCAAAAATCTGAACAGACTCATAACAAAAGAAGAGATAGAAATGGTAATATATATTAAAAAAACCTCTCAACTGAAACAAACTCCCTGGCCCCGGAGGCTTCACTGGAGAATTCTACTAAACATTCAGAGAAGAGCTTGCACCAGTACTATTCAAACTATTTCAGAACATAGAAAAGGAAGGGATACTTCTGAATCATTCTATGAAGCCAGCATACCCCTAATACCAAAACCAGGCAAAGACACCACAAAAAAATAAAATTACAGACCAATAGCTCTCATGAATAGAGATGAAAAATTCTCAACAAAATTCTAGTCAATAGAATTCAGCATCATATAGAAAAAAATAATACACCAGGTCAAAGTGGGATTCATACCAGATGTGCAAGGATGGTTCAGCCTTAGAAAATCAGTCAACATAATCCACCACATAAATAAAACAAAAGAGAAGAATCATATGATCGTCTGAATTGACACAGAAAAGGCATTCGATAAAGTACAACACCGATTCCTGATAAAAACTCTCAATAAAATGGGTATAGAAGGGAAATTATTGCACAATAAAACTACTGGAACTAATAGAAAGATTCAGCCAAATAGTAGGATACAAGATAAACATACAAAAATCAGCTGGATTCCTATACATCAATAAAGAGAACTACAAAAAGGAAATCAGGAAAGCAACACCATTTATAATAGCCCCTAAAAAAATAAAATACTTACAAATAAATCTAACCAAGGATGTAAAAGACCTATACAAAGAAAACTACAAAACACTACTGCAGGAAACCAAGAGACCCGCATCTGCCCTGCTGGGGCAATTGTTTCAGAACTTGGTAGCTCTGATGATAAGTGCCCAGAGGCACCCCACTCCGCCAGGAAGCCTCCTGCACACAGGCACTCAACTCCCTCGCTCTGTGGGTCAGCAAGCCTAGCTCCACCAATAAGTGCCCAGAGACACCCCACTCCACCAGGAAGCCTGTGGCACACAGGCACTCGGCTCTCTTGCTCCGTGGGTCAGCTCTAGCGTTGTCTGGCACTGGTCTCCTGGTTCTGCTGCTGTTGGTTCTCTGCCACTGCCACTCCTCTGCCACTGCAGGTCCTCTGCCACTGCTGCTTCTCTGCTGTTTCAGGTTCTCTGCTGCTGCTGGTCCTTTGTTGCTGCCACTGCTCTATCCATTCACAGTTTCAAAACTGCTTCCACATTTTAGGTATCTGTTAGAGCAGCACCCCACTTCTGGTACCAAATTCTATCTTAGTCATCCAGTGCTGCTACAACAGAAATACCACAAGTGGATGGCTTTAACAAAGAGAAATTTATTTCCTCACAGTTAAAGTAGGCTAAAAGTCCAAATTCAGGGCATCAGCTCCAGGGGAAGACTCTTTCTCTCTGTCGGCTTTCTTCTCTTCGGTGTTCC
>NW_004444052.1:3943765-3965176 GCF_000243295.1 Trichechus manatus latirostris
AAGTCCAAATTCAGGGCATCAGCTCCAGGGGAAGACTCTTTCTCTCTGTCGGCTTTCTTCTCTTCGGTGTTCCCCTGGACTAGGAGCTTCTCTGCACAGGGACCCTGGTCCAAAGGACGTGCTCTGCTCCCAGCACTGCTTTCTTGATGGTATGAGGTCCCCCTGTCTCACTGCTCACTTCTGTCTTTTATATCTCAAGATATTACCTCAGGGACACAGTCCAATCTTGTAGATTGAGTCCTGACTTACTAACACAACTGCCACCCAGCCTCCCTCATTAACATCATAGAGGCAGGATTTACCACACATGGAAAAAATCACACAATACCATGAATCACAGCCCAGCCAAACTGACACACACATTTTTTGGGGGACATAATTCAATCCATGATACCCTGCCACCGAATCTCTCTAACATCATTTCATGGCCTTACCCCTTACCTTCTGCTCATTATGTTTGGTGAAGTAGAAGGCCAGCAAGGGTAAGAGAGACCCTCAGTGGGAAGGATTGGTACAATAACCCCAATGATGCAGAAACAGGAAACATTAGTTCTGTTGTACATAAGGTCTCCAGGAGTTGGAATCAAGTTAATGACAGCTAAAAACAACAACAAGCCCAAGATTTAGAGCAGGGAACAGTACTCATCTCCTTCTCCCTCACAGAGAAAGGAAAGGGAAACGTCACAGAATTCTGTTCTCCTACAAATATATTTCAAAGCATTCTAACTCAGCAACTCTGAGTTATTTCTTATACATGCTGTACACCTCCTAGGAAGTCCTAGAAGGGGATGTTTCTAGTGCCTCTCTTTTGCATGTGCTCTCAGTTTTGAGGATTTAATTAACATATTGAGAAAGTCTCATTCTTTCTGTTGTTATATTCTGATTGTGTCAGTTACCCATTGTTATCTAACAAACAACCCCCAAGAGTAGTGACCTAAAGCAACAAGTTATTTTTCCCAATCCAGCGGATTACTGGGCTCAGCTGGGTAGTTCTTCTCTTCTGTGTCCATTGTGTTCACTCACTTGGTTGCACTCTACTGGGGGACGGGCTGGAGGGTTCATGAAGACTTCTCTCACATGTCTAGCACCTATATGTTCCTTCATGTAGTCACTCTTCGTTCCTTGGGCTTCCTGACAGTATGGTAGTTTCAGGGTAGTTGAACTTTTTAAATGGAAGCTGGCTTTAAGAAGGGAAAGCAGAAACACCCAGGCCTCTTAAAACGCAGGCCAGGAATTGGCACCGCTTCACATGTACCAGAGCAAGTAATAAGCCTAGAGTCAAGAGAAGGGGAAAAGACTCCACTTTGTGATACGAGGGGTGCCATGCCCACATAGGGAAAGAAGGAATTGATGTAAGCCGTCTTTGGAGATGATTATCATACTGATCCCTCTGCCTGGAATATTCTCCCTTAAGATGTTGACACGGCCTCTGGTTACCTTCTCACCATTCAGGTGTCAGTTTAAATGTTATCGCTGACCATCATCATCGAGGCCATCATTGACCCCACCCATCTCAAGTTGCCCTGTCATCACTCTGAGTTTATCTTCTTTGTTGCATTTCTTGTTTCCTACTTATTGTAGATTGTTCATTATTTATTCGTATATTGTTAGTCATTAACTCCCCACTCTCCATTGGAATGTAAGCTCCCTGATTAAAAGGACGTTGCGTTCTTATTCTCTGTAGTCTCTTCATCATGCAGAAATAGACAAAGGACTCAATAACTACTTATGAATGAATGACACCTAGATCAGTACAACATGTGCAAAGCCAGCTCTCAGTAAATGTGGTTGATGCACACAAAAATCCTTTTCTATTCAAAGTCTAATGGGAGAGTAGTGTTTTAGAACATACATTTTATTTCTCTCTTTTTTTCTTCTCTAGAGTGATAGAATTTCTCAGTGAACACTTGATATAAAATCAGTATCCTGCCTCTTAATAACATTTTAGTTTTTTTCTGGATAAAATGAGCTCATGTTTAATGAAACTTCTCAATTTTAATAAATAGCTGTTATGGATTGAATTGAGTCCCCCAAAAATATGTGTTGCAAATCCTAACATCTGTACCTGTGAATGTCATCCCATTTGGGAATAGGGTTTTCTTTGTTATGTTAATGAGGCCATATCAGTGTAGGGGGTGTGTTGTAAGCCAATCACTTTTGAGATATAAATGAGTAGATTAGACACAGATGAAAACAAGCACAGATGGGAGAAGATAGATGCCATGCCACATGAAGATCGCCAAGGAACCGAGGAACAGAAGCTAAAAAGAAACAAGGACTTTCCCCCAGAGCCCACGGAAAGAGAAAGCCTTTCCCTGTAGCCAGTGCCCTGAATTCAGACTTCTAGCCTGAACTATGAGAAAATAAATTTCTGTTCTTTAAAGCCACTTACTTGTGATATTTCTACTACAGTAGCACTAAGAAACTAAGACAATGTCTAAGCAGAATTTTACTTTCTGAAGTTAAATTGGGCAAAGTCAAGGGAGAGCATTCATGTTACATCTTTTATTTCCCTTCTCACGAGTTTAATGTTATAGTAAATCAACGGCATTGAGAGAAACGTAAGACAGTGAGTGTCTTAAGACAGAAAATGAAACGTGAAAGTATTCATGGCATTATTTTTATTGAGATAATAATGAGAATTGCTACACGTCTTGAGCACTTGCTTTGTGCCAAGTCCTGCATTAAGTGCTTCACATGGACTAACTCATTGGGATTCTCCAAGCCTAGTGACCAGAAGAGTCTCTGCTGCCTCGTGCAAGTGTCTCTGACCCTCTGGGAATATGCCATTTACAAACATCACCTTTGAAAAATGTTCTTCCTGATCCTCCCTGTTGCAAATTTAATTGTGCCCCTCAAAATTTGTGTTGCAATCTCAGCCCGTACTCCTGTGGATGTAATAGAGTTTTTGTTATGTTAATGAGACCATACCAATGTGGGGTGAATCCTAAACCTAATCACTTCTGAGGTATAAAAAGAGCAGATTAGACAGAGTTACACACAGACATAAGAAGAAGAGAGAAACCATGTGAGGATCACCTACAAATCAAGGAACCAAGAAATTCCCAGGACTGCCTGCCTACAAGGAAGGAATCGACATAGTCGAGATGCTGATTTGGACTTCTGGCCTCCAGAACTATGAGAAAATAAATTTCTGTTCTTTAAAGGCACTCACTTATGGTATTTCTGTTTAACAGCATTAGATAACTAAGACACTCCCCAAACCTTGAAAGAAAACAAAGAGGTACTTTGATACACTACTTTTCAAGGCTGGATGAACGTCTACATTATAATGTACCTTATTTATTTAAACATAAGACTCAGAATCAATTCTTTTTTTTGAGGTGTTGGTCAATTCTTGTCCCTATATTACTGTAATGCCTACTTCAACCAAAAAAAGTCAATTACATGAGTTTGGGTTGTCTCTTTCAAGTTGAGTTTTGATTTAATGGCATCTTTCTGTGAATGTCATAAGGATAATTGCAAAGTTCAATCATTTGTATGTATATTTGCTTACACCTTAAATAAATAACAACTTTTGAATGTAAGCATGTATTATATGATATATTAAAAGCTATTCTAAAAATCTCTTGTTAAAATTCTCCCAAACGAACAAAATGTGTTTTGATTTTCCAAATTGACTGATTTGCTTAGGCTTTTCACAAATACTATTCCATAAGGCTCAGAACTAAGAAATGCTTGGAAATATGTCCTTCCAGTGGTTTCCTTTCAATATCCAGCCACTTAGCTGACTCTCCCCTGACAAAAACTCTAGTCTCAAGATCGCTGTTCATTTATTTGATGGCTTCTGTCTTCATCACACAGCTGTTGGCCCGTCAAAAAGATAGTTAATGAACTTGGCAATATACATTTTATTAACTTTTTTGCCCTAAGGTTAATCATGGGAAA
Organism: Trichechus manatus latirostris; assembly: GCF_000243295.1. Classification (NCBI taxonomy): domain Eukaryota; kingdom Metazoa; phylum Chordata; class Mammalia; order Sirenia; family Trichechidae; genus Trichechus; species Trichechus manatus. The sequence continues at coordinate 3,947,675 of NW_004444052.1, forward strand.
TATGTTTAAGTGCACTTTTGGTGTGCTAAGCTTCCCTAATAAATATGATTAAATAAAATAAGTTAAGAGGAAGAACATCAATTCAATAATGATTACTTAACATTAGGCAGTGGGTCTACATTTGGGTAAAGGGAAATTTAGTGCTGTACTTTCATGGTGGTTAAAGAGAATTTGGCTGTAATCCAGACACTGAGCTCTACCTTCACTGGGCTAAGCCAGAAAAACACTGATTTATACTCAATATGACGGTCTTCATTGAGGTATTATTCAGGGATTTATTTTCACATAATATGCCTTTTTTCCATTCTTCATGTCAAAATGACTATTATAATTCCTTGCTAAAATATGAATAGAGCATATTCTGTGACCAAATCTATAAGGGGAATAAACAATGTTGAACAAATTGTGTTGTATTAAAGGAACATTCTCCCAAAACTTATAAGTAAATTTTATAGTAAATATTAAACCTTTCTGAAACAATACCTATTTACTTACTTTTTCATAAAAAGAACAATGAAAAATGCACTTGCTACAGCTGCCATTGATTCCACCTTTTCTGCTGTTGATGTTGTTGTTAATGATGTTAGCTGCCGTCAAGTTGAACCATGACTCATGGTGATCCCATGTACAACAGAACAAAATACTGCCCTGCCCAGTCTTGTGACATCCCCATGATTGATTACAGATTGAACCTTTGTGATCTATAGGGTTTTCATTGGCTGATATTTGGAAGTAGATTCCCAGGCCTTTCTTCCTGGTCCATCTTAGTCTGGACGCTCCACTGAAACTTGTTTAGCATCATAACAACACGCAAGCCTCCACTGAGAAATGGATGGTGGCTATGCATGAGGGGTATTGGCCAGGTATTGAACCTGGGTCGTCCGTATGGAAGGTGAGAATTCTAACACTGAACCACCAATTTCTCCATCCTTTGCTGCTACTACCCCTCTAATATCCATCCTTCTGAGTGCTATCATTGTAGCTCTTATTGACTCGTTCAAGATTAGGCTAAAGTCTAGGAATAAAAATATGCTGTATGGCATTTAGAATAACAAAGATTATACAGGTCAGTAGAAATATACTTTGTGATACTATTCCCCTTGTTTTAGTTCCCATTAGTCTTATCAAGAAAAACGGTCTTGGGTTTAAACATTCCATTATTCTCTATGTCTAAATAGCTGTTATTTTTTAACATTTTGATATAGTAGACTTCATCATTTTCCCCTATGCCAGTCAAAATCCCAAAATGACTATAATGGTAAGCATAGGTTTGAGGATGACGGCAACCACCACTGGAGAGAAGAAATTAATTTATATTTGAATGGGATCCATTTTTTTTCCAGATGAAAAACCATCACCCTCTGCCCTCTTACCACAAAATGTACTTGCTGAGATAGAAAAATTCCATTTAGGCTTCCTGGGCTCAACTTTCCATCTGTAGGCTGAAGGAGAGAATCAGAGTAGATGTCAGTGAAGGAGAAATGTCTAGTCTTCTCTTGGTTTAGAGGAAGGGTGGCAACTTCTGCAGTAGCTTCCTTCTCCAGATATAATGTCCCCTTAGCCCATTGTTTTAGGGGACATGGTATCACCTCATACATTTCTAACATTTATGAGATGGCAGACTTTAGGCATCTGGAGTTTTTGTACTTTTCAAGAAAATGTACTGCACAAAAAAATGTTGAGCCAAAGCATTCTTGTTTTTAGAGTTCTGCAAGAAAGGGGAGTGGAACTAAGATTTTTTTAAAAAACTCTCGTGGTCAAGTCAATAAATGTTTAGCAAGTATTTACAGTCTATAACACACTATACTAATGCAGGGTAGGGATTAGAGGAGTTGGGGAGATAAAACTTTTACATGCTTAGAGAAACACAAAAACTTAGTGTAACAGAATATATTTATCGTTGAGTAGGTACGATTAGGATGGGTTAGTGTCACCAGAACATGCAGGGAAGGCACTTCGAAATGGGGACAGTGAAAGCAGGTTATGTAGGTCATTATTATGTTAATTTATCAAGAGATAGCATCAAAGCACAGGGAAGGTTACAGAAACAGTCACCAAGGTCATGTCATACAACCTAAAACAGCCTCTAGTCAGACCCTGAAGTTCCTGCTTCTCCAAGCTGGCTGCACATAGATAATTGTCCAAAAGAACCCAATGCCTAAGGCCAAACATCTTCACTAAGCTGCTTACCAGGCTATTGCTTGATCTGAAGGTGACTCCAGGGAACCAGTTCCTTCAAGGTTCAAAAGGACACCTAAGGGCAGATGGCCTGGGTGGAGGTCACCCCAATTCCATGAGCCCAGAAATCTGGATTCCAGGAGAATCAAAATGATTTTGTCAGAGCCGAAAAATGAAAATATGAAGAGAAAAATTATTCCTCCTTCTAGATCTGACAGTCTGGTGGGGGAGATCATTAACATATGCTAATAATCTGAGATAAACCAAACAGTGTTAAATACTTCAAAGGAAGTTCTGATCTGACCTTCAAGATGAAGCTAGAAGAATAACAAATCTTTTATGTGCTAAGTTAGACCATCTCTTTTCATGATGCTAGGGTGTTATTGTGCTAGAAGTCTCTATCTCTTTTTTCTAATTTTACCAGATACTTTCCTGCTAATTTAGCTTCATATGGGTCAAGGCTCAAGAATAGAGCTAGGTGTGCACCACGCCCCATAAGGAGGGTCAGTTAGGAAAGAGCGTAGAAATGAAAAAAGAAAAAAAAGCTTCTTGCTACCTTTGTAATCCCCAAACTCAGTTATTAAGTGCCCACTCTTTGTCAGTCCACTGAATTTTCTTTAATTATTATAACATTGGGACAAAAAAATGAAGCATTTCAACTTAATCTACATGCAATAAAGAATTATTGAAGATTTTTGATCAGGACAGAAATGTGTTCAGATCTGGGATTTTTTTTTTTTTTGTAGAATTTATTTTATTTTTGTTGTTGAGAATATACACAGCAGAACAACAGGATTCAACAATTCCTACGTGTACAATTCAGTGACATTGACTACATTCCTCAAGTTGTGCGACCATTCTCGCCCTCATTTCAGATTCGTTTTTAATGAAATATACTTCTGACAGTAATGTACAGTACAAACTGAGGTGGATAAAGACTGGGAACAGGAAGAAAAGCTTGCATGCTTTAGATAAAAAGTCTGTGACAAGGAATAATCCCAGCCTTAACTTTATCAGATAGTGTATATAGATGCTGTTTATGGCCCAAGCAGACGCCATTAATAGGCTCACAGAGACAAGTTCTCCAAAAGGGGCTTACAGGATAGTGGAGTTGAAAGGGACATAAAGAGTTTGCTTTAAGACTGTATACTAACAGAGTACCACTCTGTCAACAGAGCAGTATGCAGATTGTATTTTCCAAGATGGCGGCAACAATAGCACCCATCACGTTTCTTCTTCCTGCGTGATGCTGACCCTCCTCCCATAGAGAGGTGGGATTCTTGCTACTCTCCTTGAATCTTGGTGGGCCTGTGACTACAGCAGAAGTAATACTATGGAACTTCCAAAACCATAAAAGATAATACAGCTTGCACCTGGTCTTCTTGGGACTCTCACTCTTGGAACCCAGTCACCATGCTGTGAGGAATTGGTAAGACTACACAGAAGCCTTAAGTTCCAGCTGAGGTCCCAGGTAACAGCCAGCATCAACTGCCAGACATGGGAGTAGGTAAGCCACAAGATACCTCTTGCCCCAGGCACCATCTGAGCACAATAGCAAGAGAGGCTCCTGAGCAAAAACCGCCTAACTAAACCTAGTCAACATTCAGCGCCATGAGAGATAATCATAAAGTGATTTTTGTTGTTTCAATTCACTAAGTTTTAGAGTGATTCATTATACAGCCATAGACAACCAAGTAAATACACTGAATCCAAAAAGAGGAAAAACCCAAGGTGTAGTTATTCAATAAACCAGCAAAAAAATAATAACTATTAATATCATATCCGGTTTTATATTTACTTTTTAATATTTTGAACAAGTGGTCGAAAATCACTTTTAGGGACTATAGTGTTATCCACCTTTCCTAAGCATGCTACTAGAATTGATAGGATCCTACTCTCTCCAAATCAAATGGCCTACATGAGCCACCAGGCTGGAAAAAATAACACATTATGCTCAAATTACTATCCATGTATTTAATTTAAAAATAAAAACGTCGATAATTCTGTGTCTAGACACTGGGTTTTTAGAATCAAGTCACAAGACATGGAATCTTAGAGATATTATTCATTATTAAGAGTAACCTTGTAAATGCCTCACAATCACCTCCTTATCTTTAACATATTAATTTATTTTTTACTTTTTTATTGATGCAGTCACATATCTCCTGGGATCACTACAAATCTTGATCAGGCAGACCCTGTGGCATGTACTTTAACCTAATTATAGCAGCAACTCCAGGGGTCTATCATTCACTTGGATGGAATGAGATGCATGATTTAACAGGGCCACATTCTTGGGCTAATTCTGCTATTCAGTCAACCAAGAGGCAGCTGCTTAAGCATGTCCAAGGATACAGAATGTGGCCACTCCTGCTTCCCAGACAACACACGCCCCCTTCATTCTCTGCAGACCACATTCTCTCCCACATTAGGGCAAAGAATAGTATCATCACCACTCTGGTTTTTGCTGCCCACTCCTTCCTCTCATTGTATAACCACACTCCTCTCTTCGCTCTCTCCAGGATCTGAATATGATGTGTCCTTTCTATTCAAAGACAACACCTTTATCTGACTTCTTAAACCTACCCCTTCCTACCTTCTTAGGCACTTCTCAATAAATCATTCTTTTTCCTCCATATCTTCAGCCTCTCCCTCTTTCCTGGCTCTCAACTCTCTGCCTATAAACATTAAAAAAAAAAAATTCCCATCCTAAAAATTAACTCTTTCTTGTCCTTGCATCCTTTTAGGTACCTCCTTGTCTTTCTTTCCGTTCAACTAACGCCCTTGAAACTGCATCCATATTTGTTTTCCCTTGCTCAACTCCTACTCATTGCTTGTTCTACTGCCATCTCACTTTTGCCCCCTCCTCATTTGATTTTTAAGATTACGAATGATCTTCTGGAATTTTCAGTCTTCTTTGAACTTGATTTTTGTAAGGCTTTGGAGAATTTTTATTTTGATTATTTCTTCCTTCGAAACAATCTTTCCTTTTTCCTTATCACTTGCTCCTAATTTGACTTCTCTTTCTCCCTCCCTCCTTCCCTCCATTTTTCTCTCCTTTCTTTTACTTTTTTCCTTTCTTCCCACCTTCTTTCCTTTCTTCTCTTTCTTTCTTTCTCTCCAATGTATAGCGTTTAATTTCTCACATTTAAAAAGGAAGAGGTAACAAAAAGTCAAACGAGCCAATCAAAAAATGGGCAAAGGGCTTAAATAGACATTTCACTAAAGACAATAGGTTGTTATTGTTTTTAGGTGTCATGGAGTCAGTTCTGACTCCTAGCAACCCTATGTACAACAGAACGAAATATGCTGGGTCCTATGTCATCCTTACAATTGTTGCTATGTTTGAGCCCATTATTGCAGCCACTGTGTCAATCCATCTCATTGAGGGTCTTCCTCTTTTTCATTGACCTTCTACTTTACCAAGCATGATGTTCTTCTGCAGAGACTGGTCCTTCCTAATAATTTGTCCAAAGTACATGAGACGAAGTCTCACCATCCTCACTTCTAAGGAGCATCCTGGCTGTACCTCTTTCAAGACAAATCTGTTTGTTCTTCTGGAAGTCCATGGTATATTCAGTATTCTTCACCGGCACCATAATTCAAAGGCATCAATTCTTCTTTAGTCTTTCTTATTCATTGCCCAGCTTTTGCTTGCATATGAGACAACTGAAAATGCCATGGCTTGGGTCAGGAGCACCCTAGTCCTCAAACTGACATCTTTGCTTTTTAACACTTTAAAGAGGTCTTTTGCAGCAGATTTGCCCAGTGCACTACATTGTTTGATTTCTTGACTGCTGTTTTCATGGATGTTGATTCTAGATCCAAGTAAAATGAAATCCTTGACAATTTCAATCTTTTCTCTGTTTATCATGATGTTGCTTATTGGTCCACTTGTGAGGATTTTTGTTTTCTTTATGTTGGGGTATAATCCATACTGTCTTTGACCTTTGTCTGTAAGTGCTTCAAGTCCTCTTCACTTTCAGCAAGCAAGGTTGTGTCATCTGCATATTGCAGGCTGCTAATGAGTCTTCCTCCAATCCTGATGCCCCGTTCTTCATACAGTCCAGTGTCTTGGATTATTTGCTCAGCATACAAATTGACCAAGTATGGTGAAAAGATACAACCCTGATGCACAACTTTTCTGATTTTAAACCACGCAATATCCCCTTGTTCTATTTGAACAACTACCTCTTGTCCTGCATGAGTCCTGTGATCATTAAAGTTGTGTGTCAACTTGGCTTGACTCTGATTATCAGTGGCTTGGCAGTTATGATATAGTTTGGCAGCTATGTAAGGATGTAATCGCCTCTATAATGAGATCTGATACAATTTAATCACCTTCATGATGAGATCTGCTCTGAGCAGCCTATCAGTTGAAAGGGGTTTTCCTTGGGGGGTGTGGCATGCATCCAATATATGTGGACTTTCTAGCAAAGCTCGCTGGCTTTTGCTGTCTCTGGATCCCGTCATCTGACCTCCAGTCCTTGGGACTTGAGCTAGCAAATTACCTGCCAGTCTTGGGATTTTTCAGCCTCCACAGTCTGTGAGCCAGCAGCCTGCCCTCTTAGCTGCTGATCTTGGGATTCATCAGCCTCGGCAGCCTGTGAGCCAGAGGTCTACTGTCTTATCTGCCAAGTTTAAGGTACAAGAAGGGCAAGGACCTTCTCTTTTTCATTTTTGTACCCATTGCACCTATAGCACATGGTATAGCAACCTGGCACATGACAAACCCTTATGAAGTTCAACTAAGCTAACTGTATTAATTTCCTAGGGCTGCCTTAATAATTTACCACAAATGTGGAAGCTTAAAAAAACAGAGATAGATTTTCTCACAGTTCTTAAAGTCAGAAGTCCAAAATCTAGGTGCTGGCAAAGTTGGCTCCCTCTGCAGGCTCTGGGGCAGGATCTGTTTCATGACTTCTTCCTAGCTTGTGGTGGGTGCTGGTAACCCATGCCATTCCTTGGCTTGAGACTTCATATTTTCTGCCTCTGTCTTTACATGGCCTTCTTCTCTTTGTGTCTTTGTATCTTAAGTATCCGTCTCCTTTCTCTTGTAAGGATGTCAGTCACTGGATTTAGAAACCACCCTAAATTCAAGATGATCTCATCTTAAGATTCATAACTTGATTACATCTTCAAAGATCATATTTCCAAAAATGTCACAGTCACAGATAACAGGGGTTAAAACTTGAACTTATCTTTTGTGGATGCTTTCCAATGCAGTACACTGATCAAATTCATATACGCTCAAATTATAATACAATCCACCTCCACTCAGCTTTCTGTCTCATCTGAGTGTAAGATATTTGAGGGGAGAACATCCATCAGTCACTTCTTCTGTAACTTCCCAAAATACTTAGTACCGTGCTCTCCACTAACGATGACAAGAGCAATAAGAAATATGAATAGATTAAATCACTCCTGAAAACAAAATGATATATTTTATAGTAAAGGGTGGACATAGCATTTTGCAAAGAGTACTTTTCTGTTTGCACTGCATGCAGACTCCCTGAGTGGGTCACCATCACAGAGCTTGATTCTTTAAAATGGAGTCTCGGCTCAGATCATGTTCATGACCTCTTCTGGCTCTTATGCCCCAGAATTCTGTGCTTATAAGATTAGTGGGAGAAGAAAGTTCATTAAGATAAATATACCCATTAAATGGGGGAAGGGAAAATGCTACTGTAACTGGACAGCTCCAGGTCTGCTGAGCACAGCCATAAAGATACAAAATGGGTGAAAGTGAAAGAAGAAGGTTTATTTTGTTGGCCAAGTAAATGAGCACTCCGAGAGCTGCGTCACCAAGATGGCTCCCAGAACAATAGCCCATGGGGTTTATATGGGTAAAGTAAATCAGGTCTAGGGTCTTCAGTAATGCCTCAAGGTGGGGCCAGCTTGCTGATTGGTCTGGACTGAAAAGGCGTTCCTGGGGCACTCTGGTCTTTCTACACTTGCTTAGTCTAAAAGCGGGAGGCGGGGGTGGGGGGGCTGTCTCTAAAACCGGATCTATGCTCAGACTGCTCACCTCTGAAAACCTTCCCCCAATCTAGAACTGCTAAAGTTTGGTTCCGTCCAGTGGGAAAAGAGTTCCAGGATCACACAGAGGATGGAGGTTGATGGTTCTGTGCATATCAGGCATGCCAGATCTAGTTTTGCCAGTTTCAGCTGGTCCTGTGACATCAGTCTCATGTTTTTCCCAACTTGGCCAGAGACAGGAAGCATAACTAGATAAGAAGATAGCTTAAAGACAGGGAGTTAGTTCCTATATCACCTAAGATGGCAGGCACAGCCCTTTGCCTATTCAAGATGGTAGGCAGATTGCTGTTCTCACTACATGATGATGCCCTGAAGAAATTGTTTGGCTCAACAACAACAATAGTTCGTTTCTAGCAACATGGAATAAGTCTTGATCTTTGAAGTTTTCAAAAATATATTTGTAATCAAATATATTTGATTATAGCAATATATTCTTTTGAATTGGGGCCAAAAAGTTGAAGGCATAGCATCAATGATTATATCAGAATGGCTGTAATAAATCATAACTATTGAGATATTTCTTTCTCAAGGAAATTTTATCAGTGTAATCACTATTTCCAGAATACTTACCATAATTACAACTAAGTTGGGTTTAAAGTAATAAAAAGCAATTGATCACATCACATTTATACATATTTTGATTAAGTTGAGAGAGAAAAAATTTTGCTTCTACAAACACGTAAGTGGTTTTCAATTCATTTGTTATGAATAAGAAAAAATAATAAGTTATCCCTTCCAAGTAAGTTCTTATTTCCATTCAATTACTGACCTTCTTGCTTTTGACTTTTTGCACTTGAAGTTGTCATCTTTATTCATAAATTTGATTCATATTTCCCAAGGTATATAGGTCTTCTACTTATATAGTATTCTGTGGTCTACAATGTTCTTTCCAATCTGTTTAACCGTATCTGAACCACATTCCAATCTCATGAGGTAGATAAGCCAGATATAATTTCAAAGATGAAGAAACTGGCACTTTTACCCAAGATCACATGGTTAGTAAGTAATAGAGCCAGAACAAGCCTCCATATCTTCTGATATTTAGTCTAGTGCTCTTTGGAACTCATCAACCATTCCAAACTTAAAAAGTAAATCTCCCTCTGCCTTCTATAAAACAGCATTAGAATTTCACTTGGCTGCCCAGAGTATAAGACTGCTTGTGGACTGTTGATTATTCCTTTTTCCTGCCATTTCAGTTTTGAAATGGCAAACCTTGGGAAGGTGTCCAAGTTTTACTCAGTAAAAAGTTTATTAATCAGGGTCTGGGAGAGTCTAGTCAATTTTGTCAAAATAGATGGAACTGTTCTTCAAGTAATATTCATAAAACAAATGATTTTTTAGAACTTGCAAAGATGACTATTACCTCACAAGCTATATAAGAAGTATTGGAGGATTTTTTTTATTATAGCCATGACAGAATAACTAGTACCAGACTAGCCTCCCCCTGTGTCATGGTTTGAATTATTTCCCCCCAAAAATGTGTGTATCGATTTGGCTGGGCCATGATTCCAGAATTGTGTGGTTGGCCTCCATTTTGTGATTGTAATTTTACGTGAAAGAAGATTAGGGTAGGATTGTAACACCACCCTTACCCAGGTCACATCCCTGATCCAATGCAAAGGGAGTTTCGCTGGTGTGTGCCCTGCACCACCTTTTATCTCTTAAGAGATAAAAGGAAAGGGAAGCAAGCAGAGAGTTGGGGACCTCATACCATCAAGAAGGAAGTGCGGGAGCAGAGCGCGTCCTTTGGACAGGGGTCCCTGTGCCGAGAAGCTCCTAGTCTGGGGGAACACTTATGAGAAGGCCGAGAAAAAAAAAGCCTTCCCCTGGAGCTGACATCCTGAATTTGGACTTTTAGCCTACTTTACTGTGAGGAAATAAACTTCTCTTTGTTAAAACCATCCACTTATGGTATTTCTGTTATAGCAGCACTAGATGACTAAGACACCCTGAAAAAAAAAACAAACTAGAAAACTGGACAAAATATATGAAATAATTATTTTCAGATGCTAGACAACAAGCAGCACAGGTCTGCAATCTATGAAAAAAGGGACATAAATGAGCATCACAGTTACCCCAGTTTCCCACCTGGAGTTACTCCCTTGTTCTGTATGTTTCCCTAACGCTCTCAAATCACATAAGGTATATGTCACTATTATGCCTTCAAAATACATATGTATGCGTACTCATAATATGAACTTAGACATAGAAATATGTCTATCTTTGTGATGTTCTCTAACATTAACTGATTGTAAGTTATTAGAAACCTATAAATCATTAGAAAGTTATTTAGAAAATTTCTGAACTTACTCGTAGAAGCGTGTGAAGTACGTGAAGAATGTAAACAACCTTGAAGTTGACTTTGATCTGGCATGCTGTGATAAAAGAAACCATAACATAGTTAATCTTTGTAAACTAGCCTTGAGACCTAAGTCAAAACAACCTCCCTCATCTCTAACCTTAAAGATAAGGTGTGACATTTGGCTAATCTCTAACCCTGCAGAAAAGACATTACATATTAGTCTTTGACGTCACATTGGCCTTGATCATGTGAGGCCAAGGTGAAAAATTCGTATACAAATCCTGAATCTCTGCTCAGTGAGAGAAGGCAGAAATGGGACTTCTCTCTAGAGTCTGACTCTTTTTGAAGATTGAGACTTTGGACTGAGATTCTGCCCACTGCACCATCCTTAGACCAGGAACCTCCACCAAGTTCGAGCTGTGGTTAAGCCTTCCTCCTGAGATCACTCATAAAAGTTAAATGTCTGAAGTCTAAAGATTTGGGATTCAACCATTAAACTAACATTGTAATTGTTAATTCTGATTCTCTGGTTCTAAATGAATGTCATGAGGTCTTACTTTTGTGCCTTTCCGTGACTACCTTGCAATATACTAAATGAGTTGATGCGTGGTTTAAAGTCCAGAAAAGGTGAGTGTCAGGGTTGTATCCTTTCACTGTACTTATTCAATGTGTATACTGAGCAAACAATCATAGAAGTTGTACTATATGTAGGAGAATGTGGCATTAAGATTGGAGGAAGACTCATTAACAACCTGCATTATGCAGATAAGACAACCTTGCTTGCTAAAAATAAAGAGGACTTGAAGCACTTACTGATGAAGATCAAAGACTACAGCCTTCAGTATGCATTACACCTCTGCATAAAGAAAATAAAAATCCTCACAATTGGACCAACAAGGAACATTATGATAAACAGAGGAAAGATTGATGTTGTCAAGGATTTCATTTTACTTGGATCCACAATCAACACCCATGGAAGCAGCAGCCAAGAAATCAAAAGACACATTGCATTGGGCAAATCTGCTGCAAAAGACCTCTTAAAAGTGTTAAAAAGCAAATATGTCAGTTTAAGGACTAAGGTGCCCTTGACCCAAGCCATGGTATTTTCAATCGCCTCACATGCATGTGAAAGCTGGGCAATCAATAAAGAAGACCAAAAAAAGAATTGACACCTTTGAATGATGGTGTTGGCAAAGAATATTGAAAATGCTTATATTGGACTTCCAAAATAACAAACAAATCTGTCTCGGAAGAAGTACAGCCAGAATACTCCTTAGAAGCAGGGATGGCGAGACTTTGTCTCACATACTTTGGACATGGTATGAGGAGGGACCAGTCCTCGAAGAAGGACATCATGCTTGGTAAAGTAGAGAGTCAGCGAAAAAGAAGAAAACCCTCAAGGAGATGGATTGTCACAGTGGCTGCAACAATGGGCTCAAGCACAACAATGATCATGAGGATGGTGCAGGACTGGGCAGTGTTTCATTCTGTTGTGCATAGGGTTGCTATGTGTTGGAACCAACTCAACGGCACCAAATAACAACATCAAACGTAAGTATCTGTCTATGAATTTCTTTGTTTATGTTTAAGATAAAGTCCTACATGACATCCCTAAGCTGTGGTACAGGTGGAAGAAGGCCAAGCAGAGTGCAGAGACGTGGCTGAGCTGAGGAAGCAGATATCATAGCTCTGGTCTACTGAAGTGGCTTGAAATTGTGGAACAGAAATGGAGAGAAAGGAATTGTGCGGAAAGAGGCTCCAGAATTCTGCTTAAGGGTCCCTGCAATGAATTACTTAATATGTCCCTTCTAGCCAGGGTCTTTTTGACTCACACACAATGATTGCGTGGAACTCTGCAAATAAGGTATATGGAACCTGTGATGGTTGGGGATATGTGTCAACTTGGCTGTGCCATGGTTCCCAATATTGGGTGGCTGTCCTCCATTTTAGCTGTTGTGGATCCTGACCTCTACATGTTGATGAGCAGAATTGGTGTAAGGTGTATCTTGGGTCGAAACCTTGCAGGAGGACGTGACTCAAGTCCCACCCTTACTAAAGTTACACCCTTCCCTGGGATGTGGCCTGCATCTAAGATATGTATATGTGTCAGGGCAAGGCTCTCTCTCTGCATTTGGATCCCTTGTCTGGTTCATGATCAGTTGACCTCCTCAGAAGCTTACTGTCTGACCTGCCAATTCTGGGATGCACCAGCCTCCACAGCCCCTTGAGCTGATGGCCTATTGTGTGACCTGATTCGCCAGCTTCCAAAGCCTTGTGAGCCGGCAGCCTTTAGTCCTTACTGCCGGTTTGGGTTTATCAGCTCCTGCAGCCACGTGGGTTGGGAGAAGCCTACACCTAACCCACAAATTTGAGACTTGTCAGCCTCCACAACCACGTGAGCCATTTCCTTTATGGGGCTCATGAGTTCTGTGAGACGTTGCAGTGAATTAGGGAATCCAAAGACAGGAGGGAGAGTGCTGAGGGCAGAGGGAGTAGTTGGTGTTAGAGATGATAGAGTGGTATAGCAGCTTGGAAAAGTTGGACATTTGGGACATCTTTAACCTTCATCTCATAGGAACCAGCTTTGTGCTGATCCTCATAAAAGAAATTATTTCTTTCGTCCCCTTAAGGGTCTTTGGCCCAAGCAAAACTGTGTATACGCAGGGCAAGAATTCACAAGATGGGGGGAAAAAGACTGCTGAGTAAAGAAAAACTACTGGAAACTTTGAGCTGAATAATTACTAGAATTCACCCAGGTTTAGGAGGCATTTGAATAGCAACCAGTCATAGTGGAGACACCTCATGAAAAAACCCTGGCATTTAGTAGAGACCCAGAAAAGGTCACGCTTTAAGAGTAGGACTAATCTTGCCCTACAGTAAAAACTACTCTAAACTTTCTATAACAAAACTTAAAAATAAGCCTGGAATGTATCAAGCTTATTCACAAGCAAATTAAGCGTCTGCTGGAACAAAACTCAATTCTATTGAGGAAGAATACAAAAGCCAGCTATTCACCAACATAACTTCCATAATATCCAACATAAAATAAAAAATTACTAGACACTGTGAAGAAGCAGCAAAATATGACCCATAACTATAAGAAAAGTCAGTCAATCAAAAACAGACATAGAAATGACACAAATGATGGAAGTAGTAGGCAAGAATGTTAAAACAGTTATTGTAAGTATATTCAAGGATTTAAAGAAAGTCATAAACATAATGAGGAAAGAAATTGATGATTTTAAAAAGGACTCAAATGGACATCTAGGAATTGACTCTACAATGAGTCAATATTACACAGAGATAATTTTTTAAAAAGAGCACAATGCCTAAGGCAAAATGATCTTTACTAATATACCTAGACCATTGTTGGACTTAAAGGTGACTTTTAGAAACCAGTTCCCTCAATGCTCAAGGTCCAAAAGAACATCTCAGGGCAATGCTCTAGGTGGGTCACCCCACCTCCGTGGACGCCAGAAATCTGAATCCCATAAGAATTAAAACTCTATTTCTCAACTCATTAGAGACAATTCAAGTCAGACTACAGTAGATTGACATCTTTAAAGTACAAAAAGGAAAAATGAAAACAAAAGGAAAATCTAATATCTTGTGAAAATATCCTTCAAAGATGAAAGGAAAATAAGAACAGTTTCTGACAAACAAAGGCTGAAAGAATCTGTCATCAGCAGACAACACTGCAAAATGTATTAAGGGAAGTTTTTCAGGCTAAAGAAAAATGATAATAGATGGAAACTCAGTCTCCACAAAGGAATGAAGAGTTCCAGAAAAGATGAATGTATGAATAAATAGAAATAATTTTTTCTCATTGCTTAATTCTTTTAAAAGATAATTAATGATTTAAAGCAAAAATAATAACAAATTATTGTGGGGCTTATAACATTATGTAGAAGTAAAATGCATGACAACAATAGCATAAAAGATGGGATAGAAAAATGAAAGTATATTATTGTAAAGTTATATACCACTTCACATTATATGGAATGTGGTATAATATTAATTTCTGTAGACTGCTATAAGTCAAGGATGTATTTTGTAAACTAAAGATCAGCCAGTTTTTTTAAAAAGAGAAAAAAAGATGCATAGCTAAAAAAAAAATCAATAGAGGACATAAAATGGAATTCTGAAAAATATTTAGTCTGAAAGAAAGCAAGAGAAGAGAAAAAAAAATAAAGATCTGATGGGACAAAAACCAAAAACAAATAGCAAGATGGTATATTTAAACATAATTATATTTGATAGTTACATTAAATGGACTGTGTCATGGTTTGAATTATTTCCCCCCAAAAATGTGTGTATCAGTTTGGCTGGGCCATGATTCCTGGTACTGTGTGATTTTTCTATATGTTGTAAATCCTGCCTCTATGATGTTAATGAGGGAAGATGGGTGGCAGTTGTGTCAGTAAGGCAGGACTGGATCTACAAGACTGGATTGTGTCCTGAGGCAATGTCTTGAGATATGAAAGACAGAAGAGAGCAGTGAGACAGGGGTACCTCATACCATCAAGGAAGCAGTGCCAGGAGCAGACCGCGTCCTTTGGACCGGGGTCCCTGTGCTGAGAAGATCCTAGTCTGGGGGAACATTGAGGAGAAGGCCGACAGAGAGAAAAAGGCTTCCCCTGGAGCTGACACCCTGAATTTGGACTTTTAGTCTACTTGACTGTGAGGAAATAAACTTCTCTTCGTTAAAACCATCCACTTGTGGTATTTCTGTTATAGCAGCACTAGATGGCTAAGACAGACTGTAAACAATCTAACTTGAAAGGAAGATATTGTCAGACTAGATAAAAAAGCAAGGGGCAACTACGGTTATTGTTGTGTGCCATTGAATCTATTGTGACTCATAGCAACCCTGTAGGACAGAGTAGAACTGCCCCGTAGGGTTTTCTAGGCTGTAATCTTTACAGGAGCAGATGACCAGGTCTTTTTTCCCACAAAGCCGCTGGTGGGTTCTAACCTCTGATCTTTCAGTTAGCAGCCGAGCTTTTAACCATTGCGCCAACAAGACTGCTCAAGACCCAACAATGTACAGTATGTATGAAAGAAAGAATGGAAAAAAGTATGCCACTCAAATATTTATCATAAGAATCCTGGAGCTGATATGTTAATATGAGTCAAGTTAGGTTTCAGAAATATTATCAAAGATAAAGAGAGATATTTCATAATAAAAACATAGTTGATTCATCAAGGAGACATTAAAATCATAAATGTGTATACAGCTAGTAACAGAAATTCAAAATACAAAAAAGAAAAACTGATAGAACAGAAGGAAGAAAAAGGAAATTACACAATTAAAGTTGGAAATTTCAATTCTCCTTTCTCAGTAACAAAATAAGTATACAAAAGAAAACAATTTTCAAGGGTATGGAAGACTTGAACAACATTATCCAACAATTTGATCAGCTCAATACTCATTTTCTTTCCAAGTGAGCATGGGGCATTCACCAATATAGACCATATGTTGTTGTTGTTAGGTGCCGTTAATCGGTTCCAACTCATAGTGACTCTATGCACAACAGAATAAAACACTGCCTAGTCCTGAGCCATCCTTGTAATTGTAGTTATGCTTGAGCCCATCATTGCAGCCACTGTGTCAATCCATTTGGTTGAGGGTCTTCCTCTTTTTCACTGACTCTCTACTTCACCAAGTATGATGTCCTTCTCCAGGGACTTGTCCCTCCTGATTACATGTCCAAAGCATGCGAGACAGTCTCACCATCCTTGCTTCTAATGAGCATTCTGGCTGTACTTCTTCCAAAACAGATTTTTTCGTTCTTCTGGCAGTCTGTGGAATATTCAATATTCTTCACCAACACCATAATTCAAAGGCTCTTCAGTCTTCCTTGTTCATTGTCCAGCTTTCACATGCATATGAGGTGATACACTGTGCCATAGAACCTGTTACAATAGACTTAGAGAACTGAAATCCTATAGGATTGGTTCTCTGACAACAAAGTAATTAAATTACAATTTGATTGAAAAAGAAGATACCAGAAAAGCCTCCAAATATTTGGCAATTAAGCCACTTATCTCTTAAAAATCCTACATCAAAGAAAAAAATTACAAGGGAAATGACAGAATATTTTTAATTGAATAATAATGATAACATCACACAATCCAATTTGTGGGATGCAGTGTTTGATGAAGATTTTATCTCTTGTTTACATTAGAAAAGAGAAAACGATTAAAATCAACAATCATTTTAAGAACCTAGGAAAAGAAGTGCATATTAATCCCAAAGTAAGCAGACTTCTTTCCTTATTTTTTTATTGTGCTTTAGGTAAAAGCTTACAGAGCAAATTAGTTTCTCATTAAACAATTAATACACATATTGTTTTGTGACATTGGTTGCCAACCCTGCAATGTGTCAGCACTCTCCTCTTCTAGACCTTGGGTTCTCCACTTCCATTCATCGAGCTTTCCTGTCCCCTCTTGCCTTCTTGTCCTTGCCCCTGGGCTCGTGTGCCCATTCAATCTCATATACGTGGTTGAACTACATGTGTTTTTGTTTATTTTATAGGCCTGTCTAATCTTTGGCTGAAGAGTGAGCCTCAGGAGTGACTTCAGTACTGAATTAAAAGGTATCCAGGGGCCATACTCTCTGGGTTTCTCCAGTCTCTGTCAGATCAGTAAGTCTGGTCTTTTGTGTGTGTATGTGTGTGTGTGTGTGTGTGTGTGAGAGAGAGAGAGAAAGAGTTTGAATTTTGTTCTACATTTTTCTCCAGCTCTGTCTGAGACCCTCTATTGTGATTCCTGTCAGAGCAGTTGGTGGTGGTAGGTGGGCACCATCTAGTTGTGCTGGACTCAGTCTGGTGGAGACTGTGGTAATTGTGGTACGTTAGTTCTTTGGACTAATCTTTCCTTTGTGTCTATGGTGTCCTTCATTCTCCCTTGCTCCAGAGCACGTGGGACCAGTAGTTGTACCTCAGATGGCCGCTCACAGGCTTTTTTTTTTTTTTTTTTTT
>NW_004444052.1:3966357-3967637 GCF_000243295.1 Trichechus manatus latirostris
TTGATGGGCACCTAGGTTGTTTCCGTCTTTTTGCTTTTGTGAACAGTGCTGCAGTGAACACGGGTGTGCATATATCTATTCATGTGACGGCTCTTATTTCTCTAGGATATATTCCAAGAAGCGGGATAGCTCGATCGTATAGTACTTTTATTTCTAGCTTTTCAAGGAAGCGCCAAATTGATTTCCAAAGTGGTTGTACCATTTTACATTCCCACCAACAGAGTATAAGTGTTCCAGTCTCCCCACAACCTCTCCAGCATTTATTATTTTGTGTTGTTTGGATTAATGCTAGCCTTGTTGGGGTGAGATGATATCTCATTGTAGTTTTGATCTGCATTTCTCTAATGGCTAATGATCATGAGCATTTCTTGATGTCTGTTAGCCACCTGAATAACTTCTTTGGCAAAGTGCCTGTTCACACCCTTTGCCCATTTTTTAATTTGGTTATTTGTCTTTTTTGTTGTTCAGGCTTTGCATTATCTTGTAGATTTTAGAGATTGGATGCTGATTGGATTTGTCGTAGCCAAATTTTTTTTCCCAGTCTGTGGGTTGTCTTTTGACTCTCTTGGTGAGGTCTTTTGATGAGCATAAGTGTTTGATTTTTAGGAGCTCCCATTTATCTAGTCTCTTTCTGGTTCTTGTGCATTGTTACTTATGGTTCGTATTGTGTTTATGCCATGTATTAGAGCTCCTAGCATTGCCCCTATTTTTTCTTCCATGATCTTTATTGTTTTTGATTTTATATTTAAGTATTTGATCCATTTTGAGTTAGTTTTTGTGCATGGTGTGAGGTATGGGTCTTGTGTCAGTTTTTTGCAGGTGGATATCCAGTTATGCCAGCACCATTTGTTAAAGAGACTATCTTTTCCTCCAATTAATGGACTTTGGGCCTTTGTCAAGTATCAGCTGCTAATAGGTGGATGAATTTATGTCTGGGTTCTCAAATCTGTTCTACTGGTCTATGTATCTGTTGTTGTACCAGTACCACGCTGTTTTGACTACTGTGATGGTATAATCAGTTCTAAAATCAGGTAGTGTGAGGCCTCCCGCTTTGTTCCTCTTCTTGAGTAATGCTTTACTTATTCGGGGCCTCTTCCCTTTCCATATGAAGTTAGTGATTTGTTTCTCCATCTCATTAAAAAATGCCGGGATTGGAATTGCATTGTATCTGTAGATCACTTTGGGTAGAATTGACATTTTCACTATGTTGAGTCTACCTATCCATGAGCAAGCTATGTTTTTCCATTTATGCCGGTCTCTTTTGGTTTCTTGCAGTAGTG
>NW_004444052.1:3968301-4028977 GCF_000243295.1 Trichechus manatus latirostris
GGTGACTTTCTTCTGGGATCTACCTTGTGTGGGGTTCAATGAGCATCATGGATAGATATCTTCTCATTTTTCACAATATCAGAGTTTTCTGCCAACAAATCTTCAACAATTCTCTCTGTATTTTCTGTTATTCCCCCCGTTCTGGTACTCCAATCACTCGTCGGTTTTTCCTCCTGATAGAGTCCCGTGTAATTCTTAGGATCTCTTCATTTTTTTAAATCCTTTTATCTGATTTTTCCTCAAATAAGTTGGTGTCAAGTGTTTTATCTTCAATCTCACCAGTTGTGACTTCCATTGCCTCAATTCTGCTCCTATGACTTTCTATTCAGTTTTCTAATTCTGAAATTTTATGTTAATCTTCTGGATTTCTGATTGCTGTCTCTCTATGGATTCTTGCAGCCTGTTAAATTTGTTATTATGCTCTTCTCTAATTTTTTTTAATTTCCTCTATTGCATGTTCTGCATTTTGCTCATTTTCCTTCCTAATTTCTTGAAGAGTTCTGTATATTAATCTTTTGTATTCTGCCTCCAGTAATTCTAAGAAGTTTTCCTCCTCTGGAAAATATCTAGATTCTTTATTTTGGTAGCTTGCTGAAGCCATCATAGATTGCCTCTTTATGTGATTTGATATTGACTGTTGTCTCCGAGCCATAAATAAGTTATAGTATTTATTTTATGTTTGCTTACTGTGTTCTAGCTTCTTGTTTTGTTTTGATATGTCCAAATAGGCTGCTCGTATGAACTAGTTTGATTATTGGCATCTTTGAAGCTCTAATGTCCTGTCACCAGGTGGTTAGATCTGTTACTAGGTATGTGAGCTCAGGAGTCCACCCACTCCTCCTCTATGGATTCAGCTCAGGTGCCCAGATAGATAGCCACCAAGTGTGTGGTGTAGGCTCTCACTTACAGTCCTAGACAGGCATGGGTGATTGATGTAGACACAGGCATCTGGATGCAGCAGGGGGACACACTCTGAGTAAGGCAGGGGTCTGATGGCTGCCCCCGCGTGTCCATGAGGAAGGTGTGTCCCTGTTCCCTAGAGCAGGTAGGTGGTTGGGTTTTGCAGCTGGACTATGAGCAGCTAATGCTGTTCGCTGTAAGGACTGGGGAACACCTCTTATTCATGGGCCCCTATCGCAGGTGGCTAGGTGGCGTGGGTGGAGCCACCAGTCCTCAGGCCCCTGATGTGGGTAGGTGAAGACCCTGCTTAATGGCAGAACAGTGTCAAATGTCAAGAACCTGCCACTTCACAGCTGAAACAGTTGAAGTTAGAGTTTCAGTATATATCCTGTTGCACTGCAGTAATGAGGGCCTACACTGTTAAGACGGGGCCCACACAAGTGTCTGCCGGGGAAAGGCACTCAAAGTCCATGGATCCCTTATGCCTGTGCCTAGGTAGAGGAGCTGTGCCTACCCTGGGTTCCTGGCTTAGGGGAGCGAGCAGTTTATTTTTTCCCGTTGGTTAATTTGTTCACTCTCCAAGGCAGGGAGAATGGCTCCGGCTGTGTGACAGATCCTACTTCTGGCCCAGGGGAATTGGCAATCGCTGAAGCCAGTCTGGGACCCAGTGTAGAGCAGGGAGTGGGGAGACAAATGGGAGAAAGTCTTTTCCCTAAGAGGGGTGTTTTTGTTCTGCGTGGTAAGCCATACACAAGTACTTATCTTTCGTCGAGGGCGATTTCTCACTGGTTCTGCATAGCCGAGTAGACTCTCAGCAGCTGGGTCTCTCCCAGTGCAGAAAACGCACCTCCTGAGCACTTGCCTGCCTCACTGCTCACCCCTAAGCTGATCAGGCCTGAAGGGCTCAGGCTCTTGCTGGGTCAGGTCTGGCAACTCCTTGCTGTTTCCTAACCGTCTCTCCCTCCCCCGCCACTCAGTTCGGTTCCTCAGCTCTGCATTTGATTTTCAGGGCTCCCAGATTGCCATATATATATAATCAAATCACTTGTTTTTTCATGTCTTTGTTGTAAGAGGGCCCACCAGAAACATCTGGCTACTCCACCATCTTGGCCCTGTCCCCATCGCAAGCTTTTAAGACTCCAGACTCTACTCATCAAATAGGGTGTAGAATATTTTCTTTATAAACTATGTTATACCAGTTGAACTAAATGTCCCCCAAGACTATGGTCTCCACAGCCCTCAGCCCAGTAACTCAGTCCCTCAGGGAGTTTGGATGGGTCTATGAAGCTTCCATGACCTTGCCTTAGTCAAGTTGTGCTGACATCCCTAGTATTGTGTACTGTCTTACCCTTCACCAAAGTTACCACTTATCTATTATCTGCTGTTGTTAGGTGCTGTTGAGTCAGTTCCAACTCAGTGATCCTATGTACAATGGAACAAAATATTCCCCTGTCCTGCACCATCCTCACAATCATTGTTATGCTTAAGCCCATTGTTGCAGCCACTGTGTAACTATTGTCTAGTTAGTGTTTGTCCCTCCCCACCACTCCCTTCCCTTGTAACCATCAAAGATTTTTTTCCTCCTGTGAGTAAACCTTTCCATGAGTTTTTTTAATAGTGGTTTCGTACAGTATTTGTCTTTTTGTGATTGACTTCTTTCACTCAGCATAATGCTCTCCAGAGTCATCCATGTTGTGAGAAGTTTCACAGATTCACCGTTGTTCTTTTTCCTTGCATAGTATTCCATCATGTGGATGTACCATAGTTTGTTTATCCATTCATCTGTTGATGGGCACTTAGGTTGATTCCATCTTTTTGCTTTTGTGAATAATGCTGTAATGAACATAGGTGTGCATATGTCTATTTAATACAGAGGTCCTCAGGCTTTAGAAATTTCCACTGCAGCTTGCTTGGCTGGCCTCACTATTTCCGGTTCCACTGCTTGGCTGGCCTTGCAATCTGCATCAGAATTACAGTTCTTTCGCTTGGCCTGCCCTATGACAATCCTGGTGCCTGCGCGTATGATTAAGAATGTTGCTGACGTAACTTGTATGAACTCCCTACTTGTAAACCCCTTAAAAGTAGTTTTTTTCCCTCGCCTTCATGCAGCAGTCTTGGCAGCAGCAGCCCCAATTTCTCCCTTCCTTGCACAATGAAATAAAAGGCACCATTACACTCTCCTACTTCGGTATCTTGTTTATTGGCCAATACGAGTCATGCCAAGCAAAACCTGGGGTTTCCACCCAGTAATGTATTCGTGTGATGGCTTTTATTTCTCTAGGGTATATTCCTAGGAGTGGGATTGCTGTATCATATGATATTTCTATTTCTGGTTTTTTAAGGAAGCACCTTATTGTTTTCAAAAATGATTGTACCACTTTCCATTCCCACTGGTAGTGCGTAAGAGTTCCAATTTCCCCACAACGTCTCCAACATTTGTTATTTTCTGTTTTTTTTGATTTGTGCCAGTAATGTCGGGGTAAGATGGTATCTCACTGTAGTTTTGATTTGCATTTCTTTGATGACTAATGATTGCAAGCATTTCCTCACGTGTCTGTTAGCCACCTGAATGTCTTCTTTGGTGACCCGTCTGTTCATATACTTTGCCCATTTTTTAATTGAATTGTCTTTTTGTTGTAGAGGTGTTGGATTTTCCTGTAGATTTTAGACATTAAACCTTTGTCAGATTTGTCACAGCCAAAATTTTTTTGCCAGTCTGGAGGTTTTCCTTTTACTCTTTTGGTGAAGTCTTTTGATGAGAGTAAGTGTTTAATTTTTAGAATACCCCAGTTATCTAGCTTATCTTCCAGTGTTTGTGTATTGTTAGTTATGGTTTGTATCCTATTTATGCCGTATATTAGGGCCCCTAGCATTGACCCTATTCTTTTCTTCCATGATTTTTATAGTTTTTGGTTTTATATTTAGGTCTTCGATCCATTTTGGATTAGTTTTTGTGTATAGTGTAAGGTGTGAGTTCTGTTTCATTTTTTTTTACAGATGGACATCCAGTCTTGCCAGCACCCTTTGTTAAAAAGACTATCTTTTCCCACATTTGATGGATTTTGGGCCTTTGTCAAAGATCAGGTGACCATAGGTGGATGGATTTACATCTGGGTCCTTGATTCTGTTCCATTGGTCAATGTGTCTGTTGTTGTACCAGTACTAGGTTGTTTTTACTACCCCGTAGGTGTATAGTAGATTCCGAGGTCAGGTAGTGCGAGGCCTCCTACTTTGTTCTTCTTCTTCAATAATGGTAAGCAGACTTCTTATTCTGATTTAGTTCTCCCTCTTTTCTCAACCCCACGATGGCTTTAGATCTCACTGGAATAGGACCCCAAATTCTTACTAGGGCCCACAAAGCTGTGTGATTGGGTCTTTGGTTACCTCTCCGCTCATCTTCTACCACTCCCCCCTACCACTCCATTCCAGCCACACTAGGCTTTGTATTGTTTCTCAGATCCCCTAAGCACGCTTGTCTCCAGCCTTTGGACTTCCTATTTCTGCTGCCTGAACCACATTGCCCCCAGAGAGGGCATAGCCCTCTCTCCCTTGTGTCACTCAGTATTCTGATAGAAGTTTGTCTAATGGAAGAGTTCTCCCCTGACCATCCCATGGAAAAGAGCAAAATCCTGCCCTTGTCAGTTTATCTGTTTTACTTTTTGCAAAGGAAGTGGGTGCTTACTCAGTATGAGTTTCACTTCCCACCATCGCCATGATTACTTAATTGTATTAAGTATGCACCCCAGGGTATGCAGTTTCTCCTGGTGACTTTTAACCTACTGTATCATTAATGAGCAAATTCAGGCTTACAAAATTAATCTTGTAGCTAGAAGGGGAAGGAATGTTCCTCTTTGATTACATACCCTGGTCATAGGACAGCTATGATGGTTGCACCTGAACAAAGGCACCTTCCTCTCACCCCCTTTCCCTTTTCCCATGCACTCCAGCATATATACCCCTCCATTTTAAGGTATATAAGCCCCGAGCCCCTTTGTCCCTTTGATTTTCACCTACAACGCATTGCGGGACATGCATAGAGGAGGTTTCCTTGTCAACTCACCCTGGGACGATGGCGTGAGGAAGACTGATCCCATGACAAATCTTACCCAATTCCTCTTCTTCCTAATTACTATGTAAGTAATAAAGTTTGTGATCTCATCGCTGGGTAATGTCAATTATTTGATGAGAGTTACAGCCCTGCCCAAGCTCATTTTTCATCTCAGCTGATTACACTTGTATTCATAACATGTAGCATTACTTGGCTTTATATTATGCATTTGTTTGTTTTTGGTCTGTCTCCCATTAGACCGTAAGTTTCATGACAGCATGGTATTTGACTGTTTTGTTTGCTGCTGTATTCCCCAATCCTGGCACAAATAGGAGCTCAATATATATTTGTTGAATGAGTGATGGATCATTTGTGCTCATATAAATATTGGCTTTACACTTACTTTACTGTCTGCTAGGTACAAAAAATGGTGTATTTTGCAAGCATGGGGAAATGGGTGGGAAAAACTAAAAGTCCCTTAGAGGAAAAGAAGAAATGTCAGAGTGGGGGAGAGAATACAGAAAGGAAATTAGAGTAGTTTGTAAGGCAAGCATCTTATCTTTGTCATTTTGCCTAGAATCAATGCTCAGAGACACTTGGTATTCTTGGAATGCACTGGCGATTATAAAGTTAAATGTCATAGCGCTTTCTAACTAAGGTTCTTTAAGGGTCCAAAGAAGGCTGCATGATGGCCTTAGTGTAGGCTTATGCCAAATTGCTCCTCCAGTACAGTTCCTGGTACATGATAACACTTAGTTTTCCTTTCATGCTTTCCACAAATATGTATTGACACTTCTTATGTGTCAAGCAACAGAGATCCCGAGGTTAAGGACACTCACTATCTAGAAGGAGTTTCCAATCTAGTGAGGGACACAGACATGAAAATGAGTATAATAGTTGGTGATCATTGCCATTCCCAACACCTCATCCTTCTGCTGTTCCATCACCATAATAATACCCCACAAAGTCTACAGTATGTTAAAGCTGTGACACAATCTGACATCCACTCTTCAACAAGACACCTTTAATACTCTGATGGTAAAATCAGAGTGGGATTTACTGTGACATTATTGACACTTAAGGTGGTGCAGTGGTTAAGTGCTCTGCTGCTAACTGAAAGGTGGGCCTTTCAAACCCGCCAGCCGCTCCATGGGAGAAAGATGTGGCAATATGCTTCCGTAAAGATTTACAGCCTTGAAAACTCTATGGGGCAGTTTTACCCTGTCCTATAAGGTTGATAAGAGTCCAAATTGAGTTGACGGCAATGGGTTTGTGTGTTTTGCTTGTTTTGTTTGTTTTTATTGACACTTAGTTTGTGTTCATTTGATGGTACAGTTTTCTAATATTTGCAAAAGCAAGATTTTAAAAATTCTTTTTCTGAAGGAGAACCTCTAAGTTGTATGAACTTCAGGCTCTACACAACTTGGATTTAGCCCTGGATAAGAACTATAGTTCAAATTTTACAGATGATAAAACCAAAAAACCAAACCCTTTGCTGTCGAGTTGATTCCGACTCATAGCGACCCTATAGGACTGAGTAGAACTGCCCCATAGAGTTTCCAAGGAGAAGCTGGTGGGTTTGAACTGTCAGCCTTTTGGTTAGCAGCTGAGCTCTTAACCACTGTGCCACCAGGGATCCTTATAGATTATAGATTGATAAAATTAATTTTCTAAATGAAATTAATAAATTCCAAAATGGGTCCTCACACTCGGGTTTTCTGACATCCCCTAATGGGCAGCCAGAGTTGAGAAGCACTGCATGGCACTACCTCTGCTAGCAATTCTTACAGTTAAATACAGACTTAACAATTCCAAAAATACATTCTCAAGACAATTTGCCAAAATTGTCTAAATAGTGGAACAAAGGGGTGGCACTCTTTAAGTTTATTTTTAAATAATGAGTTTGCTGATGATCAGATGGTGCCAAGTATTGTCAACATTTACTCACAGAGGGATAAACTGTTTTTTTCTTATCTCATAAAATTTTAATATAGTAAACAGACTAGATTTGTTCTACAATCAGTTATTCATAATTTTTCTGACTTGGAATACATAATTAAATACCTAGCAACTCTCTGTGTTCTAATCTACATAAGTTTGAATCAAATTATTTTTGTTCAGGTTTATTCAATTGCCCTTTGAGCCTTTCACTAAGGCACACCACCTCCACTGGCATCCTCACCTTACTGATAGGCCGTCTCTTTCCCTGTGTTCTCAGGAGTCTATTGGTGGTGCAAATGGTTAATGCAATGGGCAGCTAATTGAAAGGTTGTAGGGTCGAGTCCATTCAGAGGTGCCTTGGAAGAAAGGCCTGGTGATCTATTTCCAAAAAATCAGCCATTGAAAACCCTATGGAGTACAGTTCTACTCTGACACAAATGGGATCATCATGAGTTGAAGTCAATTTGACGGCAACATGTTGGTGGTTCCCTACCTTCTAGGGATGGAAGAGAGAAGTGTTTCCCTGACAGTTGAGTTTTTATAACTTCCTTTCATTGCCCAGTTTAAGCCTTAGCTTTTCATATGAAAACTACTTTTTCAACTTGTCTTTTGAACAAGTAAATTTTGTCTATAATAAGGGGCAGAGAAGCAAGAGCAATTATATGTGTGAGAAATTACTTGAATATTTTCAAATTCCCTTGCAATTCTTTTGGCAAGTCATCTGCCTTTGCTTTGTTATTCTCTTGTCCAGTTGTATAAAGTGGCATTTCTTGTCTTCCATGTACAATTTTTCTTTTCTTGTTAAGCAACTCAAAAGAACCTGTAACGTTATGAATAGAGGAGCTGAGTCAAAGACTTGGATTCTGGTCCCAGCTTGGTCTCTGAGTAACTGCATAAGGTTGGTCAAGAAGCTAGTACTCTCCACAACTCAATTTCTTTTTCTGTAAAATTAGAATATAAATATAAATCTTGTCTAACTCATAGAGTTTGTCAAAGACCAAAGTGATATTTCAACAATGTTTTATTTAACATAAAGAAATTTGGTTTTGGAGGTTCTTTGACGGCCAAATCTTTGACTGAGTACATGTAACCTTACGAAGCAGTGTCAGGAAGTATATTCCAAATACACAATTTAGCCAGCTAAGCTTTTCACCTGAGTGTGGTAAACCATAAGAGATCTGATGTATTTCTTCTCTAATTGGAAGTGATTCTATCCATTCAGTATTTCATTTATAAAGTGTCTTCTAGAAAGACATTTATTGCCATAATTTGAGAATATGATGTGTCTGAAGGGTTTAGAATCTGACTGACATTGAGTAATTTCAAGGGCCATTATTGATTACTAAACGTGAGTATCTATAAAATTATCTCCTTGTAGAACATTATTGCACAAAGCTACTTCAGTCAGTATAAGTTTTCCCAATGTGTGATGATAAAAATCACAGCAGAGCTAAATGTGCAATTAAAGAGCAGATCAAAACTGGATATTCATTTAGAGTCACTAAGCTGGACAGGAAACACAGATACTGTACAGTAAACCAAACTCCTCATTTTATAGATCATGAAACAGAGATGAAGTGATTTTGTCATCTAACAGTTTTGTTGTAGAGTTAGAACTATAACTCAAAGCTCCTATATCCAAATCTAGAACTCTTTCTACCATCCTACACCGACCATAGAAATTTCCCCCAATTTTTCATGCTAAAATAGCCAACATTTAAAATTTCAGGGGGGTGAGCAGAGGAAATGTTTAAAACGTAAGGAGGACAGTGAATTTAGACTTTTATCTATACTTGAATATGTATAAACTTCATCTTACAGATTGATATCATATGAGAGATGCCCTATTTACATAATACCTGAATGCTTGGGCCCAGCATAGATTTTCCAATTAGACAGGGCCTAAAATTAAAACATACTTAATTAGTTGCTTATTCACATTTGTAGTACTTAAGTTGGAATTTAGTTATAGAAAACATTATACTAATTAATCTCATTGGACTTCATTTTATTATTCTTAGGCAGCAACATTTAAAAATTAACTTAAAGGAAAAGAAAAAAAGAACGATCTCATAGAAACTCTTTCCCAGGGAATCAATTCATTTTAAAATTCTTTAAACAGCATGATGAGACAAGCATTTTCCCTTATTCAGGCCAGAAAGTTAGTCATATATTTTCACAGTAGTGATTACCAAGATGTCAGCATCATTAAACATTTTTAATTCCCCAAAATTATATGTCGACTGTTCTGGACATTTGAAATCTGGACAAATTGTAAAGCAGGGGAAATCACCTAGAAAATTTAGCAAAGATAGCCTTAGCTCTGCCACTGGAATGGGGGAGGAGGTCCTATATGCCATTACCTCATGCTACAGTTGCTCCCAAATTCTTTGGTGGCAGTTGCAAATAGGAATGCTTGCCTCATAAATGTTTAACTCCAAGGTTATGGCCCTTTCTGTAAGCAGTAGACTTCATCCCAGTTGTTCAGTCTTAAGAGGGGATTGCAGTAGGTGGATGAATTTTTAAATATCAAAATAGAATAGTTTTTTTTTTTTTCTGATAAAGAAGATAGTTTCGAAATAGCACAAAGGCAAGAGGACCAGATTAGGCTGTAGTCCTGGCTCTACCACTTACTAACTTTGGGGAATCACATGACCGTCCTTGTGACTCATTTTCCCTCTCTGTAAAATGATTATCTCCAAGGTCCATTCTGGAGTCCTGGTGGCACAGTGATTAAGAGCTACAGCTGCTAACCAAAAGGTCAGCAGTTCAAATCCACCAGCAGCTCCTTGGAAACCCTATGGGGCAGTTCTACTCTGTCCTACAGGGTTGCTATGAGTTGGAATCGACTCGACAGCAATGGGTTAAGGTCCATTCTATGCCAGCTTTGAATTCTCCCAAATGTCTGTCTTCATTGTTCAAGGCAGACCACTAAGATCTTCACCAAAAACTGAGATCACACCACAAGTTAATATTTTATCTTGTTAAGTTCAGGGCTACAACACTTTCTCTGTGAAGGAAGGAAGGGAAGAAGGAAGGAAGGGAGGGAGGAAGGAACCAAGTACTTATGTTGGGGGCAAGGAGAATGAGAAGCTTGGATATTGACTTAGGCTGGGTTCTCTAAAGAAGCAAAACCAGTAAAGCGTATAGATATCTATATAAAGAGATTTATATCAAGGAAATGGTTCATGTGGTTGTAGAGGTTGGAACGTTCCAAATTCGTAGGTCAGGCTGGAGGCTTCTCCTGGCTCATGTAGCCACAGCGGCTGGGGAACCCAAGACTGGCAGGTCAGACAGCAGGGCTCTTGCTCACAGGCTGCGAAAAACCAATGAATCCCAGGATCAGCAGGCAAGACCACAGGTAAGCTGCTAGTTCAAGTCCCAAGAACCAGAGATAAGATGAAGAGGAGCCAGCTGCAGGATCCAGAGTGAGCAAATGTCCAAAAGCCTTGCCAGAGAGTCCACTTATATTTGATACAGGCCACACCCCACAGGAAATTCCCTTTTAACTGATTGGCTACTCACAGCAAATCTCATCATGGAGGTGATCATATTATCATACGACTGAGAAACTACATCTTAACTGACAAAGCACTGAGAATCATGGCCCAGCCAAGCTGGCATACAACCTTAACAATCACGGATATATAGTTTCTCATTGTTAGAATGGCTAATAATCTAGACTACCATAAGGCTTTTCAGGTATATTAACAGAGTGAATAAAAAGCATGTATTCTAGAAAAAAAACTCATTTGAAGTAAATTATTTTTGTGGAGTATAGTGTTTTCTACTCTCTTTCTGTCTTATACACACAGGAAGAGCAAGTTATACTTTCATATAAAATCCACTCAGAAAACTAAATTGATGAATTCTGAGAAGCATGAAGGAGAAATTTAACTTTCTGCATGAGGAGAAATGTGGTGAAATTTTCCATTCCATTCATTACTAGAAATGAATAGCCTATTGCAATTGCCATGAGGTAGTCTGGAAATACCAGGACCAGGAGATGGGAAAACCTAGGGATCACAATGTTCTTGTTTGACTTTGCAGTCCTAGAGCTCAGCACAGTGCATGGCCTTGGCTAAGCTATCTCCTAGACAAGCATCCTATCCCAGGTTTCCTTGAAATTGAACTTGAGGTAGAGCTTGTGTGCTAAGGCTTCCTCAAGGGATACAAACCCAAGGCATCACGAATGAGGGAGAAAGGATGGAAAGCAAATTCAAGATGGCACCCTACTGACCCAGCCCCAGCTTCACAGAAAGACACAGCTGGTTCTCAGTCATGCAGCATGCCATCCAGATGGGCCATGTAGAATCTCTGAGCCTCAGAACCATCCATCAGCGGAGAGGAATTTGCTTGTCAGCTTCGTCCAGTCTCTTGTCTCTCAATTCACCCCATAGGGCACTGACCCCCACACACTTGAGTGGTGTTACCTGGACCCAGTGGGCAGCTGCTCTGGATGACATATTACATCGCCCAAGGCAGTGTTTCCCTCTGAGCCCTGGAGAGATAGAAGGAGGTGGAGACCCTGGCTAAGCCAGGGTGAACTTTGGCACAGGAACAGTTCCTTCTTCAGACGCGTGATGGAGGCCATGCCAAAGGCCAATATTCTCACCTCCCAGGCTGAGAGGGCCAGTGGGTCAGTGAACAAGTGGCCAAGTCCCAGGAGACAGGCAAGGATAAGTGAACCCACAGAGGTGATAACAGGATCAGATACAGTGAGATATTTTAGAAAATTATTTGACCCAAGTCTCAGTTCCCTCAACTCTAAAATGGTGATCATAAGAGTATCATAAGAATAAAATGACACACTACGTAACTTCAATCCCCTTGCCCTTCTCTTCCTTCTGTTGTATCTACCCAGTGAAACTCCTGCTCAGGTCTTGCTAGAAAAGGAACCACCCAGTATGTCCTCCTTGGAGTCCCTTAGTGGAACAAATGGTTAACAAGCTCAGCTGTAACAGAAAGGCTGGAGATTCCAGTCCACCCAGAGTTGCCTCGAAAGAAAGGCCTTGCCATCTACTTCTCAGAAATTAGCCATTGAAAACCCTGTGGAACACAGTTCTGCTCTGACACTCATGGGGTTGTCATGAGTCCGAGTTGACTTATTGACAATGGGTTTGGTTTTTTGGTTGGTTTGGAACAGTTTGATCATCTGGGTAAACAGCTGGCCTTTAAGAACAACAATTTGATTACCTGGACAAACAGCTTGCTTATCAGAACCTTGTTTTGTTATGTTCACCTGGCCTGTATTTATATGTCACGGGCTTTTCCCAATTCCACTTAGTCCCTGCCTTGAAAGACCTGTCTTAAACCATTTGGCCCAGACCTCAAAATCCTATAAAAAGTCTTTTCAAACTTCATCATTTTAAGACAAAGTGAGGGTCTTCCTTGCTACAGGAAGTTTAATAAACTCAGCTTTGCTTAATCAACAGGACTTTGGGCAGGAGTCAGTCAACGTGCTATAATCAAAGATCACGAAACAAATATCTAGTGCTTTAAAAGCTAGTGTTACACCTCGGCATAAAGAAAACAGTAATCCGCATAACTGGACCAATAAGCAACATCCTGACAAAAGGAGAAAAGTTTGAAGTTGTCAAGGATTTAATTTTACTTGGATCCACAATCAACACCCATAAAAGCAGCAGTCAAGAAATCAAAAGACACATTGCATTGGACAAATCTGCTGCAAAAGACCTCTCTAAATTGTTAAAAAGCAAAGATGTCACTTTGAGAACTAAGGTACACCTGACCCAAGCTGTGGTATTTTCAATCTCTTCATATGCATGCAAAAGCTGGACAATGAATAAGGGAAACTGAAGGAGAACTGATGCATTCGAATTATGGTGTTGGTGAAGAGTGTGGAATATACCATGGACTGCCAGAAGAATGACCAACTCTGTCTCAGAAGAGGTACAGCCAGAATCCTCCTTAGAAGTGAGGATGGTGAGACTTTGTCTCACATACACCTTGTTATCAGGGGGGACCAGTCCCTAGAGAAGGAGATCATATTTGGTAAAACAGAGGGTCAGTGAAAAAGAGGAAGTCCCTCAATGAGACAGATTGACACACAGTGGCTGCAACAATGGGCTCTAATATAGCAACAATTGTGAATATGGTGCAGGACTGGGCAGTATTTACGTAGGGTCGCTAAGAGTCAGAATCTACGCAACAGCACCTAACAACAACAACAATTGCAAACTTTATGGTAGTGTTCAAATATTCTGTAGTAAAGACATTGGCTGATACTGAACACTGCAAGCTATGCATTGAAGGATAGAGTTAGACCATTAAAGCATACTTGAAGTTTATAGATAACAATGTTACAGAAATGTAAACTGAATTTTACTAGGCAAGAGGCATGTTTTCCTGATTCCTCTATATGACTGTTCAGTGCCACCCACAGAGAAGATTGAAACATGAATGAATTTTGAAATGTGTGGATAATCCATCTTACCTACCAAATATTTACTGCTCAGAATTGGCCTCAGGCAAAAATTTGGAATAGACAGAGGTTATCTTTGAAATAGTTTTTCTTCTCTCTACTCTTTCAGGAAACCAACACCTTCCTGTAGGCTTCTTGCTTGTATTGCCCATAGGCCTGGACCTTCTCAATCATTCATCCCTTGGTATGATGGGGTTTCCAACAGTGCTGTATCTTCCCTACCTCCCCTTATCCCTTGCCTTAAACCCTTGTCTACGCTACCTCCTCTATCACACTCTCTCCCAAGATATTTTCATTCCAAATCTTTTTTCTGTTGATAAAATGAAAGGACTTACCCCCTAAAAGAAGTTTCAGAAGACACTAAGAAAATTTCAGCAAGATCAGGAAATTCCCCATTTTTAATCCATTTAATGGGGTCTTTTAATTTGTAAGAGAGGCTGCTTGTACTGACACAAAGGTAATTGAGGGTATTGTAGCAGGATGGGCAAAAATACCCAGTAAGAAGAACAAGCTTGTCTTAGTCATCTAGTGCTGCTACAACAGAAATACCACTAGTGGATGGCTTTAACAAAGAGAAGTTTATTTCCTCACAGTTAAAGTACGCTAAAAGTCCAAATTCAGGGCGTCAGCTCCAGGGGAAGACTTTTTCTCTCTGTCGGCCTTCTTCTCTTCGGTGTTCCCCTGGACTAGGAGCTTCTCTGCGCAGGGACCCTGGAAGCTCCTGGCACTGCTGTCTTGATGGTATGAGGTCCCCAACTCTCTGCTTGCTTCTTTTTCCTTTTATCTCTTGAGAGATAAAAGGTGGTGCAGGCCACACCCTAGGGAAACTCCCTTTACATTGGATCAGGGATGTAATCTGGGTAAGGGTGGTGTTACAATCCCACCCTAATCCTCTTTAACATAGAATTACAATCACAAAATGGAGGCCAACCACACAATTCTGGGAATCATGGCCCAGTCAAATTGATACACACATTTTTGGGGGGACATAATTCAATCCATGACAAAGCTGAAACATACTGTAAGAAACCACCAGACAAATCCAGGAGCTACAACATTCTGGAAGACACCTGGTCCAGATGCATCAACAATTCAGCATCATGAAAAAAGAAGATTGTTCTAGATCAGGGATTGGCAAAATTTTTCTGTAAAGGGACAGATAATAAATATTGTAGGTTTGTGGGCCATATGATGGTCTCTGTTATAAGCAACTCTGCCATTGTAGACTGAAAGCAGGGATGAACAATACTTAAACAAATGGGAGTGCCCGGGTTCCCATAAAACTTTGTATACAAAAAACAGGGAGCCTGATGGATTTGCCCTGTGGTCTTTGTTATAGACTTAACTGACATAACAACAACATGCCATGTATGGTCTCGATTTAGATTCTTCTTGGGAAAACCAATTGTAAAGACGTTCTGGGTATTGTTGTTAGATGCCATAGAGTCAATTCCAACACGTAGTGATCCTGTGTATAACAGAACGAAACACTGCCCAATCCTGCACCATGCTCACAATCATTGTATGAGCCCATTGTTGCAGCCACTGTGTCAGTCCATCTCCTTGAGGGTCTTCCTCTTTTTCGCTGACCCTCCACTTTGCCTAGGGCTAATAGTGTTGAGAGTAGAGTATTTTAGTTATTTTTATTTTTAAATTATTTATAATGTACATTTACTGATTTTCTAATAGTAAAATTTCATTTCTAATTTAAAATATACAAAATAAAAGTATTCACTCAAAATCTCAAAAACTAGTATACACCTCAAGTGATTAAAATAAAGAAAATCTGAAAATTACATCTTTTTACTTTGGTGTAGTTTGTATAATAAGGATATAAATACAGTCCCATTTTTAAGTATATTCTGTAGAATGAACTAAAGCAAAGATGATTCCCCAAATAAATAAATCATCAGTTTTTAAAAAAACTTTTTCCAAATTTTTGATAGTTTTTGGAACTGTCCTCAAGAGAATAAGAAAACAGACTTTGCACAAATTTGTGACTTATAAATCATATTTATTACTGCCCATAGGAAATCCCATGCTTCATGTATGCAATGAATTATGTGTAGCAATAAATGTGTGCCATTAAAATATATATAGCTATTAAATCTGGATTTTACATTTTATTAATGGAATTCTGTAATGCATTTCTAAGTGCTTGTCATTTAACATATCTGAGACTAACTTTACACAAGCTAAGTATTTTAGAGAACAGTATATTATTTGACTGAGCTAACTTTTGATTTTCTTCCCATAATGAAGTGTGAGACTCTATAAGAGATTATATATTATCATATATGATAATATATGTACAAATACATACACATATACATGTATCTATTGTTCTTGTAAGGTGCTGTCGAGTCGGTTCTGACTCGTGGCAACAACAGAACGAAACACTGCCCAGTCCTGCGCCATCCTCACAACTGTTGTGCTTGAGCCCATTGTTGCAGCCACTGTGTCAGTCCATCTCCTTGAGGGTCTTCCTCTTTTTTGCTGACTCTCTACCTTACCAAGCATGATGTCCTTCTCCAGGGACTGATCCCTCCTAATAACATGTCCAAAGTATATGGGACAAAGTCTCACCATCCTTGCTTCTAAGGAGCATTCTGGCTGTACTTCTTCCAAGACAGATTTGTTTGTTCCTTTGACAGTCCATGGTATATTCAATATTCTTTTCCAACACCAAAATTCAAAGGTGTCAATTCTTCTTTGGTCTTCCTTATTCATTGTCCAGTTTTCCCATGCATTTATGAAGTGATCGAAAACACCATGGCTTGGGTCAGGCATACCTTAATCTTCAAGGTGACATCTTTGCTTTTTAACACTTTAAAGAGGTCTTTTGCAGCAAATTTGCCCAATGCAATGTGCCATTTGATTTCCTGACTGCTGCTTCCATGTGTGTTGATTGTGGATCCAAGTAAAATGAAATCCTTGACAACTTCAATCTTTTCTCTGTGTATCATGATGTTGTTTATTGGTTCAGTTGTGAGGATTTTTGTTTTCTTTATGTTCAGGTGTAATCCATACTGAAGGCTGTAGTCGTTGATCTTCATCAGTAAGTGCTTCAAGTCCTCTTCACTTTCAGCAAGCCAGGTTGTGTCATTTGCATATAGCAGGTTGTTAATGAGTCTTCCTCCAATCCTGATGCCCCATTCTTCTTCATGTAGTCCAGCTTCTGGGATTATTTGCTCAGCACACAGATTGAATAAGTAGGGTGAAAGGATGTATATATCTATCCTGTTGTTTCCTAACGCTTGCATCCCTACGTTTATGTTTGTCACAGTAATAAATAATAACTACCAGTTGCTGCTCTCAAATCTTAACTTAATAAATTTGTCAGTTTGTCAACATTGATTTTCTTCACATTTGCAGGTTCTGTACAGAGTGTGGCCAGATATGTCTATTTTCAGTCATAGGTGGTTGAGTAATACTTTTTACTTATTTTAATTTATAAAAGTTTCTTCACATGAAGCCACAGATCTGTAAGTTATTACAGAAAGTTTTAAACCTGATGATAAGTTTGGTAGAGATTGATAAAAATCCTATCTCATAACAAATATCAGAAATCATACTAGTCCTCATGTCTTTGGTATCTTTTCTAGTGGCTTCCAAATTTCTCCCGCCATGGAAAAATTTAAAACACAAATAAAAACTCCTAGTGTTCACATTGAGGGGCTCTGGTGGTACCATGGTTAAAGCACTTGGCTGCTCACCCAAGGGTTGGTGGTTTGAACCCACCAGCTGCTCCATGGGAGAAAGATATGGCAGTCTGCTTCCATGAAGATTATAGCCTTGGAAACCCTATGGGGCAGTTCTACTCTGTCCTACGGGGTCATTATGAGTCGGAATCAACTTGAGGGCAACAGATTTTGATGATGTGTCCAAAGTAAGCTAGATGAAGTCTGGCCATCTTCGCCTCTAAGGAATATTCTGATTGGTTTTCTTTCCTAAGATTGATTTATTTGTTCTTCTGACAGTCCATGGTATATTCAATATTCTTCACCAGTATTTAAGTATAGTCTACCACAGTTTGAATGCATCAGTTCTTCTCTGTCTTTCTTTTACATTGTCCAGCACACTACTGAAAACTGTGGGGAGGAGCAATTGTTGATAACTGACATGATTTGGAATTGCTGAAGGATGGTGACAAAAAAGAGCAGAACAACTTTTAGTTTTTTTTTTTATTGTTTATAAATTCCCTATAAACAATGTACCCGCTTATGCTTGTACTCAGTGGGAGCTACTCCCATGGCCCTGGCTTCGGTAACCCATTGTCATGAAATACAAGAAAAACAGAAAGGGAAGTTTACAATTTCTTAGTGCTTATTAACTGCATGTCTTAGTTATCTAGTGCTGCTATAACAGAAATACCGGTGGCTTTAACAAATAGAGTTTTATTTTTCACAGTTTAGGAAGCTAGAGGTCCAAATTCAGGGCACCGGCTCTAGGGGAAGTTTTTCTGTCTGTGTCGGCTCTAGAGGAAGGTCCTTGTCTATTCTGAGCTTCTGCTCCTGGACAATCTTCATTCGGTTTGGCATCTCTCTTTCCCCATCTCTCCTTCTCTTGCTTGCTTGTTTAATCTCTTTTATATCTCAAAGTAGACTGATTCAAGACACACCCTACACTAATCCTGTCTCATTAACATAGCAAAGACAACCCATTTCCAAATGGGATTATAACCACTGGCATAGAGGTTAGGGTTTACAACACATATTTGGGGGGACATAATTCAATCCATAACATCTGAGTTGTGCAAACTATTAAGGCAGTGGGCTGCAAACTGAAAGGTTGGAGGTTGGAGTCTACCCAAAGGCACCTCAGACGAAAGGCCTGGCAATCTACTTCCATTGAAAACCCTATGGAGCACGGCTCTACTCTGACACCCATAGGGTCGTCATGGGTCAGAATCAACTCAAAAGTTACTGGACTGGGCCAGAATGAAGGGACTATGGGGACACTGGTGTTCAGTGGTAGAATTCTCGTCTTCCATGCTGGATACCCAGCTTGGATTTCAAGCCAATGTGCCTCAAGTGCAGCCACCTGCCATCTGTCAGTGGAGACTTGCCCATTGCTATGATGTTGAACAGGTTTCAGCAGAGCTTCTAGACTAAGGCAGAGTAGAAATAAAGGCCTGGCGATCATGGGGATGGCACAGGACCAGGCAGCGTTTCATTCCATTGTGCGTAGGATCTTCGTGAGTTGGGGGTCGATACGACGGCAAGTAACAACAAAGAAGTGACTATTCACAGAGTTAAGGAAAGGGTTTAAAAAATAAACAAGGGACAGTGAGGCACCTAGCAATAGCAGGAAGTCCTTCCTAATCCTAGGACTAGAAGGGCAAGGACAGGGAGTAGTGTCAAATGAACTCAGTGAGAGCTGGAGCCTTGGAGGAGGAATCATGGCTGTCATCACTGAGAATCATCTACTGAGAGAGTTAAAGCTACTGAGAAAGCAAGGAAGAAATACCCTGGCCTCTCTCTCCTCCCACCCTCTGACATTGCCAGTGCTTCTCTTTGGCGAAACCCAACTGGAAGGACAAAGGAGCCCTAGGGTTGCAGATACACAGCTATCAGTCTTCCAGGGTAAAGAGCAGGATGGAAGAGGTTAAAGAGTGAATACAGGGTATTCACTGAAGTAGCTGGCAGATACTAATAAGCGTTACCTGGCTTCCATTTTATTGACCGTGTACAGGCATCATTTGACAAAGTTGGATACCTTAGCAATCACAATTGAAGCTGAATAAAATGGGGCATAATTTTTAGTCACTCAAGTCTAAATCCACATTGTGAAGTTCAACAGTATGAAGGATTATAGAAAAATAGAAAATAGAAGTGAATAAAACATCTCCAAGGTCTTGACCCATGTTTGAACCACTTCCAGAATCATTAGGACCAGCCAAGTGTGCATCCTCTTATTGTCATCAGTAATGATTGTCTGAACAAAATAAATTTCTGATCATATATCCCCCACAGAAAGTCATCTGTATACTACTGGGCCATTTCCAAAGTGAATTCTTTCGTACTATCTCACCAGACCCTCACAAAAGTGGTGTGAGGCATAGAGGACAGGAAAACAGAGGAGACTCGTAAACCTCTGATATGAGATAGGCCCTTTAAATGCCTGATTTCATGCACTGCATCCAAATTCCTAAGAGGAGGTAAATTTCTCAAGGTCACACAGCTAATGATAGATAAAATCAAAATTAGAACCCAAGTCTGCCTACTCCAGAGTTCTTTCCATTACACTATATCCATTTTAAACATAAGGAAATAGGATCAGAGATACCATCTATTGTATCAAAATTGACATAGGAAGAGATAGAGCTCAGAGCAGAACCCTTCCCCAGTGCTCTTTCTACTAGACTACATCCAGAGAAAATGGGTTTGCAGAAAGAAAGAAGCCAGTCTGAAAATATGGCAAGGAGGCTCTAAGTGAAAGGAGTCACTTTCCCCTTCCTCCTCACCACATTTTCCTTGGGTGTCACAAGCAATGTGGCCAGTGTGGTTGTCTCTGGCCTCAGATACTGTGTGCCTTCCCCAGGACTCCCGCTTTGGGGAAAGCAAGCTAGTTCACACTGTGGAAACGGTCTCAATGAAAGTCAAAGAAAAATCATGGCCCCAACTTACACTGCTCTGGTAAGCTGTAAGATAAACTGTGGTAAAGATGATGCAATGACATCACAGGCTGATGTCCAAAACGGAAAAATGAAACAAAGGAAAAGTCATGGGACTTTCCGTGGCAATGAAGTTAGGATAAGGGTATGCTGAACTAAGGGGAAAATACAGCACTGATATGAAGATCTAAAAGTCAATAAACCAGAGATCCTGAAGAGTGCTTGCTCAAGTATAAATATTATGCTTGTTAATACAACTGTCAACTTCAAAACAGATTGCCATTGAAAGTCCAGTGTGGTGAACAGTGGTAATTTCTGCTTCAGAGATGTTTCATGGGACAGCAGGAGAGGTGTTTGTCACTGTGTATCCCAGACCTGATTAGACGGGCATCACAGGCAAAAACAAGGCACACGAGAAGGGGTGCTTCAAATGAACCTTCACTATATGTTCGTTTCAAGTAGATGATCTCTGTTTTTGCTGTTGTAGTTAGTTACCATCAAGTTAGCTCCAACTCATAGTGACCTTATGTATAAAAGAACGAAATGTTGCCCGGTACCGCGCCATCTTCATGATCATTGGTAGATTTGAGCCCATTGTTGGGGTTATTGTGTCAGACCATCTCATTGAGGGTTTCCCTCATTTTCGATGGCCCTCTGTCAAACATGATGTCCTTTTCAAGTGACTGTTTTCAAATACACTATGATCAGTAAAGAAACTTAGATTGGTATCTTAAATAAGAAAAAACTATTGCCAAACACTGTAATAAGGATTCCACTTCTCTTTCCAATCGTAATCAATATTTTTTAGCCAAGGCCTCCTTTGCTTTTGACAGTTGCTGGTACCTCTTACGGCATAGTGGTTAAGGTCAGCAGTTCAAATCCACCGGACGCTCCTTGGAAACTCTAGGGGCCGATTCTACTCTGTCCTATGGGATCGCTATGAGTCGGAATCGACTCAACAGCAATGGGTTTGGTTTTTGTTTTGGTTTGGTAACCCTTGGGAAGAGGAAAAGCAGCTGAATTTTGCAAACATATATAAATTTCACACACATTGCATTTTTGTAAGTGGAGCTTAACTAGGATTCTCTTTATATCCACAGAATAAGAGCAGAACTAAACGCGTGGAGATTTGAATGGTTTCCTATCACAATAGAACTGGAAGGAGAAACTTAAACAGTAAATGTGTTAATTAGGAAATTGCAAAGGAGTCTGGGAGGTTGAGGGGGCAGCTTTCGACCCCTCTGTGAGCCAAGGAGGTACAGCACAGCAGCTGGAGGGAGACAGTTAAGCGGAATGTTCAGAAATGCAATCAAAAGAAAGCACTACATGTGCATAAAACACTAATTTTCATCAGTGGGTCCCCATGTGCTGTGCGCGTATGTGTAGAAAATTTATTATTATCGTCACTATATATAACTCCAGTCAGTCTGAGCTAGTAAAGAGCAGCTGTCTCCCACAAAACAATGTGCCTCTGAGGAGTCCTAGGCAAGTCTTAGCGCAAGGCAAAACAATCAAGGCTGATTAAAAGGATAGCATTTAACAGCAGCAGAAGCAACACTGAAGAGGAGAAGGCGGGCGAAACCATCACACCTAAAATCATTCTTGCATAATCCGTGGGTACTAATAAACCCCATAATCATACTGATATGCGTTTACAGTCTTGATTGCTTGTTA
Organism: Trichechus manatus latirostris; assembly: GCF_000243295.1. Taxonomy (NCBI): domain Eukaryota; kingdom Metazoa; phylum Chordata; class Mammalia; order Sirenia; family Trichechidae; genus Trichechus; species Trichechus manatus. The sequence goes on from NW_004444052.1 coordinate 3,989,926, forward strand.
CAATAAGAGAATATTAAGAAGTTCTTTGTTATACCACCTATCTCGTTAGGCAGGTATAAAATCATGTTATATTCCTAATACACAAAGTATGATGTTCATCATCACACATTTGTATAAATTCTAAACACAGCAGGGGTTAAGGCCCCAAATTATCCATGCCCTCTTTAAAGTCATCCCCCTAGGAAGGTATAGCTTATTTCAATGATACTCTTTAAACCTTTCTGAACCCCTCTTTGGGAGAAGTTTATCAGTCTTTCAAGGATTTAATCACACACACACCAGCTGATTACAATATAGTCACTCTAGTTTGTGTGTGTGTGTGTGTAATTATGTTTTGCCAAAAGTGTATTACCCAAGTTTGCCCAACATCAACCAATAATAGGTCACTCCTTTTTCTGTAACAATAAAAACCAAACCAAACCCGCTGTTATTGAGATGATTCCAACTCATGGCAACCCCATGTGTTACAGAGTAGAACTGAGTTCCATAGGGTTCTCTTGGCTGTAATCTTTACAGAAGCAGATCACCAGGACATTTTTCTGCGGCACTGCTGGGTGGGTTTGAATTGCCAATTTTTCAGTTAGTAGTAAAGCACGCACCATTTGCACCACGCAGGAACCTTTCTGTAATAATGAACCCCCTGATACTTAGCTGGTGTATAGGACGTGGTCACCAAGAATAAAGGCAAATTTCTCTGACTCCCATGCAGCTAGCTAGGCATGGTCACATGACTAAATTCTGGCCAATGATGTGTTTGTAGAAATGATGTGAGCAACTTCTGGATTAGTGCCTTTAGGCGACGGGTGTACAGTGCACCGTGTACTCTACCTTGTCCCCTTCCCCTTTCTTCCTGGATGGCAAGCCATTTTGGAACAGGTAATAATATTACAGCGATAACAGAATAACAAGATAGAAGGATCCTGGGCCTGTTAAACACTTTGCAGGAGTCATAACACCAGCCCAGACTATTAAGTGAGAGAAAAATGAACTTGTGTCTTGTCTAAGATATTGCTATTTTGGAGCTTAGTCACTCAAGACCAAATCGATATCCTAACTAACAGAGTTGTTTAAAAAAATTGAACCATCTTCAGAGTAAAACAGCCTGCCATTATAATCACAAATATTCCAAAGTATCTATGAGAAGTAATTCCTAAAGAGCAGCTGCAGGAAATGTCCTGAGCCCCGGAGCCCCACTGAATTGTGGTCTGTTATCCGTGTGAAAAGGACAGTAATCATATGGAGAGGTGCACGTCAGTGCGTGTTTAAAAACAATCAGTTGCACTCTGTTTTAATTGTATAAATAATGACACCTCTCAGCAAATGTAGACTATCAGTGTAAGCTATGTCTGAACACACCTGTGTTAGAACATCTGCCATTACTAGGTGAGGGAGGTAGGAATTCAGGTTGCCTCCATTGGATAGGTAAGGAGACTGATGCCTGTGGAATTTCAGAACTTTCTTCATAATCATGTTAAATCTCTTAAAATTTCTATCCAGAATATACCAAGCTTCCAAGAACTGCTTGTTGTTGTTAGTTGCCAATGAGTTGGCTCCAACTCACGGTGACCCCATGTACAACAGAACAAAACGTTGCTCCATCCTGTGCCAACTTCATGATCGAAAGTATGCTCCAGTCCATTGTTGTGGTCACTGTGTATTTTGACTGTCTTCCAACGTGGGGGGCTCATCTTCCATCATGATATAGGGCAGCATTCTGTTGTAATCCATAGGGTTTTAATTGGCTGATTTTCTAAAGTAGATCACCAGGCCTGTCTTCCTAGTCTGTCTTACTTGGGAAGCTCTGCTAAAGCCTGTCCACCATGAGTGGCCCTGCTGGTATTTGAAATATGGATGACATAGCTTCTAGCATCATAGCAACATGAAAGCTGCCACAGTATGACAAACCATGCACTGCTAAACTTGTTGCAGTGCACGTTGCACTGACTACTTGTCTTAATTATCTAGTGCTGCTATAACAGAAATACCACAAGTGGATGGCCTTAACAAACAGAAATGTATTTTCTCACAGTCTAGGAGGCTAGAAGTCCAAATTCAGGGCACCGGATTTAGGGGAAGGCTTTCTCACTCTGTTGGCTCTCGGGGGAAAGTCCTTGTCATTAATCATCCCCTGGTCTAGGAGTTTCTCAGCACAGTGGAGTTTCTCAGCATAGTGACCCCGGGTCCAAAGGATACACTCTGTTCCTCTGATCTTCTTTCTTGGTGGTAGGAGATCCTTCTCCTCTCTTCTCACTTTTCTCTTTTATATCTCAAAAGAGATTGACTCAAGGTACAACTTAATCCTGTAGATTGTATCCCGCCTCGCTAACATAACTGCCTCTAATCCTGCCTCATTAACATCTTAGAGATTAGGATTTATAACAAATAGGTAATCTCCATCAGATCAAAAAATGGAGGACAACCACATAATCCTGGGAATCATGGCCTAGCCAAGTTGACATACATTTTTAAGGGATACAATTCAACCCATAACACTCCTAAAAGGTAGGTGGTCTCTATCGTCCCATAAATTATTATGATTGTTTATATCTTCTTCTGATCCCTGTTCAATCAATTGAACACAGAATTCCAGTTTCCAGTATGGATTTACTATTTCAAAACCTCAGGGAGCACCAGAAGCAGGGCAGATAGTCAGGAGGTCCACGGTGGGAAGGCCTGGTCAGTTGTCAGCTGTCTGTGTCTGTACTAGTATTGATCAGTGTTCTCTCCACTCTAGTTGTTATGAATTTTGAGTACCTTCCGTATCTATGGAGTCCCTAGGTGGTGCAAACAGTTAATGGGCTCTCGGCTGCTAACCAAATGGTTGGATGTTCGAATCCACCCAGAAGCACCTCAGAAGAAAGGCCTGGTGATCTACTTCTGTAATATCAGCTATTGAAAACCCTACGGACCACAGTTCTACTCTGAAACAAGTGGGGTTTCCATGAGTCAGAGACGACCCAGTGGCAACTTTTTTTTTTTAAAGAGGGTTTTAAAAATAATTCTGGTGGGGCTCCCCCCCCTTCTTTTGTTCATTTTTTGGTATCAGAAAAGCTAGGGTTAAGGCCTGGGTCTTTTCATTGTTGTTCAAACTTTTCAGCATGGAATCTTTCAAACATACACAAAAGTAGAGAAAATAGTATGATGAATTCCCAGCTTGTGTCATCAATAACCACCACTCTCCATCCCCCAGACTATTTTAAAACAAATCCTAGGCAATTGTGTAACTTCACACAGAAATGTTTCAGTGTATTCCTCTAAAATGTAGAAAGTAGAAAGTGAATTTGAACTCACAATGAGAATATTTCTCCGGTTCTTTGCAAAAAGTGCAGTTTGGATTCGACTCAACAAAAAGACAAATTATTGATGCGCTTCTCTCCTTTGATCACTTTTTTCTGCCTCCAGAACAAATCCAATCATGATAAATTACTTAACTTTCCTCCAGTCTACCCTAGAAATTCTACCAGTTGCTCAAATGAAGTCAGGAAGGAATTGCGCTACATCAGTTCCTTTAAAAAATACATGGAACCCTTTTTCACAGTCAGTTAAAAAAAAAAATGAGGCAGCTCTCACACTGTATAAAAAAAACAAAAACCAGTTGCCTTTGAATCGATTCCAACTCATGATGACCCCAAGTGCGTCAAAAAAGAACTGTACTCCATAGCGTTTGCAATGGCTGTGACCTTTTGGAAGTAGATCACTAGATCTTTCTTTCAAGCATCCTCTGGGTGGACTCAAACAGCCAACCTTTTGACTAGTAGCTGAGCACTTAACTGTTTGTACCACCCAGGCAGTCTTGTATACATTTTACTTTAGCAAGGGTAGGTCAGCCCACTGCCACCACGTGGACTCCATCACAGGATGCCGAGGTGCTGACGTGAGTCTCCAAGTCCATTCCCTGTCCTCTAGTCCTTCCTGCAGACAGCTAAAGGGTCATGGGTCTCAAATACCATGCTCATCGTGTCGTTGCTCCCCCTCAAAAACCTATATGGATCCCTATTACCTAGTAGCCTTCTACCTGACTTCTTGCATGAAAGGGTCTCTGTCAGTTGTGACTTCCATGCACATCTGCGCTTCTTGTTTCCAACCAGGTCAAACCCTTAACTGCAACAGCTACCATATTTTTACACAAATAATGAGCATGCTATATGTTTTTTGTCAGTTGTGCAACCCTCTCGTGCAGTATTTTCCTAGGTGTGCTAGACGTGTTATATGTGCATGCATATTATTTACGTGGGCGTGTTATTTGTGAAAAATACAATACACATTCTGCTCTTCTATTGCTACTGCTCATGTGAGGAACAGTTGTTTCACGGTGATACAGTTTTCCCTTTGTATGCAATTTTTCCCATTTGGAAGTAATTTTTCCCCTTTGGATGGGGACAAATAACTAACCCGAAAACTTTACCTCAATTAATTATTTAATAAGGGATAGCACAGGTAAAAACTGATGTCTTTGAATTACGGTGTTGGTGAAGAATATTGAATATACCATGGACTGCCAGAAGAATGAAAGTCTGACTTGGAAGAAGTATAGCCAGAGCTCTCCTTGGAAGCAAGGATGGTGAGACTATGTCTCACGTACTTTGGACGTGTTATCAGAAGGGACCAGTCCCTGGAGAAGGACATCATGCTTGGTAAAGCAGAGGGTCAGCAAAAAAGAGGAAGACCCTCAACGAGATGGACTGACACAGTGGCTGCAACAATGAGCTCAAACATAGTAAGGATTGTGAGTGTGGCACAAGACTGGGCAGTGTTCCGTTCTGTTGTGCATAGGGACACTATGAGTTGGAACCCATTTTATGGCACCTAACAACAACAACAACAACATCACAGCTAAGAGAAGCCCTGGTGGTGCAATGGTTAAGTGCTTAGCTGCTAACTGAAAGGTCAGAGGTTTGAACCCACCAGTCACTCTATGGTAGAAAAGACTTGGCGATCTGCTGCCATAAAGATTACAGCCCAAGAAACCCTATGGGGCAGTTCTACTCTGTTCTATAGGGTCATTATCAGTCAAAATAGACTCTATGGCACACAACAACAACAATTGTTGGTAAATTATTCATTTGTGTCAGGAATCAAAATACAGGTATTATCACATTAAAAGCATTAATGAGTAGAATTCTTATTTTCACACTGGATTGAAGTGAAGAGTAACGTCTATCTTACTTGTTAACCTTATTATAGCAAGCCTTTGCTTTATTGTTTTGCATCGTACGTGTAGTTTTGTGAAACATGATTTGACACATAAATTACCTAAAATCGTACGGTGATAATTTATGGCATAATAGAGTGTTATGAAAAAATAGGTCTCAGAGGCAAATGTTGAAATGGTAATATTGTGGATATACTGGGTCAAATAAAATATGTCACTAAAGTTAATTTCACCTGTTTCTTTTTACTTTTTTAATGTCGCTACTGTAACTTTTAAAATTACATGAATGGCTTGCATTTGCGGCTCACGTTTTATTTCTGTTGGCCCATACTGTTCTAGAGGGGTGGGTGTGGTGGGGTTGGGGAAAAGATGGCTGGAAGTAAGGTGAAGGTAGTGAGATGTCAGGGTGGGTGGGTCATGTACACGAATGTTGAGATCACCTGGAATAGTGTTGGAGAAAAACACCATGAGCCAGGTAATAAAACCTCAGTGAATGAGGATGGGTTAGGATGTCAGTGGATGACTACTAGGAAAGTTGCTTGCAGGTGATGGAGTCTGATGAGGAATTTAGAGATTTTTGAGGGCAAAGAGAGGAGACATTGTCTATAAATGGTAATAAGGAGCAAAATGTCTCCTACCCCACCTCCAGGCCATAGGTACATGGTGTGTGGGAGAAAAATACTGTCACATGAATAGTTTATAGGGGGATCCTGGCCCTTAGAGGATGAATTTCTATTAGATCAAGAAGACAAAGAACTGTTCAAAGAGAAATTTGGGGATATGGAATTTTGCCAATGGTAGACCAACAGTGACAGTGAGGGGCAGATTCAGACAACTGTGTGATTGGTTGGATTGGTGGATGGGTGGGAATTGGTGTCCCGGTGAAGATGGATGACCTGGGACACTTGGATCTCTGGTGGCATGTAACGCATGGTGATTGGGCTTGATGTGTTCATGAAGTATGTGGGAGATCAGGTCTAATTATTAACTCCCTCTGGGGTTTGGTGTCTAGGCATTTATGGAGGTGACAGAGGTGGTATCATTGTGTGGAGGGCGTCACTGTGTGTCCTTCTCATGAACACAAGTTGCTTGCAGAGTGGTTGAGATCAAATGTAGAGATAATTCTTATGAGCTACCATTGGTCCCCAGGTTATATTGTAAAAAGTGCTGTTCAGGTTGTTTCTTACATATTTTCTTAGTGTAGTGGGTTGAATAGTGTCCCCCTAAAATTCGTGTTCCCCCAGAACCTCACAACATGACCTTATTTGGAAATGGGGTCTTTGCAGATGTCATTAGCTAAGGATCTCAAGATGAAATCATCTTGAATTTGGGGTGAACACTAAATCTAATGAATGGTGTCCTTATAAAAAGAGAACACAGAGACACACACAGTTAAGAAGGTCATGTGAAGATGGAGGTGGAGATTGGAGTGATTAGTCTATAAGCCAAGGAACTCCAAGGACTGCCAGCTAGGAGAGAAGCATGAATGCTTTCTCCCTCAGACTCCAGAAAAAACCAACCCTGCCCACACTTTGATTTCGGACTTCTGGCTTCCTGAACTACAACAGAATACATTTCTATTGTTTTAAACCACCCAATCTGTATAATTTGTTACAACCTCCCCCAAGAAACTAATACACTTGGTGACAAACTTAGTGGGGAAAGGGATTTGAGTTTCAGTGTTGTATTCTGAGAGTTACCCATGATACCAATGTATTTTGAATTAATCCAACCTGTCCGTAAGTCTATCAGTACAAAATTTTTCAGACCCTTAAATTGGCAGTGTAAAGAAAAGTACCCTCAGGGAGCAATTTCTCTTCATTTCCCTACTCTATCACACATTATGGGAGTGATGTATGTTGACAATAAGCAACATTGTTTCAATCCCATGGACACGTGAAGATAAATCCCTTAAATCACCCCGTTTCTCCCCATTAGTCTTTGCATTGTGTTTGCAGACCTGGGGAACCTGCATGTATTTTTCTAAGTGGGTATTCCATTGAGGTCAAGTGCTCTTATTAGCTTGAGAAAAGTGAGTACAGGAATTCCATTAAAGTTCTGAGAAATGTTAACCTCCATCCACTCGAGCACTTTTACGAAGTCCATTCGTACTTCAGAATAGGAGAAGAGAATACAGCCAGAGTGGTGGTATTTATTGACAAAGTCATTTTCTGCCAAATGACCTCTTGAATCGCAGTTTCTGGGCGTGGGAAATGGCAGCAGATGTATGCTGACAGCTGGACTCTGTTCTCTTGAATTAAAGTGACTCTTTTTACCACAACTTCATTGTTCACTAATAGGACTTTAGGGTTATGAACAAATTATTTAGATTTTTTTCCTCATCAGTTGTTCAGTTTGCTTCTCTGCACATTTCAGGGAAGTACACATGCACACACATGACATATATATGTACATCACACTCTTGTGGGCGGGAGGGGAGACCTGGAGAGCATCAGTCATTGCTTGACCCAAAAAAGCTTTGGGGAAAACAATACTGAATGACATGAAAGGAGACCCAGAATGCTTCAGCCCTGTAGGGGGCAGAAATTGGGATGAAGGGAAGACAACATTCTTCCCTCAGCCTCATGCAAGCATAAACGTGGATATATTCTCTCCACCCTGGTGCTCCCCCACCTGCCCCTCCTGTATCTGTTATCCTTTACTTTGAGGATGCAAGAGAAAGTAGAAAGATAAGGAAAGGGACTATAAACAGAGAAGAGAAGGAGTGAAAAATGAGGCTGGGGCAGAGGGTAGCAAGAGGAGGGGTAAGATTTACTTTTGTTTAAAATAAAGCAATATAATAAAAGTTAACAAAAGTAAAGCAATGCAGTGATTTTTTTTTTATTTTTCTCTCCCAGCTTCTACCCACCCCCCCAAAAAAAGTAAAAAAACCTATTGCTGTCAAGTCGATTCCAACTCATAGTGACCCTATAGGACAGAGCAGAACTACCCCATAGGGTTTCCAGCGAGCGACTGGTGGTTTCAAACTGCCGACCTTTTGGTTAGCAGCCATAGCTCTTATCCACTACGCCACCAATGATCAAAAGGTTGGCAGTTCCAATCCACCCAGAACTGCCTCAGAAGAAAGGCCTGGTGATCAACTGCTGACAGGACAGCCATGACAACCCCCCTGGAATGCAGTTGTACTCTGCCACACATGGGGTCGCCATGAGTCAGAATCAACAGCAACTGGTTTGGTTTGCTCTTTAGCTCAGGCATGGGTGACTGAGCAGCTGGGAGGGTGCTGAGGGCAATGTGAACCCGAATGATGAATATCTTGCTTTGATAGCCCATGCAGGAATGCTCCCAATAAACCTGGTTCTAACTGGAACAGCAGGAATCCTCTGCCTCCCATTTTCAGGTTTATGAGCCTCGGAGTAGAATGAAGGAACCACAGGAAATGCTGATTTTATCAAATGTGAGATATATGCCTTTCTCTTACTTCTGTTCCAAGCTCTTTTTTGTTTGTTTTTTCATACTTTTCTCTACTCTTATGTCTATTAAGTAATGACTTTTTAAAAAACAACAATACATTTGCGCATGAGCACAAGAAAGATAGCCCTTCAGAGTTGTAAGCTGTGGAAGCTATATATACTTATTCCACTGATGATACAACTGCTTAAGGTGTTTTTTGAGCTCCCTTCGTGAAATTGCTTTCAGACCCTATGTCGAATTCTTTACAATTGCTTAGTGGTGATAAACATTTAACTTCTGAGTATGGATGAGTTTTCTGATTAGACTCATAAGTAACCCAGAATCAACAATGGAGTATGACATGAGTTATCAAATTGGGTGATATCATTTTTTAAAATGATATTTTATTGTGTTTTAAATGGAAGCTTACACAGCAAATTTGGTTCCCCTTTAACCATTTTTATACAAATTTTTCCAGGCCATTGTTTACAGTTTTTACCATGTGTCAGCATTCTCATTATTTCTACTTGTGTTTTGTTTCCATCTACCTAGCTTCCCCTCCTTGCCTTCTCATCTTTGCTTTTGGGTAAACATTGACTGTTTGGTCTCGTATACTTCATTGTTTAAGATAGCACATTATTGTTCATTTTATAAGCCAATCTATTATCTGGCTGAAAGGTGACCTGCAAAAAATAATTTCAATTCCAAGTTCAAAGTTTATCTTAGGGCAATAGTCTAGTTTCTCTACTGTCTATTGGTCCAGTAGGTCTGGCCTTTTTTAGGAATTTGAGTTTTGTTCTACATTTTTCTCCCATTCTATCAAGGACCTCCTATTGTGTTCCTGGTCAGAACAGTCAGTAGTGGTAGCCGGGCACCATCTAGCTCTTCTGGTCTCAGGTTAGAAGAGGCTATGGTTCATGTGAGCTTTAGTTCCATGGACTAGTTTCTTCTTTGAGCCTTTCATTTCCTTCTGCTCCATGTAAGTAGAGAAAAATACTTGTATCTTAGATGCCACTTGAAAACCTTTAAGACCCCAGTCACTACTCACCAAAGTAGGATGTAGAACATTATCTTTGTGAACTGTGTTATACCAGCTGATTAAGTTGTCCTCTGAGACTCTGGCCCCAAGCCTTTTGACCCAGGAAACTAATCCTACGAGTTGTTCGGGTATATCTAGGAAGTCTCCATAACTGTGCCCCCTGTGTGGTTTATTATATATGTGGATACATATGCAACACACACAAACATGTATATACATATGCCTCTTGTCTTAGTTACCTAGTGCTGCTACAACAGAAGTACCACCAGTGAATAGCTTTAACAAACAGAAATATATCCTGTCACAGGATTCAGGGTGCCAGCTCCAGGGAAAGGCTTTCTCTCTCTGTCGGCTCTGGCGGAAGGTCCTTGCTATCAATCTTCCCCAGTCAAGGAGCTTCTCAGTGCAGGGACCCCAGGTCCAAAGGACATACTATTCTCCTGGCTCTTGTTTCTTGGTGGTATGAGGTTCCCCTGTCTATCTGCTCACTTCTCTCTTTCATATCTCAAAAGAGATTGACTTAAGACACATCCTAATCTTGAAGATCGAGTCCTGCCTCATTAACATAACTGCCACTAATGCCACCTCATTAACATCATAGAGATAGGATTTACAACACATAGGAAAATCACAGCAGATGACAAAATGGTGGACAATCATATCATACAGGAAATCATGGACTAGCCAAGTTGACACACATTTTTTGGAGAGACACAATTCAATCCACAACACCTACAGATAGATCTTCTTCCTACTCTGTCTTAGTCTGGAAGCTCTGCTGAAACCTGTCCTGCTGGTATTTGAAATACCAAAGGCAAACCTTCCAGTGTCACAACAACACGCAAGTCACCACAGTACGACAAACTGACAGACACTGACAGCAAATAATTTGAGAAGCTGGACTTATGAAGAACGCGGCATCAGGTTTGGAGGAAGACTCATTAACAACCTGTGTTATGCAGATAACACAGCCTTGCTTGCTGAAAGGGAAGAGGACTTGAAGCACTTACTGAAGAAGATCAAAGACCACAGCCTTCAGTATGAATTACACCTCAACATAAAGAAAACAAAAGTCTTTACAAGTGGACCAATAAGCAACATTATGATAAACAGAGAAAAGATTGAAGTTATCAAGGATTTCATTTTACTTGGAAACACAATCATTGCCTATGGAAGCAGCAGTCAAGAAATCAAATGATGCATTGCATTGGGCAAATGTGCTGCAAAAGATCTCTTTAAAGTGTTAAAACACAAACCTGTCACTTTAACAACTAAGGTGTTCCTGACCCAAGCCATGGTGTTTTCAATAGTCTCACACGCATGTAAAAGCTGAACAATGAATAAGGAAGACCAAAGAAGAATTGATGCATTTGAATTACGGTATTGGTGAAAAATATTGCATATATCATGGACTGCCAAAAGAACAAACAAATCTGTCTTGGAAGAAGTACAGCCAGAATATTCATTAAAAGCAAGGATGGCAAGACTCACGTACTTTGAACATGTTATCAGGAGGGACCAGTCCCCAGAGAAGGACAGCATGCTTGGTAAAGTTGAGGGTCAGTGAAAAAAAGGAAGACCTTCAACAAGATGGATTGACACAGTGGCTGCAACAATGGGCTCAGGCATAACGATTGTGAGGAGGGTGTAGGACCGGGCAATGTTTCATCCTGTTGTACATAGGGTTTCTGTGAGTCGGAACAGACTCGATGGTACCTTACAACGGCAGATACACCTATACGTGCACATGCATTTACTTATATATGCCTTTCTATACACATATTAACATCCATATCTACATACGTAACCACACACATTTTTGGGGGGTTGTTTTTACATGTTGTTGTAAAATCGTATGTCATAGCATTTACCAAAATTGTCCCTTTTTCTTGTGTACTTTTTTTTTTTTAATTGTGCTTAGGTGAAGGTTTACAGCTCAAGTTAGTTTCTCATACAAAAATTTATACACACATTGTTATGTGACCCTAGTTGCTATCCCTATAATGTGACAGCACACTCCTCCTTTCCACCCTGGATTTCCCGTGTCCATTCAATCAGCAACTATCCCTTTCCGCCTTCTCATCTCGCCTCTGGACAGGAGCTGCCCATTTAGTCTCCTGTATCCACTTGATCTTGTGTACTTCTTTGTGTCGTTATTTACCTTGGTCAAGTTGTGCCGACTTCACTCATATTTGGTCTTGTCATTCCCAACATCAAAAGTAGTAAGTGCCTACTATTTAGAAAGTGATTCCCTCTCCCTCTCCCTCCCATCTCTAGTAACCATGAAAGAACTTTGTTTTCTGTGTATATGTCTATTCTTGACTTTTTATAATCATGGGACCATACAGTATTTGTCTTTTGGGGAATAACTTATTTCACTCAGCATAATCCCTCCAGATCCATCCAAGTTGTGAGATGTTTCACAGATTCATCATTGTTCTTTATCACTGGGTAGAATTCCATTGTGTGTATATAGCGTAGATTATCCATTCACCTGTTGGTAGACACTTAGGTTGTTTCCATCTTTTTGGTATTGTGAATAATGCAGCAATGAACATGGGTGTGCATATGTCTATTCGTGTCACTGCTCTTGTATCTCTAGGATATACACCTAGGAATGGGATTGCTGGATCATATGGTATTTCTATTTCTAGTTTTTTAGGGAGGTGCCATATAGTTTTCCACAGTGTTGCACCATTTTATAGTCCCACCAGCAAAGTATGAGTTCCAGTACTCCCACAATCTCACCAGCATTTGTTATTATCAGTTTTTTTGGTCATTGTCATTTTTGCAGGGGTGAGATGGTATCTCATTGTAGTTTTGATTTGCATATCTCTAATGGCTAATGATAGAGAGTATCTCTTCATGTATTTGTTGGCCATCTGAATGTCCTCTTTGATGAAGTGTCTATTCATGTCTTTTGCCCGTTTTTTGATTGGATTGTTTATCTTTTTGTTGTGGAGTTGTTGAAGTTTTCTATATATTTTAGAGATTAGACCTTTATCAGATATGTTTTTAACAAAGATTTTTTTCCCAGTCTGTAGATTCTCTTTTTACTCTCTTGGTTAAGTCTTTTGATGAGCATAAGTATTTAATTTTTAGGAGTTCCCTGTTATCTAACTTATCTTCTGTCATTCATGCATTTTTAGTTATGTTTGATAGGCTATTTATGCCAAAAATTAGATCCCCTAGTTTTGACCCTATGCTATCTTTCAGGAACTTTATAGTTTTAGCTTTAACATTTAGGTATTTGATCCATTTTGAGTTAGTTTTTGCGCATAGTGTGAGGTATGGATCCTGTTTCATTTTTCTGCTTATGGATATCCAGTTTTGCCAGCATCATTTGTTAAAGAGACTGTTTCTTCCCCATTGAATGGACTTCGACCATTTTTCAAAGATCAGTTACCTATAGATGGATGGATTTACTTCTGGGTTCTAAACTGTATTCCATTGGTCTATAAGTCTGCCATTGAACAAGTACCAGGCTATTTTGATTACTATGGCTATATAGTAAGTTTTGAGATCAGGAAGTGAGAGGCCTCCTACTTTGTTCTTCCTCTTCAATATTGCTTTATCTATCTGGGGACTCTTTCCTCTCCATATAAAGTTGGAGATTAGTTTCTCCATTTCATTGAAGAATGTTGTTGGGATGTGACTCGGGGTTGCATTGTAGCTGTAGATAGTTTTTGACAGTATTGACATTTTCACTATTTTAAGGCTTCTAAACCATAAGGATGAAATGTTTTTTTCCATTTATGTAGATCTCTTTTAGTTTCTTGCAGTAGTGTTTTATAGTTTCTGTTGTATAAGTCTTTTATATACCTGATTAGGTTTATTCTTGGGTATTTTATCCTTTTGGAGGCTACTGAAAATGATATTGTTGTCTTGATTGCCTTTTCAGAGTCCTCCTAGCTAGTGTTGAGGAACCCAGCTGATTTTTGTATGTTGATCTTATACCCTGCCACTTTGCTGAATCCTTCTATTAGTTCCAATAACTTTCTCGTGGTATTTCTGGGTTTTTCTATGTATAGAATCATGTCATCTGTGAATAAAGATAGTTTTACTTCTTCCTTTCCAACGTGGATATCTTTTACTTCCCTTTCTTGCGTTATTTCTCTAGCTAGGACTTCCAGTACAATATTGAAAAAGAGTGGTGATAAAGGGCATCCTTGTCTCATTCCCATTCTCAAGGGGAGTGCTCTCATTCTTTCTCAGTTGAGAATATTGTTGGCAGTTGGTTTTGAATATATGCCCTTAATTATGTTGAGGATTTTTGCTTCTATTCCTATTTTGCTGAGAGTTTTTATAAGGAAAAGGTGTTAGATTTTATCAAATGCATTTTCTGTGTCAATTGAAATGATCATGTAATTCTTTTCTTTTGCTTTATTTATCTGGTGAATTACGTTGATTGATTTTTTCAATGTTGACCCATCCTTGTATACCTGGTATGAATCCCATTTGATCATGATGTATTATTTTTTTGATATGCTGTTGAATTCTGTTGGCTAGAATTTTGTTGAGAATTTTTGCATCTATATTCATGAGGGATATTGGTCTGTAATTTTCTTTTTTATTGGTGTCTTTGCCTGGCTTTGGTATCAGGGTGGTGCTGGCTTCATAGAATGAATTAGGGGATATTCTTTCTTTTTCTATGTTCTGGAATAGTTTGTGTAGAATTGGTATCAAGTCTTCTCTGAATGTTTGATAGAATTCTCCAGTGAAGCCATCTAGGCTGGAGCTTTTTATTGTTGGGATTTTTTTTTTTTTTTTTTGGTGACCTCTTCAATTTCTTCTTTTGTTATGGCTCTGTACTAATTTTCTTCCTTTATTTGTGTTAGTTTAGGTAGCTAGTATGTTTCTAGAAATTTGTCCATTTCTTCTAGGGTTTCAAATTTGTAGGAGTATAATTTTTCATAATATTCTGTTATGATCCTTTTTATCTCAGTTGGTTGTGTTGTAATGCCATCCATCTCATTTCTCCTTTTGGTTATTTGCATCTTCTCATTTTTTTCCTTTGTCAATTTGGCCCCGATCAAATGTGAGGTGGAGAGAGGGTTTTCCAGAGTCCAGTCAGGTGGGGGATCTCTAGCCATCATTCCAAGGATCCTCCACTCTGCCAGTGCCACTCACCCAAATGATCAGGACTACTGCTGGTGAGCAGTTCTGTCCCTGTTTTCTGGCACCCTCCCTGCTCTATGGTCACCTGGATGCCTAGGGCTCTCGCCCACCTTCCTGCACTTTCCCTCCTTAGATCCAGTTCATGTTCTGCTTACCTTGATTCACTCTGGGTTAGTCTACACAGTATCTCTGTCTCCTACTGGGGATACCATGAAGTTGCCCTCCTGTGCTCTTCACCTAGGAATGCTGCTCACTTTGTCCCAAGATGGCCACACTGCACCGGGCCTGCTGGTAGAGCATCTACAGTCCGTAAGTCTCAAAATTCACTGATTTCATTAAGTCTCACCTTCCCTTCAGTGTTTGATCTAACTCTTCATCCTTCTGTTTGCTGTTCTGGGTTCCCAGATTGTCATCTGTATCTGTTTTACTTGGTTTCTCAGTTCTTTTCTGTAGGGGGATGGCAATGGTGGGTGTCACTAAGCTGTCATCTCAGAATCTCTCTCAGGTAATATCATTTTTGTACAAAAAGCAAGTTTACAGATATTATGCGATAATCTAATGGAACATGCCCATTATTGGCATAACTACTTTGGAGAACTCTTTGGAAGACTGAAGAAGAATTGATGCATTTAAATTATGGTGTTGGTGAAGAATATTGAATAGACCATGGACTTTCAGAAGAATGAACAAATCTATCTTGGAAGAAGTACAGCCAGGATATTCCTTAGAAGTGAGGATGGCAAGACTTCATCTCGTATATTTGTACATATTATCAGAAAGGACCAGTCCTTAGAGAAGGACATCATGCTTGGTAAAGTAGAAGGTCAGCAAAAAAGAGGAAGACCCTCAACAAGATGGACTGACACATTGACTGTAACAATGGGCTCAAACATAGCAATGATTGTGAGGATGGCACAGGACTGGGCAACATTTTGTTCAGTTGTACATAGGGTTGCTATGAGTCTGAAACAATTCTATGGATCTTAATAACAACAACACCTTGGGGAACAATGGGTCAGTTTCTAGTGAAGTTGAAGATACTTATATCTACTTCCAGGTGGCAATCCTAGGGAAGTCTCGGTTGTGTACACAGGAGATATACAGAAGGGATGATCTGTGTAGCACTGTTTATATTGGTGAGAAAAGTATCCTTATACTATGTTATACTATAGTAGCCAAGGCTACATGAATCAATATGGATGAATGCCAAAAACTTAATTTTTAATGTTTCAGATGGATATATACAGTATGATACCATTTATATAAAGTCTTAAAATCTGCAAGGCAACTATAAATGTTTATGGAAACATACATATCAATAAACACATGCATGGAAATGATAAATAACACATTTAGGATAGCTCTTAACTGAAGAGGGAGGAAGGATAATGGGAATGGAGAGGAATAGAGTAAGCTTCTACCATATCCATCAGGTTTTATTATTTAGAGGGAAAAAAGAAAGGAAAACTTAAACAAGTATGGAAAATTAGTATAATTTGACAAATTGATTGGTGAGAATCTGAGGGTTCCTTTATATTATGATCTACACTCTTCTCTGTGTCTGAAATATTTCATTTTGAAAAGAAAAGAAGACAATCATTGCAACACTTCATTCTTTTGAAGTTAGCAGAATCAGAGACTTAAATTTCTCATTAAAGTGTGTACTGAAAATGTCAATTTATATCTTTTTCTGTCAGTTATGTTTTTATTCCCAATTCTAGAGCTGATTAGTTGATGAAGATGGTGCAGGATCGGCCAACGTTTCCTTCTGTTATACATAAGGTCTTCATGAGCCAACTCAAGGCAGCTAACAACAACCAAGTCAATTATTGGCATTTTTATTTTGATTTGGAAGAGCTATTTATATTTGGAGAACATTTTGCTTGCCTAAGGCAGACAAACACTTTCCAAGTTTGTCTTTTTAAAAATAATTTCTTTATATAGAAAGAAGATTTTAATTTTTGATTTGCTTATTTATCTCCCACCAAGTTGAAATTTTTCTGACCGATGCTCATCCTTGCGTATCTAAGGTTCATCTCTGGCCACTCCTAAACTAGATCAAGAGACTACAAAGTTTTAAGGCAGATACAGCATTAATCATCTTTCTTCTGCCAGAAACTCTCTTAACCATATTCCCATTGAAAAACAAGGCCTTGAAATGGCAGGTCTTCCTGACTAATTATGCTAGTGTCAAGAATAAAGCTGGACACAGAAGACACAGATGTAGAAATTCTAAATAGCAAAGCCACTTCAAAGAAAATGTGTAGATAAAATTAGAGGCTAAAAATCGTTTATGAGACTAAACTGCTATTCTGTATTCAACAGCTGTAATAAATTGTTCTTTCAGTGTGTCGATTACAATGCAAACTGTCACCCAGACTGGACTTCAGAGATTATCATCACGGCCTGTGAAAAGTAGCCTTTCATTTCTAAAGAACTTTTCGTTATGTTAATTGGTCGTCAGGGATCGCAACATCAAATTAATATCTGTAAGTTTAGAATACATACACGCCACAGTTTATCCTTGTTTTCCAGGAGACCTTTGGAATTTTCTTTCTCTCCCTTCATGAATAAAGGTTTATTGTAATGATGACTCCTTATCTTAAAACAATTCAAATAAATACTTAATTATTGTCACTTCACAGGAAAGCACTTTCACTGTTGTGCCAAAGAAGTAGGGTGAAATAAAGAATGTAAGAAGAACCATAATTAGGGACTAAAATGAGTGCTAGAGGTAATAAAGTGACAAAGGAGAGATATCAGTAAGAGTTTATGGGAGGAGATTGGAGAAAACTGTAACTGGAACATTCTAGGCAGGCTCCTTCCTTTGGGCTTTTGCACTGGCAAGCTCCTCTGCATGAAATGCTTTTCCCTCAGATATATATATATATATACATATACATGCACATACACATACACACACGTATGTATATATGTATAGGGTTACTATAAGTTGGAATGGACTCAATGGCAACGGGTTTCCTTTTGTTTTTTGGTATATATACATATTAAATGATATCTTTGATGAATCTTGAGATGTACCCACTCTCTGTGCTTTGCGTCTTATCATACATGTTAAGCTCAGTGAGTAGGGCTCCTTATACCTGTAAACGGAATACAGTTGAGTGCTATTACTCATGGATTCCTCATTGAGGGTCTTCCTCTTTTTCACTGACCCTCTACTTTACCAAGCATGACGTCCTTCTCCAGGGACTGATCCCTCCAGATAACATGTCCAAAGTATGTGAGACATAGTCTCACTGTCCTTGCTTCTAAGGAACGTTCTGGTTGTACTTCTTCCAAGACAGATTTGGTCCTTCTTTTGGCAGTCCATGGTATATTCAATATTTTCACCAACACCACAATTCAAAGGCGTCAATTCTTCTTCCGTCTTCCTTATTCATTGTCCAGCTTTCTCATGTATATGAGACAATTGAAAACACCATGACTTGGGTCAGGTGCACCTTAGTCTTCAAGGTGACATCTTTGCTTTTCAACACTTCAAAGAGGTCTTTTGCAGCTGATTTGTCCAATGCAATGCGTCTTTTGATTTCTTGACTGCTGTTTCCATGGGTTTTCATTGTGGATTCAAGTAAAATGAAATCCTTGACAACTACTGGAGGGATATTAAGAAATCTCATAGACCTTCCTGTAGACATTTGTTATGGGACAATTCCCTGCCTTAGGTTATATTATTGTTCCTGGTTCCTCTCTGCCCTCCCTGTAAGAAGATGATACACTCCCACCTGCTGCCATGTGACTTGCAATGTTTCCCCGTGGAAGGAGTTTACTTCTCTATCCCATGTAGCTTGTCTATGCGGTTTGCTTTTGTCAGTTGAGTGTGAACAGAAGTGAATATGTGTCATGTCGGGGTAGAAAACCTTAAAAGCCATAGTGTGATTCCTGTCTTGTTCTTCTCCCTCTACCATGAGAATGACATGTCCTAACTAAAGGCTGCTCCTTCAGTCTAAAAGCCCAAGAAATAAACCTTTGTCATTGACAGTCACAGACATCTCAGGCTTATTTGTTACTGCAGCATATCTGGTGAAAACTGACTAATAGCGTCTACATCAGACACATCTTTCACACTACTTACTCCACTTGCAACATCTCCTTCCAGCTCTGGCTTCCAATTCTGTGCGTGTTCCACCAGCTTCATGCAAGTTCAACATGATGATACCTTGCCTATGCCTCTCTTTATTTCTGTCTTGGAGATCCTCTATCTCTGCAGCATGGGATGCCCATGGAATACACTTGCACCTCTTGCAGGTATGACTCAAAAGTGCGAGGGATGTTTCCATGAAGTTTCCCTTGACAAATGAGAGACTGGATCCCATGGAAAAATTGTTCCTCCTTTCATGCCTCATGTGTCAGTTCTGAGGCACACTTCATGAGGCTCCTCAGAAGTCCCAGCCGAATAGAACACTATCCACCCAACTCAATAATGCGTCTCTGCACTGGCTTTCCTTTCTTCCCTGCTTCATTCCCCGCAGCCTGCATTCCTGCTCCCTGAAATTGTGTTCCCAAATGAACTATCTGGACACTCAGAGCCTTTCAGAGAAACCAAGCTCAGACATGGACCCACTTTTCTTATTTGCTGTAGATTTTGTAATAAGTGGGTAGAGCACCTGGCCACTTTGGCCCAGTTTCTAGAAGCCCAAACTGTGGCTACCATATTTTTCAAAATTTCTTTTCAATGCTTCACTATCCCACTCAATTTTAAATGATGTGAGGATTGAAAGCATTGTTAAATCTATGAGGGCTTAACAATTTCTTTTGCAATCTGACCTGTGAAATAATTTTATCTATAATTGAGAGGGCAGTGGTGGTTCAGTGGTAGAATTCTCACCTTCCATGTGGGAGACCCGGGTTTGATTCCCAGACAAGGTACTTCGTGTGAAACCACCACTCATCTGTTAGTGGAGGCTTGTGTGCTGCTATGATGCTGAACAGGTTTCAGTGGAGCGTCTAGACTAAGATGGACTAGGAATAAAGGCCTAGTGATCTACTTCCAAAAATCAGTGAAAAGCCTATAGATCACCACTGTCCAATCATCATGGTACATGGGGCCACCATAAGTCAGGGACTGACTTGACAATAGCAAACAACAACAAGATTGCTGTAATACACAGAATAATCCGAATTTGGGGGTAAAGTACTTTGAAAGTCTTTAGCTTCGTGTTAGAATACGTGACCCACTGGCCTTGTCTCCTCATCTGAATCATTATGTAGCTGCTGGATCACTCTGTTCCATTCTTATCTTTGAAGGCAATACGTCCTGTCGCCTTTGCACTTGCGTGCACTTCTACCATGCTAAGAACACATATACAATCAATAGAATATATTCCTATGAGCACCATTTCTTCTGTATGAATGAATACAGCTTGATTATTCACAAATGACCTCCAATGGAAAAAATAATCTTCTCTGTCTGTTTTCACAGTTTTGCTCAATTGTGTGCCTAATTTAAAAGATAGCTTTGGTAGTACTATTGAGTGTACATAGAGTGTACACGTCATGCCCTGTTAATTTCATCACCTCCTCATCCTTTGTTTGTGTGTGCCAAACCATGGGGACAAGAGCAAGGGGAGAAGACTGCCAAGTGGCTGTCTGGAAGGATCCAAATGATTCAATGATTCGAGATACTCCCTGCAAGTCTCCAGAACTTGTGTGTGTGTGTGTGTGTGTGTGTATGTGTGTGTGTGCATGCATGCATGTCTTTGTGGCATCAAGAACGGATCATGAGGAAGGGCAGCACCTGAAAGATTTTCAGAGGAGATTAATCAATTAATAAAAATAAGGGCAAAGGTAGAGTTTGAGAATGAGGATTGTACACAGCTGTCTTAGTCATCTAGGGCTGCCATAACAGAAATACCATGAGCAGATGGCTTTAACAAAGAGAAATTTATTCTCTTACAGTCCAGAAAGCTAGAGGTCCAAATTCAGGGTGCCATCTCCAGGGGATGGCTTTCCCTCTCTGTTGGCTCTGGGGGAAAGTGCTTGTCATCAATCTCCCCCTGTCAAGGAGCTTCTCAGCACAGGGACGTTGGATCCAAAGATGCGTTATTCTCCTGGCTCTTGTTTCTTGGTAGTATGAGGTCCCCCTGTCTCTCTGCTGGCTTTTCTCTTTTATATCTGAAAAGAGATTGACTCAAGACACAATCTAATCCTGCAGATTGAGTCCTGCCTCATTAACATAACTGCCTCTAATCCTGCCTCATTAACATCATAGAGCTAGGATTTATGACACATAGGAAAATCACATCCGATGACAAAATGGTGGACAATCACACAACGCTGAGAATCATGGCCTAGCCAAGGTGACACACATTTTTGGGAGATACAATTCAATCCATAACAACAGCCTTGGCTACCTTTTTAGCCAGAGTAACAATATTTTATAATAAATACACCGAGTAACATTTTTGCAGTTGTCTGCAGTCTGTATAAATGTTAACGGATTTTAAAGAAAGCCTAAACACTAGAGCGAGGACAACAAGTGGGCAGGATACACAGAAGGCAAAGAACTTTTCATTTTCTCATGTTGCAGATAGATAGCATACACAAAGACCAACTGTCTTTATGAGTCCTGTTGACAGGACGCTCTCACTTCAATGATGAGGTTAGGGTTTTGGAACAAGTTGATGCACAAACTACACAATGATTCAGGCAGGGAGGCAAACCTGGCGGGTCCCTCATCCTAACAGACAGAGGTGCAAGCCTTCCCCTTTCTGTGCTTCATGTCAGTACAACTTTATCCTGGTTTTTTGTTGGTTTTGCTTTGTTTTTTTTCTTTCTTTTTCTAAGTTTTTGGGGTTTTTTGCCTGCTCTATTGAACACAAGTTTCCATTTATTAACATAAACATATTTAATAATATATACAGTAATAACTGCTATTTAACGATCTTTCATCACTGACAATGTTGTATGGTAACTTTTAATTCTTTAGAAGACTTTAGATAAATGCAGACTATTAATGTCTCATATATTAAATCAGCTTAAAGTCCCAAAATTTCAATAGGGGGTTTAGAAAATACATTTAAGCTAACATTAAAGAATAATACTATCACTTAATAGTAAGATCTTAAAAAAAAAAAAAAAAACTTGAAATATTTCCCAGATGGTTTAAGTGGACTATTTTTACAAAGGCACATACTTTGTGACACTGTTAGAGTTTTACAAGAACCATTTTGTAAAAACATGATGATTAAAATTATAATTTAACTATAGTCCCAGGCTGACATTTACACACTCTTAAATATTTGTATAAGTAATAAGAATTTATTTGGCTTATTAAACAAATGTAAGGAAGCTTCATTTAGTCTTTGCACAGACACAAAATTTCCAAACTATTCTGTTTTAATTTTCCTTTAATATAGCAGTAACTTACTCTTTTACCATAAAAATGAGAAATATAGCCATCATTTAAAGCCCAAACTCACAAAATAATTTGTCAAATGATTTCTTGTGAGTGACCATACTAAGTGAATCTTAAATTAAAATTTAATTGCTAAAATTTGTTTTACCATACGCAGTTACAACCTCCTAATTCTTGCCTCGAAAGTCTTGATACAAAGTATTCTTAATAAAACCTTTCCCATTTGTTATTGCCTCAGATAGGTCATTTTCTTCCCAGCCTTTGTGCCCCTGTTATAGAGACACCACTGCCCAATTTATAGAATTGGCAAACTCTACCCCATCTCTTAAGATCCAATCGAGATGTCTCCCCGAGGCGTGCTGGGGCCAGTTTGTACAGACTTACACGAGCTATTGGAGTGGTTGGTTAGCTCAGTTGTTTAGAGCGTGGTGCTAATAAATCCAAGGTCACGGGTTCGATCCCGGTACAGGCCATGTATGTTTGCTTGGAGCCCTGGTGGCATGGTGGTTAAGAACTACTGCTGCAAACCAAAAGGTCTGCAGTTCAAATCCACCAGCCGCTTCTTGGAAACCCTCTGGGACAGTTCTACTCTATCCTATAGGGTTGCTATGAGTCGGAATTGGAATCAATTCGACAGCAATGGGTTTGATTTATATATATATGCATATATATTACAATAAAAACAGAAAAAACACGTATTTATTATCTTACCATTCTAGAGGTCGGAAGTCTGAAGTGGGTGTTACTGGGCTAAAATCAAGGACTGCGTTCCTTCTGGAGGCTCTAAGGAAGAATCTCTTGGCCTTTTTCAGTTTCTAGAGGATGTCTCTGTTCCTCGACTCCTGCTCTTTTCCTCAATTTTCTATGCCAGCAATGCAGCATCTTTTAATCACTCACCCGCCTCTGACCCCTGCTTCTGTTACCACATCTCCTTTGCTTTTCTGCCTCCTTCTTCTAGCTTTTAAGGTCCCTCATGATTACATGGCCCACCTGGATAATCCAGGATAATCTCCCTATTTTAAGATCCTTAACTTAATCGCATCTGTGGATTAGGTTCTGTGGATTAGGACATGCACATATCAGGGGCCATTGTTCTTCCTTCCACATTTGGCCCAATACGGCTTCTGGGAGGATGGCAACAGCAGTGCAACTTTTCAGTCTCTCTGGATCCTGCCCTTAAAAAAAGAGCAAATTAATAACAAAACTAAAAACCAAACAACACTAGTGTAGGAGATATCCCCATGAACCTCAAAATGCACTTAGTGAGGATAAACTAATGATATTCACAAAACCTGCAGGTAGTGGAGTCTGGGCAGGAAAAAGCAGAGGTAGGCAAAAGGACAGTGTCTGATGGACCTGAGAACCCGTTGCGGTCAAGTGGATTTCGATTCATCGTGACCCTATAGGACAGAGTAGAATTGCCTCACAGGGTTTCCAAGAAGAGGCTGGTGGATTCAAACTGCCAGTCTTTTGGTTAGCAGCTGAGCTCTTAACCACTACACCACCAGGGTTCCATGGACCTGAGAGGACCCCCAATATAACCAACAGATATTCACCGGAAAGCAATGCTTGTCAACCTGAGAATAGTCATTAATACTGGAGGTGAGGGTGGCGACAGAAATGAGTTCCCTCTCCAACACCAGGTGAGTACGAGACCACGTAGGAAGAACTGACGAGGCTGGAGCTCCTTTCTAGGACAGGGCCCTACACTGACGAGAAACTGCCAGGAGTGAAATACGAACTGAACAGGATAAGGGCAAGAGAGATGAGGAAAACAGAAGGTCCAGACCAAAGTTGGGGAGGCACCAGAGCCAGAGAATCTCAGAAATCAAGCCGTCATATCTTTGAACTTTTATATTTTACACTCCATCTTAGAAGTTAGAAAAGCTCTCCTTAATTCTACTTCATTATACCAGTTGCCATTGAGTCAATTCTGACTCATGGCGACCGCTTGTGTGTTAGAGTAGAACTGTGGTCCACAGGGTTTTCAGTGGCTCATTTTGCAGAAGTAGATTGCCAGGGCTTTCTCCCGAGATGCCTCTGGGTGGACTTGAACCACCAACCTTTCAGTTAGCAGCCAAACATTTAACTGTTGTGTTCGTGCTACCATTAGAAAAGTATAGAAAAACTAATATAAAAATGAGTAACAAAAAATATCCAGGTCAACTCCCCTACAAATTTATTACAGAGGAAAAGGGAATGAGGAGCAGAATAACATCTTCACTGATGTTAAAAGCACATCCTAAACACATGCCACAACACAGATCACAACTGTCACCCACAACTCAACCACAAGCTAGAAAAGTTACCAAACATGAAATAAAACTCTAAAAATCAAGAATTGAGGTGATAGAATTCAGGAAAGAATTCGAAACAAAAAAGAGCCTCATCTCAGAAATGAAGACTATTTTAGAGGAAACACTACAGTGAATAAGCACACCAGATAGTGTTTTAAGAGAAATAGAAGATGAAGAAGAGGCCATATGCAAGACCCGGAGAGCACTTTCAAAAATCAGTCAATGAAAACCCTATGGATCTGTCATGGATTGAATAGTGTCCCCCAAAAAATGTGGGTAGCAGCTCGTCTGGGTCATGATTCCCAGTATTGTATGATTGTGTTATCTGATGTGATTTCCTTGTGTGTTGTAAACTCTACCACTATGATGAGATCATATGTGATCTCCTCATGTGTTATAAATTCTATCACTGTGATGAGGTTATACTGATGAGGTTGACAAGATTAGTGTCTTAATGTAATCTCTTTTGAGATATAAAAGAGAGAAGCGAGCAGAGACACATGGGAACCTCATACCACCAAGAAAGCAGTGCTGGCAGCAGACCGTGTCCTTTGGACCTGAGGCTCCTGCGCAGAGAAGCTCCCAGACCAAAGGAAGACTGATGACATGGACCTTCCTGCAGAGCCGACAGAGAAAGCATTCCCCTGGAGCTGACACCCTGAATTTGGACTTGTAGCCTACCGGACTGTGAATAAATAAACTTCTCTTTGTTAAAGCCATCCACCTGTGGTATTTCTGTTAGAGCAGCACTAGATGACTGAGACAGGATCACAATGGTCTAATCTGCAACTGATCATGGAGATGGTACAGGGCCAGATAGTGTTTGGTTCCATTGTGCGTGATAAGTGGCGTCGCCATGATTTGGGGGCTGACCGAATGGCAGTTAACAACAACAGCATACATATGTGTGTGTGTTGTTGTTGTTGTTAGGTGGTGTTGAGTTGGTTCTGACTCATAATGACCTTATGTACAAGAGAACAAAACACTGCCCAGTCCCGCGCCATCCTCACAATTGTTGCTATGTTTGAGCCCATTGTTGCAGCCATTGTGTCAATCCATTTTGTTAAGGGTCTTCCTTTTTCGTGCTGACCCTCCACCTTACCAAGCATGATGTTTGTCATGGATTGAATTGTGTCCCCCCAAAATATCTGTCAACTTGGTTAAGTCATGATTCTCAGTATTGTATGATTGTCTACCATTTTGTCATCTGATGTGATTTCCCTGTGTGTTGTAAATCCTATCACTATGATGTAGTGAGATGGACTAGTGGCAGTTATATTGATGAAATCTACAAGATTAGATAGTGTCTTAAGCCAATCTCTTTTGAGATATAAAACAGAGAAGTGAGCAGAGAGATACAGGGATCTCATACCACCAAGAAAGCAGTGCCGGGAGCACAGCGTGTGTCCTTTGAACCTGAGGTTCCTGTGTTGAGATGCTCCCAGACCAAGGGAAGACTGATGCATCACAAGGACCTTCCTCCAGAGCCAACAGAGAAAGAAAGCCTTCCCCTGGAGCCAGTGCCTTGAATTTGGACTTGTAGCCTACTGGACTGTGAGAGAGTAAACTTCTCTTTGTTAAAGCCATCCACTTGTGGTATTTCTATTATAGCAGCACTAGATGACAAAGACAATGTCCTTCTCAAGGGACTGGTCCCTCCTGAAAATAAGTCCAAAGTATCTGAGACTCAATCTCACCATCCTCACTTCTAAGGAGCATTCAGGTTGTATGTATATGTGTGTGTGTGTGTGTGTGTCTATATATATGTACATTTATGTGTATATGTATATGGAGCCCTGGTGGTGCAGTGGTTAAGAGCTCGGCTGCTAACCAAAAGGTTGGCAGTTAGAATCCACCAGCTGCTCCTTGGAAACCCTATGGGGCAATTCTACTCTGTCCTCTAGGGTCCTTACGAGTAGGAATCCACTTGATAGCAACGGGTTTTATATATGTATATCTCTATATATGTATATATCTATGCATATATACATAGATAGATATACATATAAACTATTTCTCTTTCCATTTGCCTTTTCAACAACCATCCTAATTAGGTAACACATATTTTTCGAGAAACCCATCAAGTCTGGAAGGAACAGAGAGGAGATGAAGTCCTCCAAGCATTTCCATCAGAAAAACCGTTTATCTCTGTGATCCCTTATCTTTTTTAACAGGAAATGCACATTAGATTTTGTCAGAAGAACTGTGCATTGGCCAGCCGGTCACAGGTCCCCTTTTCCTTGTTAAGGACATGGCTGATCACTGATAATAAACCCCTCCCATGAGTTTTCACACCTACAGTCCAGGGGACCTCAGGTGTCCTTTATGTGAAGGTAAGTTAGCTGCCCTTTAGAAGAAGAACAAATGGACTATCTCTTAATTTTATAAAAAGACCTAGTTTCTTTTTTTCTTACATTCTTTCTTTCTCTCTCGCTTCCTTCTGTCAAAGAAAAAAGTTGATAGCAGATATCTTATCTTGATTTTGGAGTTTTCTTACTCACAAAACCAATATTCAGTTTAAAGAAGTTCCTGATCAAAATTAATCCTGCCAGTGTTTTTTTCTCTCAGCAAACTCTTTCTTTCCTCTTTGAAGCCAGGCTTGCTGAATTTGAATTTCAAAAGATTATGGCCGGGTGGAGGGGCAGAGACCATCTTGAGACCTGATACCAATTGGTCTCAGGAAAAGGGAGAGGGTGGGGTTCAATCAATCATGTTAAGATTAGCCAATGATTGATCTTCTATCTTTCTCCCTCCTCTTCTCTTTATAGGGTCACTATGAGTCAAAATCATCTTGACAGCAATGGGCTTGGGCTTCTCTTTATAAGCCCCCTTGTACCTAGCTTCTTGGAGTCATTTGCTTTTTCTGGAATCAAAATGATCACCCTATATGCGTACAGAATAATTGCTCAGAATAAATCTTATGTTCAAATTTCATTGAGTTTTGATTACTTTTAGCAGTTCCTTCATTTCTTAATTTAAAATGAAAAATGAGATTTAAAAAAATCTCTAGATGTTTAAATTCCTATACTTGAACACCAACTCATAGGGACTCTATAGCACAGAGCAGAATTGCCCCATAGAGTTTCCAAGGAGCGGCTGGTGGATTCGAACTGCCGACCTTTTGGTTAGCAGCCGAGCTCTTAACCACTGCATCACCAGGGCTCCCTGATAAAAATAAGGAAATATAATTTGACCCAATTGGTACATACAACAGGGAAACTTGCTTTAAAATCATCACCTTTAGGGAATAGTATTTGTTTTGTTCAAATCTACAAATTAAAAACAAATGTAAAGTCTTACAAGGTAAATATATTGACTGATAGAATTCCAGATTGTTCATAAATATTCAAAGAACATTGACTGTGACATAGCAGAGTTGAACAACGTTCTGCCTAATCAGATATTCTGTCGAGTAGAAGAAATGCTTTGCTTGGTACTTGTGAGAAGGTGAAAGCCTCTGTGTTTGCATTTGGCCAATTACTGAAGTTGATTTAGGTGGAAAGGTTAATGTGTTCACTGCTAACCAAAAGGTTGGCTGTTCAAGCCCCCTCAGAGGTACCGTGGAAGAAAGGCCTGGTGATCGGCTTGTTCAAAATCAGCCATTGCAAACCCTATGGAGTTACTCTGACATACATAGCGTTGCCGTTAGTCAGAATTGATTGGATGGCGACCGGTAACTGTAATTTGAGTGAAAACACAAATACTAAGCTATTTCCTCTAAAGACAATCATATCACATAGTCAAAAGGGTGGTAGTTGCTTTCCTCTCTCATCAATTTTACCTCCACTGAAACCTCTTTCTTTCCCCACTACTCTCTTCAAAGTGAAGAGAAGAATGCATTCCATTTCATTCGCATGCAAATTTAGGATCAAAGAATGGGAAATCTTTTGGTTTTTGAGGTTCAGAGTGATCAACTCTCTTTGGCCATTACACAGGTTACTACAAGGGGAAATGCAAAAATCGAGGGACCCACTAAAGCTTAATTATTCTCCATATTTACTCTAATCCCCGCCTAGCAGCCTACATCTCTGCCTTAATTCATAGCTAATAGAGGTCAGACTCAGGGTTAATAGCCTGCAGCTCAACATTCATTAAGTCATTCACTGATCATTAAAACATCCTGAAAGGGCTTTGTGTTGAAGTTTTAACAGCAGCAGTATAGGGTGACTTGCTGTTCTCAAACACTAGCAATGCTCTTGTATGATAGTAAGGAAGTGTGTGCGTCCAACAGCTGACATCTATCTTAATTAGTGGTGCTACTCTCTCAACATGAATTCAAAAATAGTTTTTTAAGAAAACTTTCAGGAAGATGAGGTTTCATTTATCGAAATTTTCTGACCCAGGAGTGAATGTCTCAGTCTTTGGGATCAGTGAGTACTCCTGGGGCTGACAGAGCCAGGCGTGGGAAGCTGCCTTGGGGCTGGCCTGGAAGGTTCCTCTGATCCTGGCACTTGATTCCAGTCCATTTAGCAGACATTAATTGAGCTCATACACAGAAAGGCCCTGGATAAGGGACATTGTTTTCTGCCATCAAGTTGATTCCTGCTCGTAGCAACCCTATAGGACAGTGTAGAACTGCCCCCTAGGTTTCGTAGGCTGTAATCTTTATGGGAGCAGATCGCCAGGTCTTTTTCTACTTAGGAGCAGCCGGTGGATTCAAACTGCCAACTTTTCTGTTAGCAGCTAAGCACTTAACCATTGCACCACCAGGAAGTTCCTAGATAAGGGACAGAGTAGCCAAAAATAAAGACAACTTGAAGCACTTACTGATGAAAGTCAAAGACTACAGCCTTCAGTATGGATTACACCTGAACATAAAAAAACAAAAATCCTTATAATTGGACCAATAAATAACATCATGATAGACGGAGAAAAAAATTGAAGTTGCCAACGGTTTCATTCTACTTGGATAAACAGTCAATGCTGTCAAAAACCTAAATGCGCAGAGAAACGCTGAAAATCAGTGTCACAGAATATATTTATTGTGAGTAGGGAAAGTATCAGGAGCGCACCCCTAAGAGGGGACAGTGAAAGCAAGTTATATAGGTCATTGTCATGTTAATTTCTCAGGAGAGACCATGAAAGCACAGTGCAGGATTCCAGGGTCCTTTGGTTGTAGAAACAGAGTCACCAAGGACATGCCATGCATTTGCCAGTCAGACTCTGGGGTTCCTGCTCCTCGAAACAGGCCACACAGAGATAATTCTCTAAAAGAGCCCAATGCCTAAGGCCAAATCATCTCCACTAAGCCACTCACCAGGCTATTGTTTGACTTGAAGGCGACTTTAGGAAAACAGCTCCTTAAAGACTCAAGGTTCAAAAGGACACCTAAGGTCAGATGGCCTGGGTGGGTCATTTCAACTCCATGGACCCAGAAATTTGGATTCTAGGAGAATTAAAATGGTTTCTCAATGTCCATGGAAGCAGCAGTCAAGAAATCAAGCAACGTACTACATCGGCAAATCTGCTGCAAAAGACCTCTGTAAAGTGTTAAAAAGCAAAAATGTCACTTTGATGACTAAGGTGCACCTGACCCAAGCCATGGTCTTTTCGAAACCTCATATGCATGTGAAAGGTAAACAAGGAATAAAGAAGACCGAAGAAGAATTATGTATTCGAATCGTGGTGTTGGTAAAGAATTGTGGGGTTGACTATACTGTGGACTGCCAGAAGAACAAACAAATCAGTCTTAGAAGAAATACAACCAAAATGCTGCTTAGAAGTGAGGATGGTGAGGGTTTGCCTTGCTTACTTTGGACATATCATCAGGAAAGACCAATTGCTAGAAAAGTTAAAGTAGAGGGTCAAAGAAAATGAGGGAAACCCTCAGTGAGATGAATTGACACAATAACCACAACAATGGACTCAAATATATCAAAGAAAGTGGAGACGGCCCAGGACCAGCCAGCATTTTGTTCTGTTATACACAAGGTCTTTGTCATGGGTTGAATTGTGTCCCCCAAGAATATGTATCAACTTGGTTAGGCCATGATTCCCAGTATTGTGTGGTTGTCCTCCATTTTGTGATTGTAATTTTATGTTAAAGGAGATTAGGGTGGGATTGTAACTCCCTTACCCAGGTCACATGCCTGACTCAGTGTAAAGGGAGTTTCCTTGGGGTGTGACCTGCATCACCTTTTCTCTCTCAAGAGATCAAAAGGAAAGGGAAGTGAGCAGAGAGGGGAACCTCATACCACCAAGAAAGCAGCACTGGAGCAGAGCGCATCTTTTGGACCTGGGATTCCTGCAAGGAAAGCTCCTAGTCCAGGGGAAGACTGACAAGGACCTTCCTCCAGAGCCGACAGAGAAAGCCTTCCCCTGGAGCTGATGTTCTGAATTTGGACTGGTAGCCTACTAGACTGTGAGAGAATCAATTTCTCTTTGTTAAAGCCATCCACTTGTGGTATTTCTGTTATAGCAGCAGTAGATGACTATGACAGTCTCCATGAGTCAGAGACAAATCTACAGCAACAAATAGCATATACAAGTTGGGAGGCGGGGAGGGGAATCTAGGAAGCAGCTATAGGAATCAGGATGGGTGGAGGAGGTCAAAGGAGACATCTGCTTTATTTGTAGGGTTCCAAGCCATTTATCACAAACTTCTGAGAAAGATCCAACATCAAGTCTGTAGTGTTCCTGCAAAAAATAAATAACCTGAATCTAATCATGAGGCAACATCATGCAAACCCAAATTGAGGGATATTCTACAAAATAACTGGCCTGCACTCTTCAAAAGGGTCAAGGTCATGAATACAAAGAGGAGTTGAGGAACTGACTAAACAGACATGATAGCTAAACGAAATGTGTGATCCTGGATTGGAGCCTGGGTTCTGCACCAGTAACAAGAATAGCTATAAAGGACATTATTGGGACCACTGGAAAAATTTGAATGGACTGTGGCTTAAATGACAGTGTCATATCAATGTTAAACCTGATTTTGATCATTAGGATGTCCTTATTCTTAGGGGTAAACTAAATACTACAAGTTATCCTCTGGTGATTCAGGAAATAAATTACACACACACACACTCATATACAGAACATAATAAAGCAAATGAGATAAAATGTTAACAATTGATGTATCTGTGTATAAGATATAGGGGAGTTTTTTGTACTATTCTCCCAACTCTCCTTCAAGTTTGAAATTCTTCCAAAACAAGTTACCAAAAATGGTAATATATCTATATATTACCTGCATAATTGTTTATAGTATCTACATTGAAAGGACCAGGAGTACCTAGGTCAAAATTTTGACTAAATTAATTCTGGAGGTAGGAGTATGAATGATTGGATTTTTAAACATTTTTTGTAATTTTTTATATTTCATATTTCTAAGAAAGGAAAGAAAAATATGGGGGACTTATAGGAGAGCCAGTTACGTCCAGATCCAGACAAAATTCCGTGGGGGTTTTGGAGAATCAGGATGGAGTCTGACATCCTATGACTCATCTCTTCCCTCAATACATTGACACCTCAGAGCCATTCTAGACCCATGCTGCCTGTCCAACCTCAAACCAAACCCATATCGAGTCAATTCCAATTCATAGCAACTCTATCTAACAGATTATAACTGCCCCTTAGGGTTTCCAAGGCTGTAATCTTTACAGAAGCAGACCTCCACATCTTTCTTCCATGGAGTGGTTGATGGGTTTGAACCACGGACCTTTTAATTAGTACCTGAGTACTTAACTATTGTGCCACCAGGGCTCTTTCGTATCTGTCCAGGGCCTCAAACATGGTCTTCATGGCCCAGGCGTACAGCTTTCCACAGAGCTGTGACCCCAATTCGGAGTGCCATTGAGTCTAAGGGTGAGCTCACCTGCAAGCTAGCTGCCCACAGGAGCATAGATGCAAAGAGACCTGGGTGGCCCTGGAGGCAGGCTGACAGCCACTTGGGCAGGGCAATCTGGGGTCCCTGGATGTGGATGTGGATTCCAGGTGGGCAGGCCCCCTTGGCGCTGCAGACTCCTTGCCCCGGGGGAGGGTGCTCACAGTCAAGATCAGAGAGGGCCCTGTAACACAAGAGGGCCGGTGCAGGGGTCTGGGCTGCACGGATCTAAGGGCAGTATGATCCCAGGTAGTGACACAGGTCCAGACTCAGGTGGATAACAAGAATCTCACACTCCCGCTGCTGCTGAGAACACCTGAGGTCCTAATCATGTCTCCCTGGGCCCGTCACCTGTTTTACTTGATTCTTTCTTGCTTCCTCTCCTGCATTCTTGCTCCTTTATTTTTCTTCTTTCCCAACCTCTTTCTTTTATTCTAACATTTGGTTCTCTTTCTTCCTTTCTTTTCTCCTTCAGCCCCACTTCTTAAACTTGCAACTGTCCCATAGGGTGATGGTCAAAGTAAGAGGCTTCCAACCCTTACCATGTGCCTCACAGACTCACATCATTATGGCTACCATTTGGAAGAATCATCATATGACAAAGGTTCCCAAGCCACAACTTATTCATCTGTTTATTGATTCATTCCTCTTACACATCTTTATCAAGTACCTACAAAATACCAGCTTTTGGATGCACAGCAATAAAAGCACACAGACTCTGCTCTTCTCTGTCTAGTGTAGGACAGAGCAAATAAAACAACTACTCCAGGTGAGTGGGGTCATTACTTGATTGCAGTGTGAGCAAGGAGCTATAAAACAACAGACTAGAATCCTGGAAAGATGGCCCTGGTTGAGTCTTGAAAGGAGTTGTCTAGGTCAAGAGGGGAGAGAGAACATTCAGAAGTGATGAAAGGTCTAAATGTATGAAATGCCAGTATCCGTTATGGGAAAAGCAAGTCTTTCTGTGTGGATCAAAATGTGACTGTGGGGTGGTGGAAGACATGATAGTCCAGAAATAAGGAAGAATTGAATTAAAGAGAGCCATGAGCACATGCTTGAGTGCGGGTTTTCCTAACGGTGAAGGGAATTGGCCATCAGCGGACTTTGAAATGATATCCCAATACAGTGGATTGAGGGGGACCAAACTGTAGGGAGGGAGGCCCTTTAGGAGGCCACTGGAATAATCCAGGCAAGAAGGGATAAGGGGCTCGAGAGGAGGAGACAGATTTGGTAGATATTAAGAAGAGGGGAATCTATAGGACTTGAAACCTGACTGGATGACAGGTGGAGAGGGTCAATGAGATACAGAAGTCAAGAAAAGTGTTTGGTTTGTTGCTTGGGCAGCTAGGGTGACTGTGGCACTGATAATTAAGTTCAAGAACACAGAAGGAGGAAAAGGTTTGAACAGAACAGTAAGTTCAGATTCAGACATGTAGAGTTAGAAATGCCTATGGGACAGCTATGCAGTCTATTTAGAAGTCAGTTTGGTATATAGGTAAGGACTATACCACAGAGATGTGACTGGGTCATGCCAACAAGTTGTTATTGTTGTTAGGTGCTGTCAAGTCGGTTCCAACTCATAGTGACCCTATGTACAACAGAACGAAACACCACCTGGTCCTGCACCATCCTCATAATCATCGCTATGTTTGAGTCCATGGTTGCAGCCACTGTGTCAATCCATCTCAACGAGGGTCTTCCTCTTTTTCACTGATCTTCTACTGTACCAGCATGATATCCTTCTCCAGGGACTGGTTCCTCCTGATAACATGTCCAAAGTACATGAAACTCAGTCTCACCATCCTCCCTCCTGAGGAGCATTCTGGCTGTACTTCTTCCAAGACAGATTTGTTTATTGATTTGGAAGTCCATGGTATATTCAGTATTCCTCGCCAACACCATAATTCAAAGGCATCAAGTCTTCTTTGGTCTTCCTTATTCATTGTCCAGCTTTTACATGCGTATGAGGTAATTGAAAACACCATGGCTTGGGTCAGGTGCACCTTAGTCCTCAAACCAACAAGGGAGACAGTTTTGAGAAGGAAAATAATTTGGCAGTTACAAATGCTGGACAGAAAGACTAAGACTCCATCAAATTTGCTGATTCAGAGATCAACAATGAAACCAGTGACAACACTGAAGTGGAAGCTGAATAGGAGATGAGAAAGTGGAAATAGTTGAGTGTAGACTGCCCTCTTAAAAACCTTCTCTGACAGGCCACTTACTTCCAGAAATATCTGACACAGTAAAGTAATATTTAAACAATGATTCGGAGAGCTCTTTGGAGAATCCTTAAAATAAAGTCCAAGACACACACCCAGAGGAAGGGGCAAGAGCCATTAGTTTAAACTACACAGCTACTTTATCCTGTGTGTTTTCATTTAACGATTTTTCCTTAGTCTCCTCCCTATAAAATTGAAATAATAACTATACTTGGCTTACAGATGTAGCTTGAGGATTAAATTGTATTTATGTATGTAGAAGTCACAGTAAATATTAGTAGTTATTATAAGTTGCTATTCCTATTAATTATTTACACAATAATAAAAGAATCTTGCTGTTGTTCTTAGTTGTTGTTGAGTTGGCTTTGACTCATGGTGACTGTGTATAACAGAATGAAACATTGCCCAGTCCTGCACCATCTTCATGATCATTGGTATGTTTCAATCCACCATGTGTGGCCTGGCTGGTATTTGAAATACTAGTGGCAGAGCTTCCAGCATCATAGCAACACGCAGGCTACCATGGTATGACAAATTGATGTAAAAGGATCTTAACTGTTAAGAATCTGATCAACCTTTATTTCAAGCCTATTTTATACTTTCTGTAGATAAGATTTGGATTTATTTCATAACTTTGTACATCACAGACACAGATCTTGGGAAATATAGCCTCTGGAAACATTTTTAAACATTGAAGTGTTATTTCCTATTTTTAATGAGTTAAAAACCATGTGGGTAGCCTTTCCTCTTTTCATATTTATGAATTCAGAGCTATGGTAGAAAAATTTCAACACAAAGCCCTACTGGCATTCTTAGCTAATTAGGATCAGTAGTCTTTTCAATAATTTGAAACTTTTGTTATCTGAGCAAAAATATAACCAGGTTTTCATGAGGTGAAGTTAAAGACCATTCATTTTAAAAAATAATTCTTCACCAATTATTTTTTCCAACTGAAGCAAGTTACTTTGAATTCATTAAAAATTAATATATATATATTCAAAAGAAAATTGGTGGCTGACAAGCATGGCTTTCTACTGTCTAAGGATACATCACTGATGGACCATAAGGGCAGACCAGGGAAATGGTGGACTGGTTTTTTGATGTGTCAATGTTTGTAAGAGGATGACACCTGTATTCTGGATACGTACATGAAGAACGAACATTTGTAGCACCTAGCAAAGATCTCTGCTCCTTCAGTGTTGTCATTACTTGGGTGAGATTCATCCAGAAAATATTTATTGAGGACTTACTATGAGCCAGTAACATGCTCAGCTGCAAACCAAAATGTTGGAGGTTTGAGTCTCCCCAGAGTCACCTCAGAAGAAAGGTCTTGGCGATTTACTTCCAAAAAATCAGCCATTGAAAACCCTCTGGAGGACAGTTCTACTGTGACACACATGGAGTCACCATGAGTTGACGTTGACTAGATGGCAACTGGGTTACTATGCAACCATTGTCATAGGTGCTGGGGATCCTGCAGTGAAAGAAATAAGGCCTCTGCTGCCATGGAACTCACACAGAACAAACATATATTCCGTGCCTATGAGATGCTTAGTTTTCTGCTAGACTCCAGTGATACCGTAATGAGCAGGGTTGTCAAGGTCTCTACCTCACAGAGCGCACAGTCTAGCTGGGGAAATCTACCAACATAGGGAGGTAGGAGAGAGGTTGCTAAAGCTTGACTGAGAGGCATGTGGTGAGAGCAACTAGCCTTATCAAAGAAAGTTCTAGAAAGAGGAAGGGATGTTTAAACTGAGACTTAAATAATAAAATGTGAGTAGAATTCAGTCAGGTAAGAGGCATGGAAATGAGAAGACTGTGTGGGAAGATCCAAGATGAGAGAGAGCATGAAATCGTTAAGAAGTGAAAGATGTTCGTGAAGGCAAGAGCTTAGGGTGTGCAGGGATGTGCGGAGGGCACAGAAAGAAATAGGCCTGGGGGGTTGGGGAATACGGAATTCATTGTGAGCAGGGCCTTTCAGATGAGACAAGTCAAGTCCAAATCAATTTGATTTTCCTTAGGCCTTCAGTACTAAAAAATAAAGAAATGTCAAAAGAGGGTTATAAAAATTGGGTATTTTAAATGTTTGCACTTAAATTAATAGTTTGACACAAGTATATAAATTTCAATAACTGTATGTTGTTGTTGTTGCTGTTAGCTGCCATCAAGTTGGCCCCTGACTCATGGAGAACCCAAGCACAATAAGATCAGACCATTGTGATCTATAGGGTTTTCCCTGGCTGATTTTGGGGAGTAGATCACCAGGCCTTTATTCCTAGTCCCTCTTACTCTGGAAGGTTCCCTGAAGCCTATTCAGCATCACAGCAACACGCAAGTCTCCACTAACACATGGGTGGTGGCTGTGCATGCGGTGCATTGGCCAGTAATCGAACCTGGGTCTTCCACATGGAAGACAAGAATTCTACCACTGAACCACCACTGCCTTAGGTTCTCAGTTTACTAAGAGTCATGGATTGAATTGTGTCCCTCAAAAATATGTGTATCGGAGGTTCCAGCAAAATGGTGCTCTAGGCAGAAGCACCACGCCGTCCCTCCACAGCAAAGATCCAAAAAACTAAGCCGAACAGAGAATACAACAATCCTGAAACCCTAAAACATCAAATGAAGAGATAAAGAATTCAGCCAAGCACCAAATGGAGTGAGAAAACTGACAGAGAATGGAGAATGAGGAGAGATTCATGCAGAGGTCCCCTACCAGCTAACGCAGCGCGGATCCGCCATCTTGGACTCCTATTGGAGACCAGCAAACAGGGGCTACGAGAAAGCAGCCTCACGGAGCATCCAGCGGGAGACAAAACAACCGGTAATTTGCAATATATGCTTTCCCACCCCCCACCCTTCGTCACTCACACTCGGCCTCCTCTGCTTCCTGCGGCCACAATCTCTTGACCAGGAAACACCGGCTGCTTGGATTCCACATACCCAAACAGGCCGGCTCTTGGAGTGCCATTTGTAGGCTGCTGGTGTTGCTTTTTTCCGCTTCTTTTGATTTCCTCCTTACCTCTCACCACCTCCCCCTCCTTTCGCTCAAATACCTGGCTCCGTGCACCATCTTTGCTTCTTCCTGAGGGGCTGCAGAGCTCCGTTAATTTGTGATATATGCTTTCCCACTCCCTACCCTTCTTCACCCACACTCGGCCCCCTCTGCTTCCCGCGGACACAGTCTCTTCTCCAAGAAACACCAGCCTGCACTAGCTGACTCTCTGAGTGCCATTTGTTGGCTGCTGGTGTTGCTTTTTTTTCTTTTTCTTTTTTCTGCTTCTTTTGATTTCTTCCTTACCTCTCACCACCTCCCCCTCCTTTCGCTCAAATACCTGGCTCCGTGCGCCATCTTTGCTTCTTCCTGAGGGGCTGTGGATCTCCGTTCGAGTGTGGAGCTGCTTCCCGGGCTGGGCTGCCATGCTAGTGGGATCCGGGGCTTTTGTTCGTTCATTTGGTTAAAATTGTTTGTTTGTTTTATTTTCCTTTTCTTGAGTTGAGAGCCCTTTTTGGCTAGACGGTGCTGCGTGGCAACGAGACCTCCCCCTCGGCTCGCACAGACGTGCCCAGGGATCCCTGAGAGCATTTCTTTTTTCCTTGTTTTTTTTTTTTTCTGTTTTTTGGGGGTCCTTTCTTGTTCTTTCTTTTTATTTTTTTTAAATTTGTTTTGTTTTCTTTTCCCTCTTTTTCCCATTTTGTCTTTCTTCATTGCTCAGTTTCTCATCTCTCTATATCTTCCTTCTCTTTCTGTTCCCTGAATACCTGGTGTTGTATACCTCTATGCCTTCTAGCCGGGCAGTACTGCAACACCTGAGAACAACTTCCCCAGACCTCATAGCTGCACCAGTGGGATCCCTGGGAACTTTGCGGTTCTTTAACCTTTCCGGTTTTTATTTATTCATTCTTTTCTTTCTCTTCCCCTTTCTGTTTTTCTCCATTTCATAGTCTCTCATCTCTCCACTCCAAAGGCAAGCTCCCCTAGCATTCTTATTTGTTTGTTTGTATGTTTTTGGCTCCTGTTCCTCTCTCCTCTCTCCCATATGCATCTTAGCTCCACACATAACAATCTCCCCACTGCATCCTGCCTACCTGCACCGTGTGCTTGACATCACACCATCAAGCAGCACAGGCACGGCCTACTGGAACCTGCCCTACACTGATTACCGACCCGCTCTGGGGGCTGTAGTAAGTGCCACAAACAACCCGTCCCAGTAACTCCTCTTCAGATACATATGCCCTGCAGTACCATATCTGAGTGACTGACCCTGCTAATTGGAGAAGGAGGCGAAAAGTATTGTGCCCACAGACGAGCAAACAACAAAGAACAAACAGTCCACCTGCTCAGACATAGTTAAATTTAAAAAAAAAAAGGGACAAAACAAACAAATCTACAATCAATAAACCAGAAAAGTAACTACTAAATGCCCCGAAGACAGCAGACAATATCAAAACATTTACAAAAACAGGACAGGATGGTTCCAGTAGGCGTCCAAAATAAAACACCAGATGACTCTCAAGTGGAAGAAAATGCACTAGAACTACCTGATAGGGAATTCAAATCTCTAATACTCAGAAATCTCCAAGAGCTGAAACAAAAAGCTGAC
>NW_004444052.1:4031731-4061614 GCF_000243295.1 Trichechus manatus latirostris
AAAACAACATGTGTACTACTGTTTCATGAGAAACTATTTGTTCTGTAAGCCTTCACCTGAAGTACAATAAAATAAAGAAAGAAAGAAAGAAAAGAAAACTCAAAGCTGAGGGCAACACAAAAGAAATAAAATTAATGACCTCTGGGGGGGGGAAAAATATGTGTATCTATTTGGCTAGGCCATGATTCCCAGTATTGTGTGATTGTTCACTATTTTGTCATGTGATGCGATTTTCCTATGTGTTGTAAATCCTGTCTCTGTGGTGTTAATGAGGTGGGATAGGCAGCAGTTATATTAATGAGGCAGGACTCAGTCTACAAGACTGGATTGTGTCTTGAGCCAATCTCTTTTGAGAGAAGTGAGCAGAGAGACAGGGGGATCTCATACCACAAAGAAAGCAGTGCTAGAGCAGAGCGCATCCTCTGGACCCAGGGTTCCTGCATGGAGAAGCTCCTAGTCCAGGGAAAGATTGATGAGAAGGACCTTCCTTCAGAGCTGACAGAGAAAGCCTTCCCCTGGAGCTGACACCCTGAATTTGGACTTCTAGCCCACTAGACTGTGAGAAAATAAATTTCTCTTTGTTAAAACCATCCACTTGTGGTATTTCTGTTCTAGCAGCACTAGACAACTAAGACACTAAGAAACAGAGATGTGTCAAAAAACGGTTACAAAAATGGGATATTTTAAATGTTTGCACTTAAATTAATGCTTCAATGTAAATATATAAACTTCAATGACTGTGTAAGTAAACTCATTTGGAAAAAAGCAAAAGTCTAAATTTGATATCTTATAAGACTGTGAGGCCATCCCTTTACAACACACACACACACACACACACACACACACACACACACACACTGCCCAGTGCCCGCACAACACCCGTGTAAAAATTCTTCCTTATAAGGCATGATAGGGTTTAGGGACTTTATCATAAGAGCAATGAGAATTCTTGAGAGGAGTTGAAGCAAGGAAGGGATGTACACCCATTTGCATTTTCTAAATGATGGGAAATGGATTTTTAGGGAGATAGAATTGGAGGCATGAGACAGGAAGGAGCTGCAATAGCCATCCACGTGAGAAATGAGGACGGTCTAGACCAGACAGTGGTCCTGGCCACGGCACAAGCTGTGTGGATTGGAGAAATATCTGGACAGTAGAAATCAACAGGTTTAATGACTGACTGATTAGAGGGGGATGGAGGCATTTGTTTGCCAATCAACATAGTTAAACTGCTTTGACCTTAGCCATCTAACATCCATTTCCATGACATGTTCACTTCCTTCGATGGTTTTATATCCATATAACCTCCACTGGTTTTAAATGGTTAATAACTACC
This sequence comes from Trichechus manatus latirostris, assembly GCF_000243295.1. Lineage (NCBI taxonomy): Eukaryota > Metazoa > Chordata > Mammalia > Sirenia > Trichechidae > Trichechus > Trichechus manatus. The sequence continues at coordinate 4,033,068 of NW_004444052.1, forward strand.
GTAAAACCTGCAAAAGCCAGAACCTGTGTAAGGCGGAAACCTGTCAAAGAAGGAAAACTCAAATACTGTTACTAAAACAAGTGATAGAAAAATGGTAAGACTGCACCCTGGCAAAGGTGGAAACCTTGTGAGACCTGGAAAAAACAAGGCAGTCCTGTCGAGTTCGGGCTCTCACAGGTTTCACAGCGTAATGTCATTAAGTGCTTCATTTCAAAACAGGTTGCAGGCCTATTGTTTACACAGAATGTGTTTTTTTGGTTTTGTTTGAAATAATGCCTTCCTGGACTCTGTTCCGCTTCCTAGCATTTCCGTGAAGCTCCCACTTTGAGTAGTATTCTGACATTTGGGATCTAATTCTAAAATGTTATTCTCTCCCACATGTGACAATTAAAACAGAATAAACACAAATTCACATGTGGTTCAAGCACGCCCTTACCATAAAAACAAGTTATTGAAAGCAATAGTGACAGATGAATGACATATTTGTAAATACCATTCACAGATCAATACCTAGTGTTAGAAAAACATCCCATTTTATTTCCTCCAGATTCACTAATGCTTCCATCTTTATTAAGTTTGAAAAATACATTTCTCTTAATGATAACAGCAAGCCATTTGCAGTATGTTTCCTGGGAAAGATCACATTCTTCCACAGAGATCTGTTCAGGCTAATGGATGTATTTAAAGGTTAAATTTCAGGACCCTGCACCAGATTTGATTCATGCTATGTTATAATTGCATGCCCGTGGTGACCCTAGTTGGTTAGCACACCGTAATGAGGCCAGTGGCATAAGTTCAAATCCCTAGGCAGGCAATTTATTTTTCTCTGCTTGTGGTGATGGCTGGAATACCTATCCCAAGTCAGGCATCAGAAATGTGGGTTAATCATCACAATGTCATGAGAGAGGACGAATGGCTTGATGAAAATCTGTCCTTTCTACTGGAAAAATGTCTGAAAGCACACTCCCAACTAATGAGGGGATAGTGGTGTCACCTTCAAATACAAAGAGTACACTATTCCTCCTATTATTACAACAAACAAAGTTCCTGCCAGAAGCAAGTCATAAATGTCACCAAGAATGATGAGTTTAAATTAGATTCCACGTGAGTAATTTCTTCATTGCTCCTCTTTGACCAAACAGCACTAAATTTGTCATTAAGTAAAAATGATGGGAAGTGTGCATTTACCTGCTTCCTTCCTGTCTCCCAAAAGTGTTGAGAGTATGAATCAGATAGTATCTTCAAGGTATTTTGAAATAATAAAATATTAATCCAAATTGTCCCCTTCTGACTTGGCGGGGGAGTAGATATATTGCGTTTTCACGATATGAAAGCAATTGGTGATGTGCAATTCTGGCTCAAACAACCAGTCAGTTTGGAAAAGGAAAACAGAATTTCGAGACTGTTATTTGAGTGGAATAGTTGGTTGAGTGAGTTAAATGATCAATTGGTAACAGGAGGTAGACAGCAAAAAAAAAAAGAGTCATCATGGAGTCGATCCCAACTCATAGCGACCTTATAGGACAGAGTAGAATGGCCCCATAGGGTTTCCTAGGCTGCATTCTTTATGGGAGCAGATCCTCAGGTCTTTTCTCCCGCGGAGCAGCTGGTAGGTTTGAACTGCCGAGTTTTTGGTTAGCAACTGAGCACTTAACTATTGTGCCACCAGGGACCCTTGAGGTAGACAGAGACATTGATAATTCCGACATGGCCATTCCTATGTGTTCAGTTTAACAATATTCACTGTTGAATAGAATTCAGATGATGGTTGGTCTACCCTGAAACCTAACGAGAAGATTCAATGACTTTATTAACAAAAAGTTCTCATTGGCACTCAAACCCACCTGTGACACGGAGGCTGTCCGTGGCATGAAGGCCTGAGAAGGTGGCTGGCTAGCTAGCGGAATGATTGTACCCGTGTTGTTTTTAGGTGCCATTGAGTCGATTCCAACTCATAGCAACCACATGTGACGGAGTAGAACTGGACCGTAGGGTTTTCTAGGCTGTAACCTTTATGGAAGCAGATTGTCAGGTCTTTCTGCCTCGGAGCCACTGGGTGGGTTTGAACAGTACAGGTAGGGCCTAGATAAAGGAAGACAAATGGAGGTGTGGGAAATTATATAGGTCTGGAGTTTGACCTTGAGATTTATGGTTGGCTGAATCCAGAAACCAAAATTGCAGAAGTCACCCTGACTAGTCCTTCTCATGCAGGACTAATCATTGACTTGAATTGTTCTTCTCACTCATGTCTAATCATTTTACCTCCTAAATGTTATTCAAGTCCATCTGTTTCACTCCAATCCCCTCTGCTACCTCACTGGTTCTGATCAACACCATCCACTACCTGGATTATGTCAACCCCGCAGTAATCTGGTCACCTTGATTCTAGTTTGGTTTCCTTCCATTCTATTATCTATGCTGCTGCAAGAGTGCTCCCTAGAATAAACGCAAACACACTTAACAACCCTCAGTGGCCTCCCATTGCCCTTCAAATACAGTATAGACTCCTTAAAGTGGTTGGCAAAGCCCCCTACAATGGAGCCTTATTTCCTAACTCTCTCCATAACACACTCTTTGCTCCAGCCATACCAAGCTTATTCTAGTTTTTCAAATGTACCAGTCTCACCCTTTAGATATGAACTTAAATGTTTCTCCTTGCCTTTCTCAAGCAGCTCCTCTTGACTCTAGAACTTGATTTCAACCCTCTGCTTTCTACCTCTTCAACACCGCATCAAAAAAAAAAAAAAAAACCAAACCAAACCCATTGCCGTCAAGTCGATTCTGACTCATAACACCCCTACAGGACAGAGCAGAACTGCCCCATAGGGTTTCCAAGGAGCGCCTGGGGGATTTGAACTGCCAACCTTTTAGTTAGCAGCCGTAACTCTTAACCACTACGCCACCAGAGTTTCCTCAACACCCAATATCTCCTGTTATTCCTGTAATGAATATTTATAATATTAATTGAGCAATCAATTTAAATTGTGTCTTTTCTGCTAAATTCTTAGCTTCGGGCGGCAAGGATAGCGTCTATATTGTTCACTTGTCTCTGCAAAGAGAACAAAGGCTCCACGAGTGTAGGAATTTCTTTTATGTTACTATTATATCTCTAGAAAGGAGCCTAGTGGCACAATGGTTAAGCACTCAGCTGCTAACCAAAAGGTCGGCAGTTCGAACCCATCAGGGGCTCTGTGGGAAAAAAGACCTGGCAATCTACTCCCATAAAGATTACAGCCTTGGAAACCCTATGGGACTGTTCTACTCTGTCACATGGGGTCGATATGAGTCGGAATCGACTTGACAGCACACAACACCACCGATATATCTCTAGAACCTAGAGTAGTTGTAATAACAACGAATATTAAACTTCTTATTGAATAAATGAGTGAACATAGGCACTGAACAAATGTTTAAAAGGAATCCATGAGGGAAACTCAAGTCCATATAGAGCTTTAAAAAAATCCCAAGACATACTCAAAAGAAACAAGCTTATTTTACATTGGGAGAATGATCCACATCTGTTCTTTGCTCAGATCACTCCCTCCTAATAGGCAAGGCTACTCAGAGATCATAAGTTGTTGGATAATCATAGAATTAAATTTAAAAAGGGTTTGACATTCTCATGGGATTCCTCCACCAAGCCAGAGTCCTTGGATATATTGTACGCCTCCCTTCTAGAGACATTTCTAACTGACGGAGGCCATGGAAGTGTGGTGGCAGAAGATTGATCCAACTGAGATATACCCAACAAAGTAAATACTATTGCTCGATGTGGCCCCATAAAATCTTTGAGGAAGAATGTTGATTTATGCAGTATGTGTGGGCAAGACATGAGCCACAGTTTTCTCTTCTGTGGAGCAAGAGGGTTAAACCATAGGCTCTCTAAGGCCTCTTGCAGCTTTAACATCTTTCGAAAGTTGTTAGTTACAGTCGAGTTGATTACAACTCATGGCAACCCCGCATGTGCGGAGTAAACTGCTCCATAGCGTTTTCAAGGCTGTGACCTTTCAGAAGCAGATCTCCAGGCTTTCTTTCAAGGTGCCTCTGGGTTGCTTCAAATTGCCAGCCTTTCAATTAATAGTCAGGAACTTAACCATTTGTGCCATCAGGGACTCCTCCTTTCAAAAGTAATAGATACTAAAAGCCACACAAAAATCATGTGCTTTGCTACTAAAGAATCCACTGATATATTTCCGTACATAACCAGAACTAAAAGTCCTGTAGCTAAGCGTCTGGTGACAAAACGCCTTTGTGTGCTTTTTAAATAATACTCTGGGAAGATCAGTGTGGCTATTTTAACTGCCCTAATTAGAAGTTAGAGGGTCAATCACAAGAGACAAAATTCTTACTTTTAGATTTGATCACTGATTGTAACATATAGTTTCTCTGGGAAAGACAAAAAACACTTTCTCCGAAATATTTAAAAGGACGGTCTTCTCCTTCACTCCGAATATCCAAACCTGAAATATGGCCTGGCTTCCAAACAGAGTTGGCCTCACTTGCTGTAGGAAAGTGAAAGCAATTTTTCTTACTTTTTAATGCAATCAGATACCGCGACTGTTAAAGGAAAATGCTCCTCTTTACTATATGGGGAGATAAATTTGATGATGTATGGTGTTCTCTAGAACACCAGGCCCCTATAACACATTTCTGACCTTTCTTCCTCCTCCTTCTGCCCTGTAACGCAAAGGGCAATCTGGGAATGGAGCCAGACAAAGGAAACCCACGCGGAGAACTGAAGAAAAAGAAATAAGCTTCAATTAAAGCTAGGGAGAGTTGAGTTGGACATAAGGGGAGAATTCCTGATCTTTGCTATGAGAAAACATTAAAACAGCCCAATCAGAGGTCATAAAGTTCCTATTCTTGGAATTTTCTAAGAAGTTAAAAGAAATCTTCCTGGCCTCCTTCATTTGATCATTCATTCATTCCTTTGATAAAAAACCCATTGCCATCAAGTTGATTCCAACTCATAGTGACCCTATAGGGCAGAGTAGAACTGCCCCACAGGGTTTCCAAGGAGCAGCTGGTGGATTTGAACTGTTAACCTTTAGCTGCTGAGCTCTTAACTACCACATCACCGGGGCTCCATTCCTTTGATACCCTTACCCAAACGTGTGCAAAGTATATTCACAGCCTAAAGACAGGACTCAGGATCACGTGGTCATTTCTCAAATGTGCTGAAGGGCTTATCAGTATGCATATGGAGAGAACGGCTGACAGAAGATCATCCAGACAAAGACTCTTTAAGCAGAGAGAGATGAATCTTGTTGCTGGCCGTCAGATATGGCTCTTTGTGATAAAGAACACTTATGACAAAGAGATATAGGTCGTCCTGTGTAATTTACACCAAAGAATAAACTGACCACAGGGGGAAGTGAATTCCCCATAACCAAAGTTATCCCAAAACTGGCTGACCATCTCTCAGCTAGGTACTAGAATAAAGCTCCATGATTTGTTTGATGAGAATACCTCTAAAGGATGCCAAACTGTTAAAGAGCAAGGTTAACTGAGGACATCCTAAAAGACAGAAAATGAGTCAGAGCCATTGTTTTGTGTACCCACATACACACAAATACACATACAATCAGGAAAGAATTAAGTTGGATTCTAAGGTAGTAATTTGATTTCTAAGGAGCTCAGGTGGTGCAGTGGTTAAGCACTCACTGCCAACGGAAAGGTCAGTGGTTCGAATCTCCCAGCCACTCCGTGGGAGAAAGGTGCGGCAGTCTGCTTCTGTAAAGATTACAGTCTTGGAAGCCCTATGGGGCTGTTTCCCTTTATCCTATAGGGTTGCTGAGTCAGAATCAACTGGATGGCGATGAGTTTAGTTTAATTTGATTTCTGTAACAACGACAAAAAATCATGGGAAGTGATTCCCAAATTTATGTTTAAGCATCTTAAAGAGAAGGAGATACTGGAAAACAGCCAGGGGTGGTATTGAAGACATCTAACGACCTATTTGACATAAGCACCAGTTGATCAGAAGAGTTGGAGCGGAGTCCCAGTAGGCCCCTGCAATGTCAGGTGTTGATCCTTATTTGCTGCAGCTGGGGATCGCCAGGAGTTCCTGAGGGGAGAGCCGTGGGAGCTAGAGCCAGAGCAACTTGGAATCTTTGGAACAGTGGCTATTTAGCAATTAATTCAGAAATATTTCCCTACTTTTTTTTCTTTTTTTTAATTGTACTTTAGATGAAGATTTACAGAGCAAATTATTTTCTCATTAAGCAATTAATACACATTGTTTTGTGACATTGGTTGCCAACCCCACAACATGTCAACACTCTTGCCTTATCGGCTTTGGGTTCCCTGTTACCAGCTTTCCTGTCCCCTCCTGCCTTCTCGTCCCTGCCTCTGGACTGGTGTGCCCATTTAGTCTCATTTTGTTTTATGGGCCTGTCTAATCTTTGGCTGGAGGGTGAACCTCAGGAGTGGCTTCAGTACTGAGTTAAAAGGGTGTCCAGGGGCCATACTCCTGGGGTTTCTCCAGTCTCTGTCAGACCAGTAACTCTTTTTTTTTTTTCTGTAGTTGGTATTTTGTTCTACATTTTTCCCCAGCTCTGTCTGGGATGCTCTATTGCAATTCCTATCAGAGCAGTCACAGGTGGTAGCTGGGCACCATCTAGTTGTACTGGACTCAGTCTAGTAGAGGCTGTGGCAGTTGTGATCCATTAATCCTTCAGACTATCTTTCCCTTGTGTCTTTGGTCTTCTTCATTCTCCCTTGCTCCAGACGGGCTGGGACCAGTGGAGTATCTTAGACGGCTACTCACAGGCTTTTAAGACCCCAGATGCTACTCACTGAAGTAGGATGTAGAACATTTTCTTTACAAACTATGTTATGCCAATTGAGCTAGATGTCCCCTGAGACCATGGTCTCCAGCCATTAGCCCAATAGTTTAGTCCCTCATGGAGTCTGGATGTGTCTATGAAGCTTCCATGACCTTGCCTTGGTCAAGTTGTGCTGACTTCCCCAGAATTGTGTACTGTCTTACCCTTCATCAAAGTTACCAGTTATCTATTGTCTAGTTATTGTTTTTCCCTCCCCACCCCTTCTCTCCCTAGTAACCATCAAAGATTGTTTCTTTATGTGTGTAAAACTTTTCATGTGTTTTTATAATAGTGGTCTCATACAGTATTTGTCCTTTTGTGATTGACTTATTTCACTCACCATAGTGCCCTGCAGATCCATCCATGTTGTGAGATGCTTCAAAGATTCATCATTGTTCTATATAGTTGCATAGCATTCCATTGTGTGTATGCACCATAGTTTATCCATCCATTGATGGGTACTTAAGTTGTTTCCATCTTTTTGGTAATGTGAAGAATGCTTCAATGAACATGTGTGTGCATATGTCTATTCATGTGACAGCTCTTCTTTCTCTAGGATGTATTCCTAGGGGTGGGATTGCTGGGTCGTATGGTATTTCTATTTCTAGCTTTTTAAGGAAGCACCGTATCATGTTCTAAAATGGTAGTACCTTTTAACAAACAGTACCACCATACTAGAGTCCTGGGTGGTGTAAACAGTTAACATTCTCAGCTGCTAACCAAAAGGTTGGAGGTTCAAGTCCACCCAGAGGCACCTTGGAAGAAAGGCTTGGCAATCTACTTCTGAAAAATCAGCCATTAAAAACTCTATGGAGAACAGTTCTACTGTGATACACATTGGGTCACCATGAGTCAAAATGGATTCGACAGCAACTGGGTTACTGGTAGCACTATACCAGGGATGTATGGGTTGGCTATCAGCCCTAGGAACAACCACCAGTATGAATCCAGATGCTGCCACTCCCCCGACACCAACCCTCTTCCTTGACAGTGAGCTCGAAGACAAGAAAAGGAGAGAGACAATCCGTCTTGATTTATCTAGGCATTTCTTTCTCTTGTGTGTGACATAGCCATTAATAAATGGGGATACGGCAGGCTGGGCCCCACAGCAAGGTAGGTAGGATCTGGCTGGAGAGCCATATAAAAAGAGGGGCTTCAGTGACTCCATGTCAGCCAGAAGAAGTTTGGAAACAATGTTCCACAGGAGCTTGTTCTGAGATGAGAACAGTGTCATGACAACTTACTAGTTTCATTTCACTTTCTACAGTAATGTCTACAGCAATTGGCAGCTTGATGGGGGACTAGAAAAATAAAGAGTTCTAATGCTCACAAGGTTAAAGAAAGTACAAATTAGGAGTTGGGAGGAAGTGCTAATGTTTTGAAAGACAAGTATAATTCCTAATATCATTGACCACTAGGGAAATGGCAAGAAAGAAAGAAGCTCCACACAACAGAGTCACTAGTTTGGGTGGGAATAAACATACACAAGTATGAGATGGTGATGATGATTTATGTGTAGCTAATTTATGAGTGCCTGCCAAACTTATCACTCCAACTTTTTCCATTCATTCGTCTATTCAAAATACATTGACCTCCTACCATCTGATCCTTTAAATATACTTGTTAAAGTGTTCTGTAAGCCAAAGAAACACCATGTTAATGCTTGCTTTAATACTATTAGTAATTAATTCTCCTTGATAGTGGGAATCATGTCATGTTGTTAGATGTTTTCAAATCGGTTCCGACTCATAGCGTCCCCATGTACAACAGAAGGAAACACTGCCCGGTCCTGCGGTATCCTCACAATCCTTGTCATGCTTGAGCCCATTGTTGCAGCCACTGTGTCAACCCATCTCATTGAAGGTCTTCCTCTTTTTTGCTTACCCTCTACTTTACCAAGCATGATGTCCAAAGTATGTGAGATATAGTCTCGCCATCCTTGCTTCTAAGGAGCATTCTGGCTGTACTTCTTCCAGTATAGACTTGTTCGTTCTTCTGGCAGTCCATGGTATATTCAATATTCTTCACCAACACCATAATTCAAAGGCATTAATTCTTCTTTGGTCTTTCTTATTAATTCTCCAGCTTTTGCATGCATGTGAGGTGACTGAAACTCATAGTTTAGGTCAGGCTCGCTTTAGTCCTTAAGTTGACATCTTTGCTTTTTACTCTTTAAAGAGATCTTTTACAGCAGATTTGCCCAACACAATATGCTGTTTGATATCCTGACTGCTGCTTCCATGGGTGTGACTGTGGATCCAAGTAAAATGAAATCCTTGACAACTTCAATCATGTCACTGCCTTTTATAAAATAATTTTAATTATATGAGAAACAAACTCATTTCTCTTTTAAAAAGAGAAATAATATGCACTAAGGAAAAAATGGGAGTTTAACATCCCTGGTGGCACGGTGGTTAAGAGCCCAGTTGCTAACCAAAAGGTCAGCAGTTCAAATCCACCAGCTGCTCCTTAGAAATCATATGGTTCAGTTCTACTCTGTCCTATATGAGTCAGAATTGACTCGACAGCAGCGGGTAGTATCCTTGATATAATTTATTGTCCAGACTAGAACTCTGTTTAGGGATGAGCTACTGATAGTTATCATAGGGATATATGATATAGTAACATAGGTGTATAATAAGACTGACCTGACAAAGTGGGCCATTTGGTCGCTGTACGGATAAGAACCTTAAAACTCCTTGAGAAAACCATGCCTCCCCCCCAAGGCTGGGTCTTCCAATCTTTCCCAAGGATAACTACTGTTAATATTTGAAAATATTTAAAATTTATAGAATATTTGATAGAAAGTCACAGAACTTCTTGAAGAGCCAAGGAAAGTAAAGTTAGAAAAGAAAAACAGAAGTTAAAGTCCCTCCCAGAACTTGACACAGCTTCAGTAGTTCTCTCTCCTGCCCGCTTCTATGGTTCTTAACTGAAACACTTTCTCCCAGCAAATTTTAGCTCTACCTAAAAATGTCTAACTTTCATCCATTGGCCCTAAGATACACTGGCAAAAGAGACCCACCTGACTATGGGCAGTGTCTCAGAAACCCTTTTGATCAATTCTATTTCTGCTTTGCATGACCTTGAAGGGCTGTTATTTCCATTTTTTTAAATAAGCCACTCAAGCTATTTCCCCACCCGTGTGGCTTTTAAATCTGAGATGCACTTAAATGTGGGAAGTCTTTTTTTCCTAACTGCTTACGTTCTGAAAAGGGGCGGAAATATGCATCCAATTCCGCAGAAGGAAAAATTATTGGGGAAAGCTGCTCTCTGCCCTTCAAGCTCATTGCTCTCCTGAGAGCAACAATCTGATTGGTAAGGTCTAGAGAAAGGGCTCCTTCTGAGAGATGATCACCATCAGACATTCTGATGGGGGAGAGAATGGAGCTCACCTGTCCTTATCCAGCTGGGCCAGGAACAGGTTGGGTAACTCTTTGGAATTCAAGGGAGTATTATTACTCCTATTTGGCCCACATTTGGAGCCCTGGTGGCACAGTGGTTGAGAACTTGGCTGCTAACCAAAAGTTCGGCAGTGCGAATCTACCAGCCACTCTTTGGAAACCTATGGAGCAGTTCTACTCTGTCCTATAAGGTCACTGTGACTTGATTACCTAGAATCAGAATCGACTTGATGGCAATGGGTTTGGTTTGGTTTCGTTTGGTTGGTCTACATTTAAAGCCATGTTTTCCCATCGGCTTAATCAATAATAAAAAGAAGTTTCTTTTTACTCCCTATTTGTCTATCTTCTTCAACAACAGCAACAAAACCCACTGCACCAGAGTCTATGCAGAGTAGAACTGCTCCATAGGGTTTTGAAGGCTGTGGACCTTTCAGAAGCAGATTGCCAGGCCTATCTTCCAAGGCACCTCTGGGTGGGTACAAATTGCCAACCTTAGGGTTAGTAGTTGAGTGCTTAACCGCTTGCGCACCTAGGGACTTCCCTCATCTCTCCACTAGCTCAAAATCAGGAGAGAAAGGTGAGTGTCATTTATCAGTCCTTCAAAGCCTTACATGGAGCTCTGATTAATGAGGTTTTATTTCAACTCTTCTTTATCTGTGACATCATGGCGAGTAGAGATGATGGGGGGGGTCTCCTCATCCCTTATGACCAATATCACACATCTGCATCCAGTTCTCAGGTCAGATGTGAGGTCTAGGGGGACAGGATAGAGTTCCTCTACTTAAGGCTAATAGCCACAGGGAGTGCAAGCTTGTCATTTTGAACTTCTTAGCACCACACCCTACTCAGTGGTTCTTAGCCTTTTTAGAGTCACAGACTATTTGAGATTATCATGTAGATATGGACCCTCACCAGAGGATAATGAATTCATGCCTATATTAAAAAAAATTCTCATCCAATTTTATCAGCTTCCTGAAGCCCCTGAAATAAATGATTATAAATTATTTGTTCAGATGAGCGCATGACTCAACAGTCTTACCCCCAACTGGCTGGCGAGAAGGACAGAACTCTAGACTCTTAGGTAGGAAGGGACTTTCAAGTTCATCAGAGCCAACATCCTTATTTTAGACGTGAGGAAACAGACCTAGAATAACGTCAGTTAAGGCAGTGGCATGCAAAACCCTTTAAGCTCCTTGAGATTGCTAATATTTCAAATGCAGGAAACCCGATGTCATTTGTGTCTAATCCCTGACACAGTTTTATCCCAAGCTATATCTATTTTGTACTAATTTACTCTACACTTAGGAAAGCAGGAGACCCGAAAGAAAGTTCCTTCTGTTTCTGAAACAATTGATCTATCCTTATAAGAGTAGCTGATGGTAGGTAGCTGATGTTTCATTTTAAACAAACAAAAAACCCAAATGTGAATAGTTTAAAACTACGTATATTGAACACAGTTTCAGGGCCCAGTAAGTGCTCAGTAAATGATGATTATCTGGCAATGGAAGCAATACATTAAAAAAAAAAGCCACTGTTGTTTGTGTTTATTATAACTACATATTTTATGTAAACATATTATTGTATGCAATCAGTTACACCCCTGAGGCTCTGGGCAAGCATCCAAGATGATTCAGAGCCACACAGTGAGATGTCTCTGGCCAGTAACTTCACACACCCGACAAGAACATTAAGTCATCTTGGGATATCTTTGCCTCACCTTGCTGGTATGTCTTTTCCTCCTTTAGTCAGCAGAACTTGTCCTTCACAATTTCTTATTCATTCTTCCACGACCATGAAAGTTGGCCCTTCCTCCCAGAGTTCCTCTCCCTTGGCACAGTTGACATTCAGGGCCGGATAATTATTTGTTGTGGACGGTTGTCCCATGCATTGTAGGATGTTGAACAGCATCCCTGACCCCTATCCACTAGATGCCAATAGCATTCCCCCACTTCTGAGTTGTAACAAACAGAAATACCTCCAGACATTGCCAAATGCCCCCTGAGGGGCAAAATCACTCTCGCCCCAAGAGCCACTGCTTTAAAAGGATCTGCCAGAAACTAAGAAGCTAACTAAAATTTAAATTCGAGTAAGCACCTGAGAGTTGGAGGGCTCTAAGAAGATGCTTCCCTTCAGGTAAAACCAGTTGCTGTGGAGTCGATTCTAACTCATGGCGACCCCATGTGTGTCAGAGTATAACTGTGCTTGGTATGGTTTTCAGTGGCTGATTTTTCAGTAGGTTGCTAGGCCTTTCTTTTGAGGTGCCTCTTAGTAGATTTGAACTTCCAACCTTTTGGTTAGCAGCCGAGCGCATTAACTACTTGTACCGCCCAGGAGGAGATGGTAGAACCGCCTAGAAATGCCATTTTCTTGTCCCAGGAGGCCTCTCCATATGCAGTTGGATGGAAAGTCTTCTTTATGCCCTCAAACCTGTGCTGCCCTGCTTCAAGCCCATTTCCTCTTGTGGCATACTGTGCTGTCCTTGATGGTTCCAATCTGTTTTGTAATAGAAGTGCTCTGCGTTCGTGGGAGAGCACCAAATTTATTTCATTCAGACAAATAACCAATGGCTGTGTTTTCTTAATGAAAGGTGCTGAGGTGACTTGGAAAAGAATGGAAAGGTGGCTTAGGCAACTGTGCCTGGTCAAGATAAATTTTCCTGATTAGGATAGTTGCTGGCCCAGTGATTTTAGCAAGTTCTTCGCAAAGTTGGGTAACTTCGAGGTGGCACTGGGGATGCCAACCATTCATCCATGTGATGAGAATCCAGCCAAATGGAAGGTGGGGGAGAGGTTTCCAGCATGCCTGCCTCTATGGTAACTTCATTTGAATTCCCTCTATCTCGCTAATTTATGGCAGAGTTCCTTCCAACCCCAGCACCAAGACGCAATCATGCAGCTCATTAAGAGCCACCAGGGAGTATTTAGGAAACATGCAAAAGGAACAGTTCCTTTATTTCCTTTCCTTAGGTCTTATTTCTACTCCAAGTTTTTCTCCATTTCTTCCAGTTTGAACAACTAAAAATTGGCTTGGAAAAATAACTCGCCCATATAATTCATCTCTTAGCTAGTTTTTTGTTTTCTTTCTAAACTTTTATGCTCCCTGCAATGCATGTGATTTGGTTCCAATTCAGAATTCCAAATGAGCAAAATGAACTTGTAGTTTTCATCTCCAATTAAATAATTCATTTCTCCAATTCTAAAGCACTTGATTCAGATAATCACATGGTCAGGAACTCATCTACTGCCTTCATGAGGAATTCACCTTTCTCTGTCTCACTGCCCTTACAATGTTGCCTCCCACAATTATGGTGGTTGATTCTGAGCTCGCTGAACAGGCACAATCAATACTTCACTAAGTTTTTCAAATCAGTGAACTATAGCTGGTTTTGAGCAAGAACATGATGTATGGTTTCATTAATGGAAATACAGGGTCTATCTACCCAAAGACAAAACAACTGGGTAATTTTGTATTAAAAAAAAAAAAAAAAATCCAGTGGGTTGTTTGGTATTAGATAGGCCAAACAATAATTTGCCTGATTTTTTTAAGCCATTTGTTTTTGTCAAGTACACACTCACAGACCTGGTAGAGACTGCCATGGTTTTCCAAGTCCATTTCTTTGAGTTCCTGTAAGACTCTAAGCAGAAGAATGCTTCTTCTATCCTTAATGTTGCCAAGAAATATTCCCTGCTGATTGCCCATGAGCACACACTTTCCTTATCTGACCTAAGCGTGAGAGTGACCAGAAATTAATCAGTGAAAACTGAGCACTTACTATGAGTAAGGGGCATTTGTCATTCTGTGGTAGAAGTCTCTCCTTCCAGGTAGGACACCCAGGTTCAACTCTCTGTCAATGTACCTCATGCACAATCACCACCTCGCTGCCAGTGGAGGCTTGTGTGTTGCTATGATGCTGAGCCGGTTTCAGTGGACCTTCCAGACTAAGACAGACTAGGAAGAAAGGCCTGTTGATCTTCTTCCAAAAATCAGCCAATGAAAACTCTAAGGATCACAATGGTCTAATCCACAGCTGATCACAGGATGGTGCAGGACCAGGTAGTGTTTCGCTCCATTGTGTGTAGGGTCACCATGAGTTGGGGGCCAACTCAATGGTATCTTACAACTCTATGAGTAAAGCTCAAGGTTAGAGAAATTTTTTAAAAGATTATAAGACATACGTTCTGCCCTCAAATAGTTTATGGTCTAGATCAAGAGCTAACACTAGCATACATGGAAAAAAACCAACAAACAACCTGTCAATAGCCCAAGGCAGAAAGTTACTCTTTGGTAAATAATGTGCATTAGGGACTAATGTTGTAGGAATTCCAAAGAGAAGCCAACCTTCAAGAGCTGGCAATATTTTCAGAAAAATATTAGTTAATAAGGTCTTTCCATCAGGTTAGGGAGGTAGAGGTGACCTCTCCTGGGTGGGGCTGGATAAGAACACCAAGTTGTTTGTGTGTTTTGTATGTGTCGGTGGGCATGGAGGGTCTCCAACTGCCCACTGAAACACTATCCCCCTACTCTGGCTTCATGCCTTGTACAAGATGGGCTTTCAAAAAACTGGGTCTATAAAGGAATGAAAGAAAGAATAAGTGAATACTATGAGGACTTAAGCTTCTGCCAATACATACAGAGTCAGAGGGTTACTGAATAATTGTTTTTTAATCTCTAGGTTAAAAAAAAAAAAATCATCACACCATTCCTTTCAACATAATTATGTACACAACCAAACCAAAAAACCAAACCCATTGCTATCAAGTCAATTCCGACTCACAACAACCCTATAGGACAGAGTAGAACTGCCCGATAGGGTTTCCAAGGAACAGCTGGTGGATTCGAACTGCTGACCTTTTGGTTAGCAGCTGAGCTCTTAACCATGTGCCACCAGGGTGCCATGTACGTAACAGCCTCCTCCAAAACACTGTTAGCCTTTCCAATCACTGTAGCCCCAAGAGCCTTGCATAACATCTGCTTCACAGTAGATATTCAATGTTGTTGTTGTTAGGTGACATCAAGTTGGTTCTGACTCACAGCGACCCCATATGATGGAGTAGAACTGCCCCATAGGGTTTTTTAGCTGTAATCTTTACAAGAGCAGAACACCAGATCTTTCTCCCTTGGAGCCACTGGGCAGGTTCAAACCCTCAACCTTTTAGTTAGCAGCCGAGCCCTTAACCCTTGCACCACCAGGGCTCCTCTGATACTCAATAAACAGACAGAATCAATGGAAAATATCGGTTGCCGAGACTAGGATGATATATGTTTAGGATGTGGTGGGCAGTGTTAAACTTTGGTCTAAAACATTTCTTACTAGATTCATACACTTACTGGTTGACTACACTGATATTTTGGTTTCAACATAAGAAATTCTTATTTCCCCATTTATTGGTGAAGACACCACTAATCTAAAGGTTTTAAACGTTTTTGTATCATGAATCCCTCTAGCAATCTGATGAAATCTATATTCATAATTGAACGGAAAACTCCATTTCAGTTAGAGATTTGAAAAAATAAGAATGTAATTTTTCCCGTCCATGTGTGCAGCTGCCCTAGGTACGATGGTACACAGACACGTGGTGAAGTAGCCCTGATAAAATCAATTTGAAGCGTGTATGTTATGTCCACATACATTGAAGGCAATCTTCCCTCTTTTTTTCTAGCTTGATTTTTTTTTTAACCTACCAGATTGATTGCATATATTCCTCCTGTCTTGCATATAATCCTCCTACTCATCCAAATATTTTGAAAATAAACAACATCCATAATTAACTAATTTTAAATAATGTTATGTGGTCTCTTCTCCAGACTGATCACACTGGGTAGATTACCCCTATGCAGGCAGGAAGAAAGTCACTGCTCAAGACGTTAAGGTTGGAGCAACGAGTGCTCGAACCTTTACGTTTTCTCTGTGGCCTTTCATTTATTTTCTCTTGATCAGCCACTGTTCTCTATACCTATAGCAATTCCCTAGGCTTTCCACCCTTAATAAAGTGCTTAAGCCATACATCTTAAACTGTAATCCTCAGTACACTCTTTCCGTCATGCATGCATCAATTTCTCGGTTTTTCTCTTCTTTCCCATTCACACGTGCTGGTTCCTTTATGAAACACTCTTTTTATCACAGAGTGAGAATTTGCTAAAAAATCTGAGAATCACTTGGAAAATTTTAGCTGTTGACTTTTGTCTTTGGAGAAGAAATTGCAGTTATCAATGATTTCATTCTACTTGGATTAACAATCAATATCCATAGAAGTAGCAGTTGAGAAATCAAATGACATATTGCATTGGGCAAATCTGCTGCAAAAGACCCCCTTAAAGTATTAAAAAGCAAAGATGTCCCTTTGATGACTAAGGTGTATCTGACCCAAGCCCTGGTCTTTTTAATTGCCTCATATACCTGCTAAAGTTGGAAAAGAAAAAGAACTGATGCACTTGAGCTGTGGTGTTGGCAACAAATATTGAATATACCATGGAGTGCCAGAAGAACCAACAAATCAGTCTTGAAAGAACCAGAATGCTCCTTAGAAGCAAGGATGGTGAGACATTGTCTAGCTTACTTTGGACACATCATCAGGAAAGACCCATTGCTGGGGGACATCATGCTTGGTAAAGCAGAGGGTCAGTGAAAACAAAGGAGACCCTCAATGAGATGGTTTGACACAGTGGCTCCAATGGGCTCAAACAAACCAACGATTGTGAGGATGGTGCAAGACCTGTTATACATAAGGTCATAATGAGTGGGAATTGCAACTGACAACAACAGCAACCTTTGTCTTTGTTTGCCAGAAAATCCTAGGTAAATAACCACTCTTTGGTAAATGGAAAAAGAAGAACTGAAAGATTGTTGAAGGTTATTTAAGCTGTCCATAGACAAAAAAAAAAAAAACTTTAAAATTCTTTTTTTCTCCAACTATTTTAAGGAGAAGATCATTTGAATAAAGAAATCATGGAATTCTTTGGTGGCTTCTTTCTTACAAAGGATACAAGTCTCACTGTTATATAACCTATGTAGTTAAGGGGCATTTAACTAAGCTGTCTTGTTATCTAGTGCTGCTGTAACAGAAATGCCACAAGTGGATGGCTTTAACAAACAAATTTATTCTCTCACAGTCTAGGAGTCTAGAAGTCCAAATTCAGGGTGCCAGCTCCAGAGGAAGGCTTTCTCTCTCTGTCAGCTCTGGAGGAAGGTACTTGTCATCACTCTTCCCCTGGTCTAGGAGCTTCTCAACACAGGGACCCTGGGTCCAAAGGATGCGCCCTTCTCCTGGCACTACGTTCTTGGTGGTATAAGATCCCCCTGTCTCTCTGCTCACTTCTCCCTTTTGTATCTCAAAAGAGATTGACTCAAGATACAACCTAATCTTGTAGATTGAATCCTGCCTCACTAACATAACTGCCTCTAATCCTGTCTCATTAATACCTTAGAGGTAGCATTTACATCACATAGGAAAATCACATCAGATGACAAAATGGTGGACAATCACACAATACTGGGAATCGTGGCCTGGCCATGTTGACACACATTTTTGGGGGACACAATTCAGCCCATAACACTGAGCCATTTCCTTAGATTGTATTCTTGTCTTTAGTCCTTTTGGAAATCATAGAGGAGCTGAAGCAAGAAACAGAGTGTGCCCTTTTATTAGTTTTTTCCGTTTAAACTAAACCTTCTTCCAGTGATCCGTGTCTGTATTTTCCAAGAGCACAGCTTCAATTTCTACTTTGAAAAATGGCTCAGTCCATTTTGTCGACACACATTCTTCTCCGAAAGACATTTAATTTGTTCTGACCTTTCTGGAAGGCATCACCAGCTGAGGTTCTGTCAGCAGCCTGAACGGAGTAAAGTCCTGGAGCTTGCCATCAGGTTTGCCAAGGTGTCTTGGAAAACTGAGTGGATACCTGGCTTTCAGCGGATGAGAACACCGTCTGGGGTTCTCCTTCCTGTGCCACTCTTCCAGGTCCTACACAGTGCTGACGCTCATTGCTTCACTAGCTGGGAGCAGCTGTCAGAACCGAGAGGCTGGCCAGAGCCATAACCAAGAGTCTATTCTGGTAATGAGTTTTTTTGTTTTTTTTTTAAACTGCTAAAAACAACACACAGGGTCTGAGACAACTATCAAGTGAGAATCTGTGTGATGATCATAGTGGTTTGCACAGGAAGATCCACTGCTCAATTCCTTTCCCTATTCTGAACCTCTTCCTTAATGGTTTACAAAGCAGAGCTCTAGAGCGGATTATTTTCTTTAATATATTTTATCATATTTTGATTCATCCCGTTTTCCCTTCCCATTCACACTGATACTCTGATTATTACCTGTGAGGAGCCAGGGTCAAGCTACCCAGCACTGAGCCAAGACTTGGGAGGGGAGACTGAGCTAACGCACAAAAGAGACCCTGAGGAAGTACTGGTTGCCACAGGAATTGTTTATTTTGAGAAAGTGCTTCACATGATTCTCACCCATTGCCCTAGAGCTCAGTTAAATCTCTATCTAAGTTGAAAGACACCACTGCTAAACACAGCAAAATGAAATCCAGTGTAAAAGTTTTTATTTCCTATTCATTTAGACCAACCAGTTGGCATTGGGTTGATTCCGGCATTTGACGGCCCCACGTGTGTCAGAGTAGAACTGTACTCCACAGGGTATTTAATGGCTGATTTTTCAGAAGCAGATTGCCAGGCCTTTCTTCTGAGGCTCCTCTGGATGGATTTGAACCTTCAATCTTTCAGTAAGTTGCCAAACGCTTAACCCTTTGCGCCACCCAGTTACTCCTCATTTAGACCAGGGAGTTAAATATTTTTGTGCCATGAACCCCTTTGGGATTCCAGTGAAGTGTATGGACTCAGAATATTCCCTTATAACTCATTTTAATAATAAACAACAATAAACAGGATGATAGAGGAAACCAATAATATTGAAATATCACTATCAAAATATTAAAAAATGAATTTGTGCTATAGTAATGTGTGTGCTTTTTTATTAACCCATTAATGACAGATCTAATAACAACCAAAATTTCAATGTGGCAATGAGTTTCAATGGTATTTTAAGAAATTTGCAACGAATATAGTATGTTATGAACTTGTGCATAATTTCTATGCAGAATAAAGTCATAAAAACCAAACCCACTGCTGTCGAGTTGATTCCGACTCATAGCGACCCCATAGGGTTTCCAAGGCTATAAATCTCTACGGAAGCAGACTGCCACGTCTTTCTCCTGAGGAGTCACTGGTGGTTTTGAACCACCGACCTTTCAGTTAGCCATCTACCACCTTAACCACTGTGCCAGGTGATGCTAATACTACTGTGATTTTTTGTCTACATTTATAATCAAAGGAAATATTATATTTCAGTTAGAGGTTAATGAAAATAAAGATGTTGATTTTTTCTCATCAAAGTTTACAAAGTCCTTGAATGTTATCCATGAACCTCTTGGGGGAGTCTGTGGAACTCTTCATTTAGATAGACCATTCTAAACAAATTGGGTAGATCTTACTATAAAGACAAAATGCCCGTGCTGTAAAGGGGCCGTGGAACCAGCTCTGAGAACCAGCTTCAAGTAAAATGTTACTGACAATCAGTTATCAATTAATGTCACCTGCTAAAGAAAACATTACTTGTTTACGCTGTCTTTGGCAAAATTTTTGGTTTCCTCAGAACCTCTGAAGTTTAGACTATGAGGGCGCCTCTTCTCTTTGGCTCTTACTGTTCTCCATTGTCAGTCCTTCCCCCTGGGCTACCTGCAGGCTCAGTCCAACTCAGGCCCTGAATCAAAGAGAAGCAGGCCCAGTGACACCCTACAGGTGTTCCCCCCAGCCCGCCCCGCTGGCCAGTGCTTTGTATTTCAGTTTCTCACTTCTATTCCTGTTTTCTACTGGAATTGGATTCTAGATTCTAGCCTTAAGCACCCATCCTTTCAGCCAGGGTGTCCCAGTCCTTGCCCCAGAGACAGGTTGCATCTCTGGTGACCCTTACAGTGACTCAGATGGAGTCTCTCTTTTTTTTTTTTTTAATTTATTTTTGTTGTTGTTGAAAGTGTACACAGCAGAACATACACCAACTGAACAATTTCTACATGTACAATGTTTATGATTACATGCTTCAAGTTGTGCAACCATTCTCACCCTCCTTTTCCAAATTATTCCTCCCCTTTAACGTAAAATGATTGCCCCCAAGCTTCACATCTAACCTTTTGAGTTGCTGTTATCAATTTGATCCTATATAGGTAGGTCTTTAAAAGAGCATGATGCTCAAGGGAGACATTCTTTACTAATTAAGGTAAACTATTGTTTGGTTTAAGGAAGACTTTAGGCGATATTTTTAGTTGGTTTAAGTTTTAAAGATAATCTCAGGGCAATGGTTTCAGGGTTTCATTCAGCTTCAATGGCTTCAGAAAGTCTGGATTGCGCGAGAATTTGAATGTTCTGCATTTTCCCCTTTTTGATCAGGATTCTTCTATAGAAGCAGAAGGAGTATCTTGATTGAAAACTTGCAGACTTATCTCACCCACCTCCTTAGATCAGACATTAGTGCGGGCCCAAGTAAAATCAGAGACTCGTAACATATCTTGTCTATTGACAAGCCCTTGTTAGAGGAAGCCAGTCATTTCTTCGTCTGTCATTTATCCTTCACTCCCATCACTTTCCATTCAGGAGTGTTGGTAACCTAGGAGCTTGCACTGCAGAACTGTGACTTTGGACAAGTCACTTACTTTCTCTAGCCTTCTGTAATGAAACAAAGTTAGAATTCACTAGAGATCCTCCTAGGGTCCACCTAGCTCCAAATTTTCTGATAATGATTTAAATTTTCCCAACTGCCTACCTCATCAAGTTATGACCCTGGAATAGAGATCAGAAATCCCAGTCATCACACTCTCAAGCATCTTAATATAGGAAATGGAATGCAATGAGAAGTGTGCAAGCACTCTATACTCAAGTATACAAAAAAAAAAAAAAAAAAATTAGTGCCAAAGGGAGAATTTTCTCAAGGGAAAACAAGTCATAAAATGGGAATAAGTCACAATAATAGTTGCCCACCTTCCCACATAAATGTTTTTAAGTTAGCCATCTTGAACTTAGCCCAGTACTGGGACTCAGATATGTACGGGCTTTTTGCCAGAATTACACTGGGGAGCAGAGATGTGTACTAGAGACAGGAAAGAGAATCAGGTAGAGCAGGTTTGGCTTTATCCAGAGCCTTAGTAATCAAAGGGTAG
This sequence comes from Trichechus manatus latirostris, assembly GCF_000243295.1. Lineage (NCBI taxonomy): Eukaryota > Metazoa > Chordata > Mammalia > Sirenia > Trichechidae > Trichechus > Trichechus manatus. The sequence continues at coordinate 4,054,513 of NW_004444052.1, forward strand.
TCTTCTCAGAAAAGCTGATGCTGCTTGGATTTGTCTCCAGATCCATGGCCCATTGCACTCATGCCTGAGCCTTATGGAAGGTGGTGTTGTTAGCTGCCATTGAGTTGGCCCCCAGCTCATGGCAAACCCATGTAAAATGGAACAAAATGCTACTCAGTCCCTGCATTATCCCCATGGTCAGTTGCAGTTCAGACCCTTGAGATTCATAGGGTTTTCACTGGCTGATTGCCAGGCCTTTCTTCCTAGTCCTTCTTAGTCTGGAAGTGCCACTGAAACCTTTTCAGCATCATAGCAACATGCAATCTTCCACGGACAGACTGGTAATGGTTACGCATGAGGTGCATTTGCTGGGAATTGAACCCACATAGAAGGGGAGAATTCTACCACTGAACCACCACTACCCCTCTATGGGTAGTAAGATTAGTTAAAATAAAAGGATTCTGTGGACATTGAGTTATTGTTCCAAACACTGTACACCATCCCTGTAATAGAATCATCCCTCCATACCTTCTGCCTGGTGATTTTGTGTGCTTCCCACTGGAGGATACAGAACATACCTCCCTGCCCCACTGGAGCATACCTCTCTGCCCCATGGAAGTTGGGCATGACCATGGGACATTCTTTGGCCCATAGTATATGCCAGTGTGCCAGTTCCAAGCTGTGGCTTTAAGTGTCACGGTAGGTTTCCAACAGCCCTCTCAAGCCTCTACTCTGCACCCTGAGAAGAGCACGCTCTGGGAGTTGTTGCTCCTTCCAAGCATGGGTACCATATTGAAGACACACAGAGCACACCTGGACCCAGACTGGAGCGGAGGCTGGAGATCAGCTGATCCCAGGCAAGAGCAGCCAAGGTCAACCAAATCACAACCAACCTACAGACCCATGAGCATGATGAAGCTACTAAGATTTTGTGGGGGTTGGTGATGCAGCATTATAGTAACGAAACCTAAGATGAGCTATTTACTTCTAACCCTGCAGGACACTGGAGACAAGAAGCACTTCTTTGGTGCCTTCCTTATTCAGTGTAACATGGAATTGGAAGGAGGCCTTTTTTTGCCTTGCAACAGAGCCCAGCACAGTATCTTTAGAAACGGTGGTGGACATTGTGGTCCTTGGCTGGATGACAAGACCAGGCAGATGTGATTGTGCAATAAAGATTATAGCAGTCCCCAACATATGCCACACACCCACCAGAAGCTACACAATGACCAGCTGGCATGGAGATGTCTTGTGAGCAGGGAGGGGAGTGGACCCAAGGGAAGGGAAAAACACATGGCTGATGAACAAATCTTGACAAACCTTGCCCCTGAGCATCATTAATCTTCCACTGCCATCAGAACATGGAGAAATACTTTGAGTAGACTCTGCAGGGAACTGAGGGGTCAAGAGCCAGCAAGACTGAAGTTACACTGAACAAGAACAATGGTAACACACATGTCTAGCTCTGTGGCGGGCACTGGTCTAAGAACATTACATAGACAAACACATTTAATTCTCATGACAAAATTTTAATGGAGACACTACCATCATCTCCATTTAGTAGAGGAGGAAACCAAGGCACAATATGGTTAAGAAATCTGCCTATACATACAACAGCTGTAAGTGGCAGCACTAGAATTAGATTCTGGAATGTCTCAATTCTAGAGTCCATGCTCTTAATCTTGACGCTCTACTGTGTCTCCAGTTCACTGAAAATAGCCCCGGTAATGAGTCCTGGTGGCCAAGTGACACCCACCTTGGCTGCACCACTGATCACATTAAAAAACCGAAAAACCAAACCCACTGCTGTCGAGTCGATTCCAACTCATAGTGACCCTACAGGATGGAGTAAAACTGCCCCAAAGGGTTTCCTAGGCCGTAATCTTTACCAAAGCATCTTTCTCCCAAAGAGCGGCTGGTGGGTTCGAACCTATGACCTTTCAGTTAGCAGCTGAGCTTTAACCACTGCACCACCAGGGCTCCTGATCGACTTAAAGAAGTTGTAACTCCCTGAAAGCCTGTCCGCCTCTCTCCCTGAAATAGCCCAAAGAAGTACCTCCCATTTTGGCTACCAAGAGTCAAATGTCACACACATCCCCAGTGGGCATTTAAATAATCTGAAACATTTCACTTCTTCTAGCCTAAGCTTCTAATAAAATAAAGATAAATGGTTTCAGATGCTTGAAGCACCGCCAGGAAAATTGGTGGCTTGCATAATTTTCATCTAACAAATATTATTGGGTGTATACTATGTGCCAAATGAGCCCTCATGGCACAATGGTTAAGCGCTCAGCTGCTAACTGAAAGGTCGGCAATTCAAACCCACAGGCAGCTCCATGGAAGAAAAGATCTGGTCATCTGCTCCTGTAAAGATTACAGCCTCGGAGACCCTATGGGGCAATTCTGCTCTGTCATATTGTTATGGATTAAATTATGTCCCCCCTAAAATGTGTGTGTCAATTTGGCTGGGCCATGATTCCTGGTATTGTGACATTTTCTTAACTGTTGTAAATCCTGCCTCTATGATGTTAATGAGGGAGGATGAGTGGCAGTTGTGTTACAAGATTGTGTTAAAAGATTGGATTGTGTCCTGAGGCAATCTCTTGAGATATAAAAGAGAGAAGTGGGGGGTAGGGGAGAACCTCATACTACCAAGAAAGCTGTGCCAGGAGCGGAGCGCATCCTTTGGACCTGGGGTCCCTGCGTGGAGAAGCTCCTAGTCTGGGGGAACACTGAAGAGAAGGCTGACAGAGAGAGAAAGCCTTCCCCTGGAGCTGATGCCCTGAGTTTAGACTTTTAGCCTACTTGACTGTGAGGAAATAAACCTCTTTGTTAAAGCCACCCACTTGTGGTATTTCTATCATAGCAGCACTAGATGACTACGACACATATAGAGTCGCTATGAGTCAGAATCGACTTGATAGCACACAACAGTAATAACTATGTGCCAAGTACTGTTTCAGGCACAGGAATTATAGACACAATAAAATAGAGTTCATGTCCTCATGGACTTACATTCTGGATGAGGGGTGGGGGAGTCAAAAAGTAATAAGTAAATAAATACATAATACTTCAGAAGATGAGAACCAAAGAAGAAAAATAAAGGAAAGGATATTTATGACCACAAGTAAAGGCAGGTGCAAGACAATCTTTTATTGTCTGACAATTTTCAAAGATAGATCAGAAAGGGTAAGTAATAAAATTCCATAGTTATTTAATTAGCCTTAGTCACAATATTATATGAATTCAAATATTCCTCAGATCAAATCATGATCTCTATAAAAGCCTATGTACAAGCAAAATCTAGTACCTATAGTGGGTTGTATTATGGCCCCCAAAAACGTGTGCCCAAGTCCTAACCCCTTGTACTGTGAATCTGACCTTATTTGGAAAAAGAGTTACATTTGCAGATGTAATTCAGTTAAGGATCTTTTTTTAAAAATTGTGTATTAAGTGAAAGTTTACAGAGTAAATTAGTTTCCCCATTCAATAGTTTAAGTGCTCCATGACATTGGTTTCGGTCCCCACAATGTGTCAGCACTCTTCCCATTTCCTTATGTACTGATTTTCTACCTCTTCTGTCTTCTCATCTTTCCTTTCGGGCAAATGTTGGTTGCCCTTTTGATCGTGTATAATTGATTGTTCTAAGGAGTACGTTCTACTCGATGGCACCTAACAATCAACAGCAACATTTGTGGTAACTTGCTATGGCAACATAAGAAACTAATACACCCACTTATCCTATGTTAGAAGTCCTGGTGGCACAGTGGTTAAGAGCTTGGCTGCTAACCAAAAGATAAGCAGTTCAAATCCACCAGCCGCTCCTTGGAAACCCTATGGGGCAGTTCTACCCTGTCCTGTAGGGTAGCTATGAGTTGGATTCGACTCAATGGCAATGTTTTATTTTTTTTTATATCCTGTTATGGCAAATGAATAAATTTGTCTTGGAAGAAGTACAACAGAATGCTCCTTAGAAGCAAGGATGGCGAGACTATGTCTCACCTACTTTGGACATGTTATCAGGAGGGATCAGTCCCTGGAGAAGGACATCATGCTTGGTAAAGTAGAGGGTCAGCGAAAAAGAGGAAGATCCCCAACAAGATGGATTGACACAGTGGCTGCAACAGTGGCCCAGGCATAACAACGATTGTGAGGATGGTGCAGGATTGGGGAGTGTTTCATTCTGTTGTACACAGGGTCTCTATGAGTTGGAACCAACCTGATGGCACCTAACAACAACAACAACATCCTATGCTATAGCAAATGACTCTAGACAGTGTTTTCAGTTTGTATTGTTAGGACTGTTTTAATTGGGTTCACTCAACTGAACTACTTGTCACAGTATTGAAAACAGTGTTGTCTCTGCTTATTACATTGACATTGTCTTTCTGCGAAGTGTTTTTTTCCTTGTGCTGTTACAACATTCATTAATTAGTGACAGACGTTTACTCAGGGTCACTTTATGCTCCATATTATCTGGTGCATCGTTAGTTGTGTTATCTCAGTGTGCTTGAAATTTTGTCAACCAGTGCTATGGACTGAATTGGATTTTCCAAAAAGATGTGTTGAAGTCCTAACCCACAACACCTGTGAGCATGACCCTGTTTGGAGATAGGGTCTTTGAAGATGTTATCAGCTGACATGAGGTCATGCTGGAGTAGGGTAGACCCTAATCCCATTTGAGAGACGTTCTTATAAAGGAGAAGAAGAAACACAGAGAGACCTGTAGGCGAAGACAGCAATGTGAAGATCTAGGCGGAGATTTCAAGTGATACAGCTACCAGCCAAGGAACACCAAGGATAGCCAGCTAGGAGGGAGTCATGGAGCAGGTTATCTCCCAAATCTCTCAGAAGGAACCAACATGGCCAACACCTGGATTTTGGACTCTTCGCCACGAGAACTGTGAGAAAGTCTTTAAGAAACCAAATAAAAGCATAGATTGAGGAGTCCATGGTCACATTAGAACGAAATGAGGAGCAGTTTTAAAAGCAGAGCAGGCAAATATAGGGTTATGAGGATAATTTAAAATACAGTATTAAAAAGGATGAACAGCATTATCTAGAATTTTCTAAAAAGTAACAGTTTGTCAGAATGTGGGTGTAATGATTTCTGTTCCAGATTTGGTAATACGTGTTTAAAAAAATGGAAATGCTCTAAATGTTGAATGAGAAGTACATCCTCTTGCCCCTCTTAGCATGTGAGGCAGCTCTCAAACAGGACAGCGTGGCTCTACATTTATTGTAATGGAGAGATGCTTGTGATCCACTGCCAGGTAAGAAATCAGAATAATGATGCCATTAAAAAGATGTCATGAGTACCTACTATGTGTAAACTCCTGTGCTTACCTCATTTGAACCCCTGTAACAAGCCCCTCCACCACCAGTCTGTTGGTTTGTCATACTGTGGTGGCTTGCAGGTGCTATGGTGCCGGAAGCTATGCCACCAGTATTTCAAATACCAGCAGGATCACCCATAGTGAATTGGTTTCAGTGGAGCTACCAGACTAAGACAGACTAGGGAGAAAGGCCTGGTGATCTACTTCTGAAAATTATGCCAGTGAAAATCCTATGGATCAGAATATTGTGCTAGAAGATGACCCACTTGGTTGGAAGGCACTCAAAATATGCAGTGACCGCAATAATGGACTCACGCATACCAGCAATCATGAAGATGGCACAGGACCAGGCAATGATTCATTCTGTTGTGCAGGAGGTCGCCATGAGTCAGAGCCTATTTGAAGGCAACTAATGAGCCCCTGGGGTGTACATATTATTGCTACCTGATTTCACGTGAGAAAACTGGACCTGTAAGTGGTTAGTTACTTTGTGTAAAATCCCAGAACCAATAAGTAGCAAACCTGTGGATTGAACAGAGGTTTGTCTGGCTCTAAAACAAATGCTCTAAAACACTCTACAGAAAAGCATACAGAATATGATCTTATTTTCTAAAGAGAAAATATATTCATAAATGATTTCATTAATTCTCAGATGCACTTTTTTTATTTTTTATTGTACGTTAGAGGAACGTTTATAGAACTAGTTTCTCATTAAATAGTAAAAATATTGTTTTATTGACATTGGTTAACACCCTTACGACATGTCACCACTCTCCCTTCTCGACCTTGGGTTCCCTATTACCAGATTTCCTGTCCCCTCCTGCCTTCTAGTCCTTGTCCCCGAGTTGTTGTGCCCCTTTAGTCCTGTTTTGTTACGAGCCTGTCTAATCTTTGGCTGAAGGGTAAACCTTGGGAATGACTTCATTACTGAGCTAAAAGGGTGTCCAGGGGGCCATACTCTGGGGTTTCTCCAGTCTCTATCAGGCCAGTAAGTCTAGTCTTTTTTTGTGAGTTAGAATTTTGTTCTACATTTTTCTCCAGCTCTGTCCGGGACCCTCTGTTGTGATCCCTGTCAGAGCAGTCAGTGGTGGTAGCTGGGCACCACCTACTCGTACTCAACTCTGTCTGCTGGAGGTCGTGGTAGATGTGGTCCATTAGTCCTTTGGACTGATCTTTCCCTTTTGTCTTTAGTTTTCTTCATTCTCCCTTGGTCCCGAAGGACTGAGACCAGTGGAGTATCTTAGGTGGCCGCTCACTGCCTTTTAAGACCCCAGATGCTACTCACCAAAGTAGAATGTAGAACATTTTCTTTATAAACTGTGTTATGCCAGTTGAGCTAGATGTGCCCCGAGACCATGGTCCCTGCAGCCCTCAACCCAGCAATTCAGTCCCTCAGGGAGTTTGGATGTGTCTGTGGAGCTTCCATGACCTTCCCTTGTACAAGTTGTGCTGGCTTCCCCAGTATTGTGTACTGTCTCACCCTTCACCAAAGATACCACTTATCTATTGTCTATTGAGTGTTTTTTCATCCCCATCCCTCCCCTCCCTCAAAACCATCAGACAGTTTCTTTTTGTGTACAAACCTTTTCATGAGTTCTTACAGTAGTGGTCTCATACAATATTTGTCCTTTTGTGATTGACTTATTTCACTTAGCATAATGCCCCCAGATTCATCCATATTATGAGATACTTCGCAGATTCATCATTGTTCTGTATCATTGCATAATACTCCATTGTGTGTAGGTACCATAGTTTGTTTATCCATTCATCTGTTGATGGGCATCTAG
>NW_004444052.1:4061988-4072028 GCF_000243295.1 Trichechus manatus latirostris
GCTGTATAGTAGGTTCTGAAGTCAGGTAGTGTGAGTCCTCCAACTTTATTCTTCTTCTTCAGTAGTGCTTTACTTATTCGGGGCTTCTTCTGTTTCCATATAAAGTTAATGATTAGTTTTTCCATCTCTTTGAAGAATGTTGTTGGTATTTGGATCGGGATTGCGTTGTATTTGTAAATTGCTTATTCCATCTCTGATTTCTTCTATTACCCAGTGATGTGTAAGCAGGGTGTTATTCAGTTTCCATGTAACTGATGTTTTTTTCCTTGCTCTTCTTCTTGTTAATTTCTACCTTGATGGTGTTGTGGTCAGAGAAGATACTTTGTATTCTCTCAATGTTTTGGATTTTGTTCAGGGTTCTCTATGGCCTAAGATGTGGTCTATTCTGGAGAACACTCCATGTGCATTGGAAAAGAATGTGTACTTTACAGCTGTTGGGTGGAGTGTTCTATATATGTCTATGAGGTCAAGTCGTCTAATTGTGCCCTTTAGCTCTTCTGTATCTTTGTTGAGTTTCTTTCTAGATGTTTTGTCCTTTACTGAGAGTGGTGTGTTGAAGTCTCCTACTACTATTGTGGAACTGTTCATTTCTCTTTTCAGTGCTATTAGAGTTCATTTCATGCATTTTGGAGCCCTGTCATTGGGTATGTAGATGTTTATTATGGTTATGTCTTCATGCTGGATTGTCCCTTTAATCATTATATAGTGCCCTTCTTTGTCTTTTATGGTGGATTTTGTTTTAAAGTCCATTTTATCTGAGATTAGTATTACCACTCCTGCTGTTTTTTGGTAGCTGTTTGCTTGATATATTTTTTCCATCCTTTGATTTTTAATAAATTTACATCTTTGTTTCTAAGGTGTGTCTCTGGTAGACAGCATATTGATGCATCCTGTTTTTTAATCCATTTTGTCACTCTCTATCTCTTTATGGGTGTATTTAGACCATTTATGTTCAGTGTAATTATTGATAGGTGTGAGTTTATTGCTGTCACTTTGTAGTGCTTTTTTTTTTGTGGTGCTGCTGTTTTCCTTTTTCCTCTTACTCTCCTGTGCTGAATTCCTTTTGTTTTTTTTTTTTTTCATTTCTTTTGTTTTTGTAGATTGTTTTTTTACTGAGACTTTGTTTTTCTTCTTTATTTTGATGAGTAGGTTTGTTAAGTTTCTTTGTGGTGACCTTGAAATTTACCCTTATCTTCCTAGGTTTGAATCAGTCCTTTAGTACTTGGTATCACCTTGCCTTCCTCTCCATTAGAAAGTTCTATACCTACACCATTTATTCCTTCTTTTATTGTTCTGACGTTGTTGTCATTTACAGATAAACCTCTCTGGTTCCCTGTTGTAATTCTTCTGGTTTTGGCAAGTCCTTGAGAGTTCATTTCCTAGGTTGGTATCTTGCTGGTACAATCTTGCATCCTAGATTCAGGCTGTGGTCTGTTGTTGTTTGTTCTCAGGCCGAAGGACTCCCTTTAATAATTCTTGTAAGTTTAAGTTTGGTTTGGTTTTTACACAGTCCCCTTAATTTCTGTTTATCTGGAAATGTCCTAATTTCACCATCATATATTAATGAGAGTTTTCCAGGATATATTATTCTTGGTTGCCAATTTCTTTCTTTCAAGGTTTTATATATGTCAACCCATTGCCTTCTTGTCTGCATGGTTTCTGCTGAATAATCAGAGCTTAGTCTTATTGTTTCTCCTCTGTATGTGACTTTCATTTTTCTCAAACTGCTCTCAGGATTCTTTCACTGTCTTTGGCTTTAGTGAGTGTGATTATGATATGCCTTGGTGAGTTTCTTTTGGGGTCTATCCTATATGGAGTTCATTAAGCTTCTTGGATGGTCAGCTTTTCATCGTTCATGATATTAGGGAAGTTTTCTGTCAACAATTCTTCAATGATCCTTTCTGTGTTTTTCATTTTCTCCCCCTGTTCTGGAACTCCGATCACTCACAGATTTTTGCTTTTGAGTGTATCCCACATAATTCTCAGGGTTTCTTTATTTTTCTTTGTTCTTTTTACTGTTTTTTCCTCAAACAGAGTTATAGCCAAGTGTTTGTCTTCAATTTCGCTGATCCTGTTTTCCATCATTTCAAACCTGCTCCTCAGCCTTTCTATGACACTGTCCATTTCTGAAATCTTGTTGTTTATCTTTTGGATTTCTAATTTTTGTTTTTGTATAATTTCTAGTTGTGAATTTATTTTGGCGTTTTGTCCCTGTATTATTTTCCTGAATTCTCCCATTTTTTGGTCTGATTTTCCATGAATTTGTCTATTTTTTCCTCATTTTTGTCTACTTTTTGCTTCACTCTTGGATAGCTCTGCATATTAGGGATCTGAATTCCCTGTCTGGTAGTTCTAGTGCCTTTTCTTCTACCGGAAAGTCATCTGGTATTTTATTTTGGATGCCTACTGACCATCCTGTCCAGTTTTTTTATATGTTTTCATATTGTCTGCTGTCTTCAGGACATTCAGTAGTTATTTTCATCATTTATTGATTATAGATTTTTTTGTTTTGTCCTTTTTTGTTTTATTTGGTTGTATCTGAGCAGGTGGGCTGCGTTCTTTGTTGTTTGCTCGTCTGTGGACACGATATTTTTCACCTCCTTTTCCAATGGGCAGGGCCAGTCACTCAGCTATGGTACAGCAGGGCAAATCTAGCTGGGATGGGTTTTTTGTGCCACATACTGGGGCCAACAAGGTGAGCCAGTGGTGAGTTCAGGGCAGGTTCCAGTAGGTCGTGCCTGTGCTGCTTGGGAGCCCAATGGTTGTGATGCATGGAGCTAGGTTGGGTATGGAAAAGAAGAGAGGAGAGAGAAACAGGAGCAAAAAAAAAAAAAAAAGTGCTGAGGGAGCTTGCCATTGGAGTGAAAGGCAAGAAACCAAGGAATGAAGAAAAACAAAAATAAATAAATAATCTTTAAAAAAAAGTCCCCAGGACCACCATCGTGGCTGGGCAGACTGTGGAAGTGGCTCCCAAGCCACACAGTACAGCCTGGCTAGAAGAGGTGGAGATGATACACAATGCCAGGTATTCAGGAGACAGGAAAAGAAGGTAAATAGAAAGAGACGAGAAACCAAGAAGTGAATAAAAAGAAAAAAGAAAGAGAAAACAAACCAAAAAAAGAAGAAAAAAAGCTCCTAGAGATCCCACCAGTGTGGTAGCATGGACTGGGGAAGCTGTTCTGCAGCTGAGTGGTACTTTCACAGCCTGTCAAGAGGAAGCAAAGATGGCACACGGAGTCAGGTGTTTGACAGAAAAGAGAGGGAGGAGGTGAGAGGCAGGGAAAAAATCAAGAGGCCTAGAAAAGCAACACCAGCAACAAAGAAAATGGCAGTGAAGAAGCTGGCCAGTGTGGATGGGGCAAATCTGTGAGGCACAGAACCTGCACCTCCCATGCCGTGGTCGTGGCCCACTGGGAACCTGTGGATAGGCCAGCCAGGAAGCCAGGAATCAGCCCTCCGGGAAGCAGTGAATCAACCCTCCAGGAAGCTGGGAATCAGCTCGCTGGGAAGCAGTGAATCTGTCCACTGTGAAGCAGCAAAGGCCCAGCAGGGCGAGGCAGGGTGGGAGGTGGGAAAGCGTGTATCGCTGGTTACCAGGTGCTCTGTCTCCTGCTAGGAGCTCTATGAAGCTGCTTTCCCTTACTTACTGTCCACCGATCTCCAATAGAAGTCCAAGATGGCATATCCATGCTGCGTTAGCTGAGAGGGAACCTCCGCACATATCTCTCTTTGCTGTCTGTTCCTGTCAGTTTCTTATTCCATTCAGTGCTTGGCTGAGTTCTTTGTCTCTTCGTTTGACACTTAGGGTTCCAGGATTGACTTTTGTCTTTGTTTTACTTAGTTTTTCGGGTCTTTGTTATGGAAGAACAGCATGGTGTTTCTGTCTATAGTGCTATGTTGGCTCCACCTCCCAGGTACATATTTTATTTTTTTATGATCTGGTTGCATCTTACAATCAATCGTGTCTTACAATTGCTGACAGTCTGGAGTAAAGAAGTTTAGTTCTTCCAGAGAGGATTCGGAATTGTTTCTGCCAGTTTTTTAATTAAATTAATTCTCTTCTTTAGAAATTTTGAACCACACGGGAGCTTTGAAATCAGACCATAACCCTGCATAGGTACCAGCTTGTGATTCAAGTTCTCAAAGGAGAATGTCACCTTTCTCCACTCAGCACTAAATTAAGAATAAAAGTTTCCTTCTGTTTTCTCTTGTTGTTGAGTGTAGACCTTGGTATCTCATATTTATTTGGGGTTGGCTCCTATTAGACCCCCATCTTGGTTGTTTTTTATCTTTCTTGGTAGTACATCTTATAGTCAATGACTTTGTAGATTCAATCAAGTATAGTACATACATCACAATGTTAACAGGGATCATCTATTGTGAGTAGTTCATTCTTTCTGCTTATTTTATTTCCAAAGTTTTCTGTAAAAAAAAAAAAATGAGAATGAAGCCCAAAACAGATCATTGAATTTGATAATTAGAAAGTCATCAGTAACCTTGACAGGGATAGTTTTGGGAGGATGAAACCTTGGCAAGAATAGTTTTGGGAGTATGGGGTTAGAGGGCACATTGAAATGGGTCAAGGAATGAATGGGAGTGTAGAAAGTGGATTGGGAGTGGAATACTCTCTTGTGAAGGCTGGCTGCAAAAGACAGGAGAGAAACAGAATAGTAATTTGAAAGCAAGGAGAGTAAAAATTAAAGATTTTTTCAATAGGGAACAATTTTGTAATTTTATTGTCAGAAGAGCTGAGACATGAGAAGAGAGATGAAGGAAGTACTGATGATGGAGGAAAGGGAGGGTATGGTGCAAGTTGTGGTAGCAAAGACTCTGGCACCCAGATGGAGAAGTTGGTGGACATCTCTTCCTCCAAGACAGGGATAGTTTTAATTCTAAAGTAGAAAAGAGGGAAGGTATAGAATATTTGTCTAATAGGCCACCTTCTCTTTGGTAAAAGGTCGCATCATCAGCTGAGGGATGAGTGAAGGTGGAGGGGTGGTATGGGTTGGGGGCCATGCCAAAGATCAGAGATACAAAAAGAACTGTGGGCCAATATTGTGGGTCTTTCCAAGTTACCCTTTCTTGTTTCAATATTTAACTTCCATTCCTAAAAGACTTAGTCATCAAAGTGATATAAGAGTAAAGTGAGTCTGACCCAGTTGCTTCATACGCATGCAAAAGCTGGGATAGTGAAAAAAGATGACAGAAGAAGAATTGATGCATTCAAACCGTAGTATTAGCAAAGAATATTGACTATATCATGGACTACCAAGAGAACAAATCAGTCTTAGAAGAAATATAACCAGAATATTCCTTAGAAGCGAGGATGTCAAGACTTCAGCTGGCTTGCTTTTGACATGTCATCAGGAAAGACCCATAGCTAGAAAGGGACATCATGGTTGGCAAAGCAGAGGGTCAGAGAAAATGAGGGAAACCTTCAATGAGATGGGTTGACACAATAGCCACAACAATGGACTCAAACATACCAACAATCATGAAGATGGTATAGGACTGGGCAATTTTTCATTCTATTATACATAAGGTCACCATGAGTTGGAGCAGAATCGACAGCAACTAACAGCAACCTAAAACATTAGGAGTTAGGTGAGGCTGGCTGGCAGAGGTGTGAGCTTTTCTCTAGGAGTGTTTGCAACCAAGGAGCAAGAACTGAGAAATGGCATAGTGGTCTTTCTCCAGGGATGGAAGTTGGCAGGTCAGGTATGGAGAAAAGAACAAGGGAATAAGGGCCAGGTGAAGCTGCTGTTCAAGTAACCATGGAGCCTCTCAGTAAATGCGGAAGACACAGCAATTCTTGGTTCATGCAATCCTTACAAGATGCCCATCAGACATTACCACATCCATTTTGCAGATGAGGGACCTGAGACCCAGAAAAATTAAATTATTTTCCCCAGGTTATCCAGTCAAGTAAGTGATGTAGCTAGGATTTTAACCCAAGTCCTGTGTATAGTAGCAGAGACTAAGTACTCAGTATGAGATACAAACCCGAGGGCTGCAAGAGACATGCAGTTGGCCCAGACTGCATCAGTTCTGAAGGCCACTCTAAGGATTGATGGGTGTTCAGTCTGGATGACACCAAGAACCTTCAGTGACTTTAGTTGAAGCCTCCTGCTAAATTCTGCTACTCAGGCAGCACTTGGCACAGTGGGATACTAGTTGACATGGAAGTTAAAATATTGTATTAAGAAGGGCAGTAGGTCTTTGAAAGGGTAACAGGTAGACTTCTGGCATTAAGAAGTCAGCAACTTCCAGGCTTAAACGAAACACTATTAAGCATCACTCCTGTGTGATCCATTCATGGATGCTACAGGAAATCAAACATCTCTTCTGTTTCGGTTTTTGTTTTGTTTCATTTTGTGTTTGGTAAGTTATACGCAAGTCAGCTTATAGCATGGGCTGTATCCTTATCTTTTATCACACCAACTATTACCTGACAGCAAGAGATTTTTATTTTAAAATATATGGCTTTTATAAAGCACCATAATAAAACAGTCGTACGAAAAACAACACTGCACACCTGTGCAGCAATCTACATGCATTTTGCAGATGAGGGACCTGAGACTCAGAAAAATTAAATAGTTTTCCCCAAGTCACCCAGCCAAGTAAGTGATGAAGCCAGGATTTTAACCCAAGTCTCATGCATAGCAGCAGAGGCTAAGTACTCAGTATGAGAAACAAGCCAGAGGCTGCAACAGACACGCGGTTGGGCCAGACTGCATCAGTTCTGAAGGCCACTCTAAGGATTCATAGGCACTCTGATCTGAATGGCACGAAGAACTTTGTAAAAAATCAAGCAATTGTTTCTTTTTGGGGGAAGAATCCTACAATCTCCTGTCACATCTAGCTCTAGTCTCTTGGGTACTGCAGAAGAGCTTCATGGTTTGTCCTGGAATATGGTGCCATTCTTTAGAATGATGGTATTGAACACTAAACTCTGAAAATTCAACAGTCATTCCTCCGCTCAGTAGATTGTTAAATAGTCGTTGCTTCACTTTCTTCTCCTTCACTCAGCAGAATGTTTTACTCTGCCCCTGCCCTCCATCTAAATCAGTCTTGGTTTCATTCCACACAAGTCACGCTCTCAAAATGGCTAACATGTATTTATGGGGCTATAATGGGGGAACCCAGTTATAATGGTGACATGCTGTGAGGCCTGCATTTCAGCTTAGTGGGAAACTCTTTCTCAAAGACACTATCATGAAAAATCAATTTTGTTGAAGTTGTTTTATATTTGGAATGCAGTAGACATTTTACCTCTTGATCTCAGTATTCTCATGGCATTAGACTAGAAGTGGTAAACGGTCATATCATAAAAAAATACAAGAATGGCCCTAAGTTTAAAATAAATGAACAGTTCACTGTGGCTGGTTTTACACAATTCCCACTCATTTGCTTGATACTTGCAGCAGGAAGATCAACTGCCATTTTCAACTATGACAAAAATTAAAGCACTCAATGATATAGTAAGAGTTTATTACACAAGATCAGAAAGTTTAAGATCCATTTCTACAATATGCCTGAATTATAGATTTTTATTTAAACTGCCAAGTTCATCCTAAAAGTTAGAAGTGGGAAATGAGTTACAGAAATAGGGCTTCTTTCTCCAGCTCTCCCACAAGTACACTGTGTTGAGTGCAAACAGCCCCTTTATTTCTCTGGTTTCAATGTTACTCTATTTGCCTTGATGTTATGGTCCCCTAGAAGGGAGAGCCACCACTCATCAGTCAGTTTATTATACTGTACTGGCTTATGTGTTGCTATGATGCTTGAAGCTATGCCACAGGTATTTCAAATATCAGCAGGGTCACCATGTTGGACAGGTTCTAGCAGAGCTTCTAGACTAAGACAGACTAGTAAGAAGGTCATTTACATCCACAAATTAGCCAAGGAAAACCCTATGGGTCACAACAGAATATTATCTGATATAGCACTGGGAGATGAGTGAGTCCCTAGCTTGGAAGCCACTGAAAATACACTATGGCTACAAAAATGAACTCAAGCATTTCAACGATCATGAAGATGGCATAGGACAGGACAATGTTCTGTTCTGTTGAATATGGGGTCACAATGAGTCAGAGCCAACTCTATGGCGACTAACAACAAACAACTAGGTGGGAGACCCCAACCTCTTCCCATACCTGGACCACACCTTCTGTGGCCAGTTTTTCCTTCTATTCCTTGCACGTCCTCAAGCTCTGGTTGGGGCTCAGCCACATCTCATGACAGACAGCTCTCAGAGTGTGTCTGTCCAGACTCCATATGACACTGACAGCCCACCCCCCTCCAGTTCTGTCTCCCTTATCTCTCCATGGGCCTCCAACTAGAAGGGGGTGTGATGTTTAGGCTTTTACTCCAGCTCTGAGGGTACCTCCTGCCTGGGCTCCTGTCTCTGTCCCTGTGTTTTCTCTGGTCCCTGGTGTTTTCCTGCCCCCTGGCTCTCTCCCCCTTTACTTCTTTGTTTTGCCTTAACAGCTTAACAGCACTTATCTCAGTGTGGAATTAGATCATTTTTGAACTAGTTTACTTGCCATAATCTGCATTCTCCCCTTTCTCTTAGCAGATTGTGAAGCCCATGAGAGCAGAGACCTCATCTACCTTGCTTCCCCTTAGATTCCCAAAGCCTAGAACAGTGCCTGACAATAGTTGGAGCATAGTTGTTGAATGCCTCATGTGTCTGTCAGTTTGCTGTACTGTGGGGACTTGCGTGTTGCTGTGATACTGGAAGCTATGCCACCGGTATACAAACACCAGCAGGGTCACCCATGGCGGACAGGTTTCAGCTGAGCTTGCAGACTAAGACAGAGTAGGAAGAATGACCCAGAAGTCTGCCTCTGAAAGGAATTAGCCAGTGAAAACTTTATAAATAGCTTCGGAACATTGTCTGATATACTGCCAGAAGATGAGTTCTCCCCAGGTTGGAAGGCGCTCAAAAGACGACTAGGGAAGAACTGCCTTCTCTTCTCAAAGTAGAGTCGACCTTAATGACGTGGATAGAGTCAAGCTTTTGGGACCTTCATTTGCTGATGTGTCATGACCCAAAATGAGAAGAAACAGCTGCAAACATCCATTAATAATCAGAACATGGAATGTATGAAGTATAAATCTAGAAAAATTGGAAATCATCAAAAATGAAATGGAATGCATAAACATCGATATCCTAGGCATTAGTGAGCTGAAATGGACTTGTATTGGCCATTTTGAATCGGACAGTCATATGGTCTATTATGCTGGAAATGCCAACTTTAAGAGGAATGGCATTGCATTCATCATCAGAAAGAACATTTCAAGATCTATCCTGAAGGACAAGTCTCTCAGTGATAGGATGGTATCTGTATGCCTACAAGGAAGACCAGTTAATATGACTATTACTCAAATTTACACACCAACCACTAGAAGAAAGATGAAGAAAGTGAAGATTTTTACGAACTTCTACAGTCTGAAATTGATCAAACATGCAATCAGGATGCATTGATAATTACTGGTGGTTGGAATGCAACAGTTGGAGACAAAGAAGAAGGACTGGTAGCTGGAAAATGTGGCCGTGGTGATAGAAACGATGTTGGAGACTGCATGACAGGATTTTGCAAGACCAATGACCTTTTCATTGCACATGTCTTTTTCTCAACTACATAAACAGCGACTATACACGTGGACCTCACCAGATGGAATACACAGGAATCAAATTGACTACATCTGTGCAAAGAGACACTAGAAAAATCTCAGTATTCTCGGTCAGAACAAGGCCAGTGGCTGACTGCAGAACAAACCATCAATTGCTTATATGCAAGTTCAGGTTAAAACTGAAGAAAATCAGAACAAGTTCATGAGAGCCAAAGTACGACCTTGAGTATATCCCACCTGAATTTAGAGACCATCACAAGAATAGATTTGATGCACTGAACACTAATGATCGAAGACTAGATGAATTGAGAAAGACATCAAGGACATCATACATGAAGAAAGCAAGAGGTCATTAAAAAGACAGGAAAGAAAGAAAAGACCAAAATGGATGTCAGAAGAGA
>NW_004444052.1:4072128-4104671 GCF_000243295.1 Trichechus manatus latirostris
TCATTAAAAAGACAGGAAAGAAAGAAAAGACCAAAATGGATGTCAGAAGAGACTCTGAAATTTGCTCTTGAATATCAAGTAGCTAAAGCAAAAGGAAGAAACAATGAAGTCAAAGAGATGAACGAGAAGACAAAGTAAAGTATTATAATGAAATGTGCAAATACCTGGAGATAGAAAGCCAAAAGGAAAGAACATGCTCAGCATTTCTCAAGCTGAAAGAAATGAAGAAAAAATTCAAGCCTCAAGTTGCAATACTGAAGGATTCTACAGGGAAAATATTAAATGACACAAGAAGCATCAAAAAAAGATGGAAGGAATACACAGAGTCACTATACCAAAAAGAATTGGTGGATGTTCAACCACATCAGGAGGTAGCATATGATCAGGAAGCGATGGTACTGAAAGAAGAAGTTCAAGCTGCACCGAAGGCATTGGCAAAAACAAAGGCTCTAGGAATTGACGGAATACCAACTGAGACGTTTCAACAAATGGATGCAGCGCTGGAAGTGATCACTCCTCTATGCCAAGAAATTCAGAAGACAACTACCTGGCCAACCAACTAGAAGACATCCAAATTTATGCCTATTCCCAAGAAGGGTGATCCAACTGAATGCGGAAATTATCAAACAATATCATTAATATCACAGGCAAGTAAAATTTTGCTGAAGATCATTCAAAAGTGGCTGCAGCAATACATTGACAGAGAACTGCCAGAAATTCAAGCCAGATTCAGAAGAGGACGTTGAACCAGGGATATCATTGATGATGTCAGATGGATCCTGGCTGAAAGCAGAGAATACCAGAAAGATGTTTACCTGTGTTTTATTGACTATGCAAAGGCATTGGGCTGTGTGGATCAGAACAAATTATGCATAACATTGCTAAGAATGGGAATTCCAGAACACTTAATTGTGCTCATGAGGAACCTGTGCATAGATCAAGAGACGATCATTTGAATAGAGCAAGGGGATACTGCGTGGTTTAAAGTAAGGAAAAGGTTGTATCTTTCACCATACCTATTCAATCTGTATGCTGAGCAAATAATCTGAGAAGCTGGACTATATGAAGAACACAGCATCAGGATTGGAGGGAGACTCATTAACAACCTACATTATGCAGATGACACAACCTTCCTTGCTGAAAGTGGAGAGGATTTGAAGCACTTACTGATGAAGATCAAACACCACAGCCTTCAGTATGGATTATACTTCCACATAAAGAAAACAGAAATACTTACAACTGGACCAGTAAGCAACAACTTGATAAACAGAGAAAAGACTGAAGTTGTCAAGGATTTCATCTTACTTGGATCCACAATCAATATCTATGGAAGCAACAGTCAAGAAATTAAAAGATACATTGCATATGGCAAATCTGCTGCAAAAGACCTCTTCAAAGTGTTGAAAAGCAAACACTGTCACCTTGAAGACTAAGGTGTACCTGACCCAAGTCATGATGTTTCAATCATCTCCTATGCATGTGAAAGCTGGACAATGAATAAGGAAGACTGAAGAAGAATTGACGCCTTTGAATTGTGGTGTTGGCAAAGAATATTGAATATACCCATGGATTGCCAAAAGAAGGAACAAATCTCTCTTGGAAGAAGTACAACAGAATGCTCCTTAGAAGCAAGGATGGCGAGACTATGTCTCACATACTTTGGACATGTTATCAGGAGGGATCAGTCCCTGGAGAAGGACATCATGCTTGGTAAAGTAGAGGGTCAGTGAAAAAGAGGAAAACCCTCAATGAGATGGACTGACACAGTGGCTGCAATAATGGGATAAAGCATAGCAAGGATTATGAGGATGGTGCAGGACCAAGCACTGTTTTATTCTGTTGTACATACAGTCGCTATGACTCGGAACCGACCTGATGGCACCTAACAACAACAACAGTTGTTGAATGAATGAATGATCTGCCTCATGGCCATTAGTCTAAACCTTCTTTGAGGAGTGAAGCTGATGAAACAAGAACACATATTTTCAAAGCAACTTATTTAAAAAGGGTAATACCCATGCATAAGTTCCAGGAAGTTTCCTTTAAAACACTAATTGGTTATTTCAAGTCTCCTCTCTACATGAAAATATCCAATTCTCCTTTAGGGATCACTTTATAATGATTCGCTTAGATCTGGGGTCATAAGAGTTGCTCACATCAGTGACTTCCCAAGAACAGTGATCATATCATGAATATTGTAAGTCATATATTTCTTGGAGTATGACTTTGAAGATGAGAAAACATTCCTTACATTTTATTTATGGAAAATATTAATGGAACACCTACTATGTGTCAGGTACTAGGCTAAGCACCAAAGATAAAATGGCATGGCAAAATAGGCAGAATGTAAGCTCCAGTATTGTCTGTGCCAGCTTTTTCCAAAGAATGTTCTGAGCAACATCCAAAAGATGCTCCTTGTTAAAAAGTTAAAGTCTTCCCTAGTCAGATAGGTTTGAGAAATACTGCAGACTAGACCCCATCATGAAGATTCATTATGCAGGCGAACATGGAAGAGGCTTTTTTGAGAAGTTGTATCGCTTAAAAGCAATCTTAATCCAGAATTTTCCAAATTCATATTTAATTATGGAAGTCCTATTAACATCCCTCAGAACTACTGCTTGGCAAAGTATTCCTTGGAAAAGGCTCTTCTAACTAGCTCAATTGTAAACAAGTATATATCAGTGATGGGAGCAACTGGTTATTTGAGAAACTTGAGTTTCTCCAGTTGCAACTCAGAGAACATTATTGAGGATTCTGAAGAGCCACCATGAGGTCAATGGGACAAACTTTTGTAGCATTTATATCTTTCCACATTTCGTTTGGATTTTATCATATAGTTGGTAATCTACTTATAATATTTAATCATCTCCACTTGCCTCCTATCAGAAGTGGCACTCATCATTTCATTAATTCCAATAAAGGGTTTCTGCTGCAATTGTATGTATTATTGTAGCATACAAGAGTACACAAAGAATATGATTAACCAGGTCTTAGATGATACTCCAGAGGTTTAAGAGATTGAAAAACCTACTATTTTCAGCCATTATCGTAACAGTTAATGTTTGCTGAGTTCTTACCATGTGCTATCCTCTCTACCTGAATTATCTTTTTTAATCCTAAAAACATCCCTATGAATCAGCTGTTAACATTACTTCCAACTGACTTGGAGAAAGTAAAATACAGCTTGTGTGTGTGTGTGTGTGTATAGAAGAGTGATCTAAATTCAAATCCAAGTAATCTGACCCAGAGCCTGCTTAATCTTATACTAAGCATGTAAATGATCCCTGGGGATTTACACTGTTCAATACGGTAGCCACAAACCCCATATAGCTATTGAGCACTTGTACAAATTGAGGTGTACTAGAAGTGTCAAATACTCACTGGATTGCAAAAGTACAATATGAAAAAAAGGTGTAAAAATATCTCGTTAATAATTTTTATATTGATTCCATGTTTAAAGGATATTTTGTCTATGTTAGCTTAAATAGAATAACTATATTACTAAAATTAATTTCACCTGTTTTCATTATTAACGTGGTTACTAGAAAAATTTAAATTACGTGTAGGGCTCAAATACTATTTCTATAGGATACCCATCCATGCATTCATTCAACAAATTTTTCTCAAGTGCTTATTAAGTGGCTAATATTATTGCAAATGCTGGGGATATAAGGGGGAACAACAAAAAAAAAGCAAAAACAACTCTCAAGGAGCTGATATTTTTGTTGTTGTTGGTAGGTGCTGTCGAATCAGTTCTGACTCATAGCGACCCTATGTACAAAAGAACAAAACACTGCCTGGTCCTGCACCATCCCCATAATCACTGCTGTGCTTGAGTCCATCATTGCAGCCACTGTGTCAATCCATCAATCATTGAAGGTCTTCCTCTTTTTGCTGACCCTCTACTTTAACAGGCATGATGTCCTCCTCCAGGGACTGATCCCTCCTGATAATATGTCCAAAGCATCTAAGACATAGTCCTGCCATCCTTGCTTCTAAGGAACATCCTGGTTGTATTTCTTTCAAGACAGATTTGTTTGTTCTTTTGGCAGTCCATGGTATATTCAATATTCTTCTCCAATACCATAATTCAAAGGCATCAATTCTTCTTCGGTCTTCCTTATTCATTGTCCAGCTTTCACATGCATAAGAGGTGATTGAAAACACCATGGCTTGGGTCAGGCGCACCTTAGTCTTCAAGGTGACATCTTTGCTTTTTAATGCATTAAAGAGGTCTTTTGCAGCAGATTTGCCCAACGAAATACATTGTTTTATTTCTTGACTGCTGCTCCCATTTTAGTAGAGACCAAAAAATAAGCAAGGTGAATGAGTGAAATAAATAGCATGTAAGATAATATTAAGGGTTAAGGAAAGAAAAGAAAGTTAGGCAAAAGGAATATGAAGTAGTGGGGTCTGGACGGTGTAGATGGTAAACGAAGGAACTGAAGTAGCAAGTCAGGTACATCTTTGAAGGAAGCGTGATGCAAGGAAGAGAGAATAGTAAGTGTAAAGGCACTGGGGCAGGAGAATAACTAGCTTCTTGGAAGAACAGAGTGGAGGCTAGTGTAGCCGGAGGCAAGTGAACTAGGGAGATAGAGGAAATGGAAGGTAAGTCAGAGAGGAGATGGAGGGGCGCCATGGATGTCACAGTGAGTTTTTTACTTTGATATGAGAAGCCTTGGTATGATTTTTAACAAAGAAGTGACATGATCTGCTCTACGTTTTAACAGGTTCACTCTAGCTGCCCTGTTGACAATAGACTCTAAAGTGGGCAAGAATGATGAGGTTCTTGCTCAATCCAAGTAAGAGATGACAGTGGCAGTGGGCTGGTGAGAAGTGATCAGATTCTGTATGTAATTTGCAGGTAGAGCCACCAGGCTTTGTCATTGGATCAGACTCAGGTTGTGACACTCTAAGGTTTGTAACCTTTGTACCTGAAATAATGCAGTTAATACTGACTGAAATCAGGAAGGCTATAGGAGGAGGAACTGGGCGGGGTGGGGGACGCTTCTGGAATATTTAAGCCTCTCTGAATAGAGGGTAGGGGACTTGGACACCTTGCATAGGATGGAATGAGAAGCGAGAACACTTGCCCTCTGACCATGATGGTGCTAAACAGGACCAGTGGGTGATTTTCCTAAGCGCACGGTGGCAGTGTAGGCATATCAGGAGATCAGTTTGGGACAAGTTAAGAAATGTATTACATATTGTCATGGTTTGAATTATGTCCCCCAAAAAATGTGTGTATCAATTTGGCTGGGCCATGATTCCCAGAACTGTGTGTTGGCCTCCATTTTGTGATTGTAGTTTTATGCTACAGAGGATTAGGGTGGGATTGTAACACCACCCTTACCCAGGTCACTTCCCTGATCCAATGTAAAGGGAGTTTCCCTAGGGTGTGGCCTGCACCACCTTTTACTTTACAAGAGATAAAAGGAAAGGGAAGCAAGCCAAGAATCGGGACCTCATACCATCAAGAAAGCAGTGTCAGGAGCAGAGCATGTCCTTTGGACCTGGGGTCCCTCTGCGGAGAAGCTCCTAGTCCAGGGGAACATTGATGAGAAGGCTGACAGAGAGAGAAAGACTTTCTCTGGAGCTGACACCGTGAATTTGGACTTTAGGCTACTTTATTGTGAAGAAATAAATTTCTCTTTGTTAAAGCCATCCACTCATGGCATTTCTGTTGTAGCAGCACTAGATGACTAAGACAGATATTCAGATGAAGAGTCAAGTAGACAGCTGGATTTATAAGTCTGGAGATCAGGGAAGAGGTCTTTACTGAAGATACAAATTCAGGTGACATCAGTGTATGGATAGATCACAAGTCCTTTACATGGGTAAACCTGGGAACTCAGAGGGTCCATGAACAGATGAGGAATAAATTGCATCTTTATTTTTATTAATCTCTAACGGAAATTTAGCACTTTCTTCTTTTGTGAAAGTAGGAACAAATCCCATTATATTAAAAGAGTCTGTGACTTTGGCACCAATAGAAATCACAGACATTTTCTTTCTTTTTTTTTTTTTTTATTGTACATTAGATGAAGATTTACAGAACAAACCAGCTTCTCATTAAACAATTAGTACATATATTGTTTTGTGACATTGGTTGCCAACCCCATGACATGTCAACACTCTCCGCTTCTTGACTTTGGGTTCCTTATTACCAGCTTTCCTGTCCCCTCCTGCCTTCTCGTCCTTGTCCCTGGGCTGGTGTGCCCCTTTAGTCTCATTTTGTTGTAGAAGCCTGTCTAATCTTTGGCTGAAGAGTGAACCTCAGGATAAATCACAGATATTTTCATATCACATTACAGTTGTTACAATTTCTTGAAATATCATTTATGTTCCTCACTAGTTCAAAATTACCATGGTTCTTTAGACTTCTGCTAGATCCTGCTATTTAATGTGTTAGTAAAGAAGTACACAATTACTAGAGCATACTTTGAAAAAAATTAGATAAATATATTCAATATAATTCATTTCCTCTTTAATCCTATATATTTTATTGCATTGAAAAATGTTATTCTGAGAAGGGGTCCACAGGCCTTACCAGTCTATCCAGTGGGCTCACTGCATAAAAAAGGTTAAGAACCTCTGACAGAGATAACGTTTAAGCTATGAGACTTGATGAAATCACCTAGGTGGTGAGTTTATAGTTATTGCTGAACGGGCACTGAGTTTCTGTTTGGGGCAATGAAAAACGTTTAGAAATGGATAGTGGTGATGGTTGCACAACATGTTAAATGTAATTAGTGTCGCTGAATTGTACACTTATAAATGGTTAAAATGGCAAACGCTTGGTCATATGTATTTTACCCCGTATGATTTTTTTTAAAGAGTGAAGCTCCAGGACTGAGCCTAGAGAGCTTTAATCTGTGAAGACGGGGAGATGAAGAAGAACTGGCAAAGGACACAGAGAAGGAGAAAACCAGGCAAGTGAGGTATCCCAGAAACCAAGTGAAGAAAGCGTTTCAAGAGGAGAGAGAAATAAATCAACTGTGTCAAATGCCGAAGGTTAAGTTAGATAAGTCCTAAGAAAGGACCACTGGACTCAGCAACGTGGGTATCATTGCTAATCTCAGTGAGAGTAATTTTGGCACCTTTATGGGGTAAAAACCTGGCTAATATGGATTCAATTGGAGGATAAATATTGGACGTGAAGAGCATACACAACACTTTCAAGGAGTTTTGCTGTACACAACTTGACGAAGGCAAGGTCATGGAAGCTTCAAAGACACATCCAAACTCCCTGAGGGACTGAATTACTGGGCAGAGGGCTGGGGACCATGATCTCAGGGAACATCTAGCTCAATTGGCATAACATAGTTTATAAAAGAAAATGTTCTATATCTTACTTTGTTGAGTAGCATCTGGGGTCTTAAAAGCTTGTGAGCAGCCATCTAAGATACTCCACTGGTCCCACTCATCTGAAGCAAGGGAGAATGAAGAAAACCAAAGACACAAGGGAAAGATTAGCCCAAAGGACTAATGGACCACAGCTACCACAGCCTCCACCAGACCGAGTTCAGCACAACTAGACAGCGCCCGGCTACCGCCACTAACTGTTCTGACAGAGATCACAACAGAGGATCCTGGACAGAGCTGGAAAAAAATGTGGAACAAAATTCTAACTCACAAAAAGACCAGACTTACTGGTCTGACAGATACTGGAGAAACCCTGAGAGTATGGTCCCCTGACACCCTTTTAACCCAGTACTGAAGTCACTTCTGAGGTTCACCCTTCAGTCAAAGGTTAGACAGACCCATAAAACAAACAGTAATACATGTAGCTCAACAGGATATGACACTAAATGGGCACATTAACTCAGGGGAAAGGATGAGATGCAAGGAAGGGACAGGAAAGCTGGACGATTGGAAATGGAGAACCCAAGATTGAGAAGGGGAGAGTATTGAAACATCCTTGGGTTGGCAACCAATGTCACAAAACAATATGAGTATTAATTGTTTAATGAGAAACTAATTTGCTCTGTAAACTTTCATCTAAAACACAATTAAAAAAAAAGTTTTGCTGTAAATGGAAGGAGAAGGATGGGGCAATAGCTGGAAGGTGAAATGGGGTCCAGAGAAGGATCTTTCCTTTTCTTTTTTCCTAAGAATGGAGAAATAGGAGCCTGCTTGTATGATGATAGTTATGATCTAGTAGATCAAGAAAAATTTCTGATGCATCAGAGAGGGGTTAAAATTGCTGGAACAAAGTCAATGTGTGGACACCAGCTAATGGGATATTCATAATGAGTTGGTTCATCCACAATGAGAGAGAAGTAAGATTACACAGGCACAGGCACAAGTACGTGGTAGTTGTGGTGGTGGGAACTTAAGCCAGTTCTCTTCTTATTACATAAACATTTTCAGGGGAATAGGAAGTAAGGTCATCAGCTTAGATTTGGAGGTCTGAGAGGAGAAAGGATGAATTGTCATCTAGGAGAGCAGGAGCGTGGATGACCTTGGGAAATCCAGCACGATGGCCAAGCAGCATGAATGGTTTACTTGTTGTTAGCAAATGTGACTATAGAATGACACCCATCCTCATTGCCACCATGCTCAGGGAGCCAAGGAAACATTACTAATCAAGAGAGGGACAAGGGGATTGAAGATACATGCAAAGGGACGACTTTAATGAATGACCTGGGAAGTTAAGGAGTGAAGGGAAGTGAGGGACAGTGAAAAGGTGGTAGGACACTTTTGGGTAGAAAGACAGTTGGATCATCAGAGTCAGGGTACTACAGGGAGAGAGTTATAAAGGCAAGAGTCAGGAGAGATGCAGAGTTTGTAGCTACTGAATGATAAGGAGGGAGTGAGAGGCTGAGATCATCAGCAAGAAGAAACCGAAGAACTGAGAGGCTAGGTGGACACTGGTAGACAGTCAAAAATTAAGACTGGAGTAGTGTTAGTGAGGAGTCCCTGGGTGGTGCAAACAGTTAACGTGCTTTTCTGCTAATCAAAAGGTTGGAGGTTCAAGTCCACCCAGAGGTGCCTCGGAAGAAAGGCCTGGCAATCTACTTCCAAAAAATCAGCCATTGAAAACCCTATGGTGCACAGTTGTACTCTGACACACATGGGGCTGCCATGAGTCAGAATGAACTCGGTAGCAACTGGTGTAGTGTTGGAGAAAGAGTAAGCCAAGAGCTAAAATCTTTAAGGAAGGGGACAAGGTGCCAGTTGTCATGAGGAAGGGTTATAGATAACTGCCCCTAAAGACCATATTTGGGTTGTTCACCTGCTGCATATGCAATTAGAGTTAGAGTAGATGGGATCTGACAAACCCAACCACAGCAGGCCAGCTGTCCCCTATGGATGAACTTGGCCTATGGGTGGAAACACTCTGAGTCCATCAAGCATTCCTCCTGTGCCATTACTGCATACACAGCAAGATCCCGATTGCTAAAAGCACACTAGGATGTTGCCTTCTGTTTAGCTCAGAAACACGCACCCAAATCCACAGAGTAAAATGAACACCAGCTCACGTGTTCCTGGTGGGGGAATAGTCCTGTCTTTCCCAAAATCCCATGAAGCTTTTTTACAACTTGACAACAATTGGAGGAAAGTGTTATTTCAACTACTTTCTTATGAGACACTTTCAAAAAGCTCATGCAATCATTGCCACATAGCTTTAATTAGTCATCTCTTTGTTTCAGTGACATGCCTTGCCAAAGCATGCCATGCCAATGTTCTCACCCACCGCTCTGCTCTCCAAACATGGAACATCCACTTTGCAGGTTCTCAAACAGCCAAGTTTCCCAAAATTAATGGGCACGGGAACAGGCGTCCTATCTGAAATCAGGAAGCAGTTGAATTCCACATGGCCTCAGATGGTTATTTCTAAAAGAAGGCATGGTGTGCCGCAGGTAGAGG
Organism: Trichechus manatus latirostris; assembly: GCF_000243295.1. Taxonomy (NCBI): domain Eukaryota; kingdom Metazoa; phylum Chordata; class Mammalia; order Sirenia; family Trichechidae; genus Trichechus; species Trichechus manatus. The sequence goes on from NW_004444052.1 coordinate 4,082,002, forward strand.
AGACCAGATGGGCTCAGTACTGCACCGCCCACCACGCTGTCTTCTAGGTCTTTGTATTCATTATTCCCTCTGCCTCAAGGGCTCTCCCCTCACAGGTCTGCTTGGCTCATTCCTCACTTCCTTCCACCAGGAGCAGATCTCTGCTCAAATGTTAGGTTAGCAGAGAGGCCTTTCCTGGCCACCTTGTCTAAAATGGCACTCTTACCCAATGCTTCTATCGTGTATTCAATATACATCACCTATTTAATTACTCTATTTTATTTTTCATCATAACCCTTTATCATAAGCTGGGACCATGCCTGCTTTCGTCATTAGTGAATACCCAGTGCCTAGAACCCCAGGCCACTGCCCGTCTGTCAGTTTGTCCTATTGCAGTGGCTTGCATGTTGCTATGATGCTGGAAACTATACCACCAGTATCTCAAATGCCAGGAAGGTCATCCATGGTGGACAGATGTCTTAGTTACCTAGTGCTGCTATAACAGAAATACCATTTATTCTCTCACAGTCTAGGAGGCTAGAAGTCTGAATTCAGGGTTCTAGCTCCAGGAGAAAGATTTCTCTCCTTGTTGACTCTGGGGACAGGTGCTTGTCATCAATCTTTCCCTGGTCTAGGAGCTTCTGAGCACAGGAACCCTGGGTCCAAAGGACACGATCCACTCCCAGCACTGCTTTCTTGGTGGCATGAGGTTCCTTTGTCTCTCTGCTCACTTCTATCTTTTATATCTCAAAAGAGATTGACTCAAGATACAACCTAATCTTGTAGATTGAGTTCTGCCTCATTAACATCTGCCTCTAACCCTGCCTCATTAACATCTTAGAGGTAGCGTTTACGTCACATAGGAAAATCACATCAGATGACAAAATGGTGGACAATCACACTATACTGGAAATCATGGCCTAGCCAAGTTGACACGCATTTTTAGAGGACACAATTCAATCCATAACAACAGGTTTCAACAGAGCTTCTAGATTAAGACAGACTAGGGAGAAAGGCCTGGCAATCTACTTCCAAAAGTTAGCCAATAAAAACCTTATGGATCACAACAGAATATTTTCCATTATAGTGCTGGAAGATAAGCCCAAACATACTAATGATCATGAAGATGGCACAGGACTGGGCAATGTTTCATTCTATTATAAGTAAGGTCACTGTGAGTTGGAGTTAACTCGACATCAAGTAACAACAGAACACTAGCACAAAGCAGGCACTTGAAAAATATTGAATGAATGAACAGATGGTATATGAATGAACAAGTGAATGCAAGAAGTGCCATCCTGGGGAGAGAACACTTATAGAAGTGTTTTAACTTTATAACAACACAAAATAGACTTTCTGTAAGCTTAAATCACAAAGACATGATAGTCATGTAGCAGAAGGAAATATAATAAAACTTTCTGTCGAAAAGGGAATTCCATTTAGTTAAGCAAAAGCAAAAAAGAAATGTCAACCCAGAGGATAATTTTATTTGAAAGGTACGTACTCGAAAACAAAGTCTTACAATGTAAGTGTTTCATCAAGCACGTTGCATGATTGACAAAGCACTGCCATTAGTTTAATTTATGTAATGGTTGATTTGAGCATGTCAAGATACACACATACATTAAACACAACAGCTACGCAGAAATGTACACAGAACTCCTTCTTGTCTGGTTTTGAGAAATAGGTAAGTCCTCCTCCTGGTTGATAATCACATTGATATTTATGGGAATTGCTGTGTTAAGTTACATGAAGGATTCCTTGCCAAAGGATCAATTTAATGTTCTGCCCAAAGGAGAATCAATTGTCTGAATAATTTCCTCCTTATAGATTCAGGCAATGTGAGATAGCATTTTCAGAAATTCCTGGCTGGGTTCCAACCCAGTATTCACAAATTCATTGATTTGGTGGGGCAACAAGGGAGGCGGTTGGGGTAGTGTGGGGTGAGGGAAGCAGTGGACACAGAAGCCAAAGCAAAGGAGCTGGATTACTACATCCATTTGTTGCACAGACCTCCAAAAAATATACAACTATAGCTCAGTTTCAGAAACTGTACTACCTCCCTGTTGCTTATTTTCCATTTAACATTTTAAAGAAAGAAACTCTGCTAGCTAAGTGATACTATTTATAGACATTTGTCTGTCTATTCATCTCTAAATACATACTATACATAATTCACTCGGCTGAGATTTTGTTTTTCTTTTATTCCAGAACGTAAGGCATCTCCCTAAGCAGAGATCTACAAATGCCTATCTGTAATTGTTTTCTTTCTTTCTTTTTAGTTTGGGTATCCAAAAAGTAAATTTCATGAAAGTCGGGAAGAAAGAATACGATGTCTCCTCTAGACATGGGAGTGCCCAGGTGGTGCAAATGGTTAACGCACTCGACTACTAACAGAAAGATTGGCGATTTCAGTTCATCCAGAGGTGCCTCAGAAGAAAGGCCTGGCAATCAGCCATTGAAATCTCTGTGGAGCACAGCTGTGCTCTGACACACATGGGGTCACCAGGAGTCAAAATTGACTCAACTACAACTGTTTGTTTTTCACTCTAGATTTCACCCCAACCAACTACTGCCCATTAAAACATTTTCACTCCTCTATGAACATGTCTATTTCCTAAAAGACTTAGAACTTGTTTTCAAGATTTGAACCATGCTCCTGACACATAGCCCTGCGGTGAACTCTTAACCTTGCCCAAGCAGCAGAGGGGCTTCATCCACAATTTTAACCGGACTGAACTTGATGCTAACTCTGTCGTCTCAAATGCAGCCCTCAATCTTTTAAGCTAAGGGCCTTAGAATAAAAAGAAGGAAAATCGTGTGTCTATCATTTCAGATAATCTTGCATTACATGCTGGAAAATTGATCCACTAAACTCTGAAAGTTCTTTCATTAATTCACTTTCATGCATTCATTCACTCATTTACTCTTTTTGTTGTTGTTGTTCACCAAGCTTTTATTAAGCACCTACTAATGCTATGGCGGAGCCTTGGTGGCGCAGTGGTTAAGAGCTCAGCTGCTAACCAAAAGGTCGGCAGTTTCAATCCACCAGCCACTCCTTGGAAACCCTGTGGGGCAGTTCAGCTCTGTCCTGTAGGGTCGCTATGAGTCAGAATCGACTCAACAGCAACAGGTTTGGTTTGATTTTTGCAATGCTATGGAAAGGAGCCCTGGTGGCACACTGGTTAAAGTGCTCAGCCGCTAACTGAAAGGTTGGCGGTTTGAACCCACCAGCTGCTCCACAGGAGAAAGATGTGGTAGTCTGCTTCCATAAAGATTACAGCCTTGGAAACCCTATGGGGCAGTTCTGCTCTGTCCTGTAGGGTCCCTATGAGTTGGAATTGACTCAACAACACACAACACCACTGTGGACGCATGCAGGCTTTGAAACACAGCACCAAAACCAAAACTAACCTGTTGCCATCAAGTCAACTCCGACTTATGGCGACCCTACGTGCGTCAGGGTAGAACTGTGCTCCACGGGGTTTTCTTGGCTGTCATCTTTATGGAAGCAGATTGCCAGGCCTTTCTTCAGTGGCACCACTGGGTGGATTCGAACCACCAACCTTTCGGTTAGCAGTTGAGTACAGACTGTGTGTACCACCCAGGGACGTGAAACACAGTACAGATCATCAGTAACGGCTCCCTGTCTTGTTTTCAGTAATACCCCTCTCACCCGGGGAGGTGTTGTCTTTTGCCTTTGTGACTTGCAGAAACCCAGCATTTCACATTTACCTACCAGACCTCTCAGAGAGGGGTCCCACCTAACTCCAAGCAGCAGAAGACTCTTCAGCCTTCTTATGCAAGTGGATGCATAATGGCCCCTTGAGGCAGATGCTGCCTTTATCTTCTGTGCTATTTCAGGTTGTCTCTGGAAGATGTTCACTGAAGAGAATATATTCAAAGGCCCTTCCAGTTGTTCATTTCACTGCACCACCCTGGACCCAGGAAATGGTCCTTCTCAAAAGGGTCAGATCAGATATTCTATGGCATCTGATGTTTTCTTTACCTTCGTTAGCCATGAATAATTTATCAAAAAGCATTCTCAAATTCTGAACAACACAAATACGAAATGAATTATTAACTCGAGCTTCCCCGACCTAATCATTTTCTGCTCCTCTTTGACTTTATGTCTTCCTCCTTCTTACCATGACTCAGTAGGAAAAGTCTATTCTGGGCTCTTCTGTCAAACAGCTGTGTACTCGAAATGCACGTGTCTCGTTCCTTTATCCATACAGGGAAGAGTTGAATTAAATGATCTTATGGCCTGTCAGCTCTGATTGCTTGTCAGCTTTATATCCAGATTTAGGAGGAGAGTGATCTTTCCCCCCCCAGTGCAACCCAGATGCTTCTCTGAATGAGAATTTGAGACATGTCCATCCCACACTAGGTAGAGATCAATGCTGAGAATAGAGCGATAAGTTTCCACTGGTTAATAGCATAATAATGTATGCAAGTCACTGGGAGCGCTAGTTCAAAACTGGAAGAAGATAAGGAGAAAATTAAGTGGAATATGAAAATGATGGTTTGGCTTCTCACCAGCGAATCTCCTGGGAAAACATTCTTCCTGTTCCTCTCTTGCGTCTGCCCTGCAAACTTCAGGCCTTTCCCTGTATGTCAAAAAGTCTTAACCTGGTCAATACATTTTGCCTGTTCTTCTTGCCATTTCCCATCTTTTTCACTCTTTTTCTTGCCTCCCCTCCCCCTTAATCTCCCTTTTCCTTTGTGCTACCAACCAATTGCTGTTGTTGCCTATCTGAAACAAAGCTGAGAGACAGGGGAAAAAGAGAGAGAGAGAGAGAAACCGAGGAGGGCATTGTCTGGTGGAAATGGAGAAATACAATTAAGAGCCAGGAGTGTCTGTCATGCATTTACTTCCTTGCTTCGCCTTGTTCCCAGTCCAAGAAGTTTTTATTGAGCTGATGGGCACTGTGGGTCTTGGGGGCATAAAATAAAACTTTCTGTCAGTGGTGGATGTCTGGCCTCAGCACATCCTGTAATGAGTGTACAGTCTAGCAGGATGTGGTGCCTTCGGGGAGCCAGGAGTCTGGGACTCCACAATGGCCCTTATGCAGTCAGCAATCTATCAAAGCAATGGAGGAGGAGGGGCGGGGAAGGAAGAGGTGAGATGGAGCGAGCAGGAGAGAGGAGGGAGGGAAGAGAGAGCCTGTGATCTTGGCTTTGGCAGGATATGCATCTCACCCAGGATAACCACGTTTGGTCTGTGGTAGATGGCATCAGACTTCAAAGATTCGTTTCTCTTCAGCACCTTTAAAAAGATAACTTCAACCACAAAAATTATTCTGACAGTCTTATTAATTTATCCTGAATGACAGAATGGCATGTTGTAAAATGGAAGACATATTATGCATCACTGGAAAACACTCTCTCTGACATTCACAAGTTCTCCAAAGGGGTTTTCTAGAGAATTAAGAATGGGGGCAGTGGTGGTTCAGTGGTAGAATTCTCGCCTTCCATGCAGGAGACCTGGGTTCGATTCTCGGCCAAGGCGTCTCGTGGTGAGCCACCACCCATCTGTCAGTGGAGGCTTGCGTGTTATTGCTATGAAATTGAACAGGTTTTAGCCGAGCTTCCAGATTAAGATGGACTAGGAAAAAGGGCCTGATGACCTACTTCCAAACATTAACCAATGAAGACCCTATTGATAACAACACTCCTATCCACAACTGATCACACAGATGGCATAGGACCAGGCAGTGTTTCCTTTCATTGTGCATGGGGTCACCATGAGTTGGGGGCCAATTCAATGGCAGCTAACAACAATAACAGAGGGTTATGAAGTTTAAACTAAACTTACTAATTTGGGTTCAGCATTTATTGTGAACATAGTATGTGTCAGGTCCTGGAGCAATAAAGGAGGAAGAAGATGTGGTTCCTGCCCTTCAGAAGCTGATAATTCTAGTAGGGCAGATTGTCAGTCAGTCTTCCTGGTTACCACTCTAGCTATCTTCAGCAGAAAAGTATTTTTTATTAAGTTACCGACTAGCTCGGAGAATCACCAGAATAGCTGGATACTCACACTGGAACTCAGAGAGGCGAGCAACGCCAAAGTCATGTTGAGAGACATTCTGGTTGGGCCCACTTGTGGTACCACTTGTGTCACTGAGGTGGTCACCATTGGATGCTACCACCATCACCACCACTGGACAGCTAACGAATCTGAAACTCTCACCGTATCTGTTTGTCAGTTTGCCAAGATGAAAAATCTCAAGTCTAACCCACCAAGTGTCTGCTCCTCGATCGTCATCAAACTCATACAGTGGGAGATCTCTTCCTGAGCAGAAGGAGAATTAAATGCTGACAATGGAACAACAAAAAAGATAACTATGTCCTACATGAACAGAGACACATATATAGATTTGCTCAATACAAAGTGGAAAATGCCATAATGAGAGAGGAGAGGCCCCTGACCAAGATCATCTGGGAAGCCTCCAAGGAGAAGCTGAGTTAGGAGAAAGTTAACCAGGTCAAGAAGGGCGGGAAGGGTATTCCAGGCAGAGCAAAGAGCGTGAGCTAAGACTCAAAGATGTGGAGGAAGATGGTTAATTGGGGAATCTGCAAGTGTTTAATGTTGTTAGAGCAGAGGTTATCAATCCTGGCTTCTCGTTAGACTCATCTGGGAACTTCTCAAATTCCAGGCCAAACCCAGACCAATTACCTCCAATTACCTTGGAATCTCTGGTGGTGGAACCCAGGTGTCCTCAACTTGCAGCCAAGGTTGAGATTAGCTAAGTTTGCTCACTCTCCCCAAAAGCCCTTCTCTTGTGAAACTATGAGAGACTTATGTCTACATCTCACTTAAGTGATCTTGTCCCTCACCACCACCATCATCATCGTTTTTCCATAAAGAAAAATCAAGCCAGAGTCCACTGAAAATCTAACTTTAGAAGTGAGCAAAAGGAAAAAATAATAATAATAATTGCTTTTGAAAGGCATTCTGGTTCAGAATTGAAAAGGATTCTTAGGAGCAAAGAGAAAAGTATTGAGAGGACTTTTCAAACTGACATATGAAGACCTAGTAAATAAGCCAAAGGCAATACCAACCGATGTGAAGAACTCTACATAATAACGGGTTAAAAGTTGTATTGCCTATCCATGAGTTTTACCAATCCTTTTAAAGAGTGTTTTACTGAACTCTGCATGAAGATATAAATTAGGTTTTCTAGTCATGGAGGTCTCCAAATCCAGGAGTAAAAGGTCTAATTTCCAATTTACCACTAGAAAATATGTATCTCTACATCCTACTCTACTGTGAAAATATTCTAAGAAAGAGTAGACGAGTTACTATAAAGAAAACAAATCAGCTTTCAAATCTTTGCTGTTTCAACTGACATCATGTCTCTGGGGTGACCAACCATCCCGGTTTGCCCGGGGCTGTGGGGTTCTCAGCAAGCAGGACTTTCATTGCTAAAACCAGGAGAGTCCTGGACAAACCAGGATGTAGTGGACCTCCATCTCATGGGCTTCTACACTGCTCTTGGAAAAGGTGAAAAAGAAAAGTGGAACCTCACCCATCATTTGTTCAGTGACTTTATGCAAAACCTGTGTTAGATGCAGATGACTTGTACAATTGCTGGCAACTGCTTACCTACTCACAGTCCCCAGCACATTTGGGGTGTTTGTGAGGTACGGCTGATGTTGTGGCAACAAGAATGATATGTTGGTGGCTCTTCAACATTAACTTGAAGATTTCAATAGAAAATCTCTAAGATATTGTTTCAAGTGGAAACTCCATGGGGCTGGTGTTTACATCGTCAGTCTCTCAAATCTCTGGAGACAAGGAAGCTGAAGAGCACACAGCTTTGATCATTCCCAGGCCAGCACTGGGGCCATGTGCTGATTCTCTAAGCTATCCCCCCGCCCTTATGTCAGGGTGATTGTGCATATTTCCCAGACCTTCTCAGTGCCCCTCCTCTCTCGACATTATCTCTATCCAGATCTTCCTGGACTCTCTGCCTGTGTTGCCTGGAACTGGATATGGCTGAACAAGTACTTTCTGAAAGCATAAAATGGACGCCTGTGCCCAGAAGCCACCACCTGTCTGTCTGTTTATCTGTGTTGGCTTGCATGTTGCTGTGATGCTGGACTCTGGTATTTCAAATACCAGCAAGGTCACCTATGGTGGACAGGTTTCAGTGGAGCTTTCAGACTGAGACAGACTAGGAAGAAAGGCCTGGCAATCTACTTCTGAAAATTAGCCCAGGAAAACCCTATGGATCACAGAATATTGTCCGAGACTTTGACTCACTTACTTTAGAGGTATCATCAGGAGAAACCGATTGCTACAGCAAGTCATCATGTTTGGTAAAGAGGAAGGCTAGTAAAGGCAAGGGAAACCCTCAATGAGATAGACTGACACAATGGCCGTATCAATAGGCTCTGACATACCAATGCTGGTGAAGATCGCGCAGGACTGGGCAACATTTTGTTCTGTTGTACATGGAGTCACTACGAGTCAGAGCCGAGTCAACAGCAAACTAACAACAACACGCCCAAAAGTATGGTCAGCACCTAAGTCCTGCTGGAAGGATTCCAAGAGCATTATAGCCATAGTTAGCATCCATGATACCCAAAACTTACGCCCCCTCAATACCTGAGTACGGTGAATGTCCACAAAAGAAAGGGGCTCCTTTGTCAGATGACTAGAGCATCTGAGCAAGTTTTTCACTCATTCCAGTGATGTTACCATTACTCAAAAATGGTTATAGTTAGGCTTATGATTTGCGGTAGGAATTAAAACCAATCATTCAGGCGCCCAGCAGGAAGCAAATGGTGTACTCAAACTGGTGCATGAGGTAAGTTTAGCAAAGGGCCTCTTTATAAAGGTGGGAGTAGGGTTTATGGGAATCAACAAGCACAGTACAGTCCCACTCTAAGACTGAAGTGGGTAAGTGGAAGACCAGTTACCAGATCCCACAGAGGAAGCAGGAGGGCCATCTGCTAGGAGTGGGGGCCTCTAGCAGAGGAACATGGCAAACCATGGAGACCCGGCAGGGAGAGAGCTGAAAGAGTGCATGTCCCACCCTGCCATCTCCTAGCAATGCCTCCACCCCCATTGGCCAAACCCACCCAGAAGCCGGAGGACTTTGATGCAGCCCACACACTTCACCTTCCAGGCAAAGAGCAAAGTTGAGAAGGGTAGAATGGACCTAGAAAGCAAACAGATGCCCACACCTTTCCTTTTCATCCCTAGTATGCGCGTTGTCACTATTTCTGGGCACACTGGAGAACTGCGCTCCCCTACTCTTGACACGCAGGAAGGAATGTGTTGGTTAATCTAGTCCAGTTCCTTTGACTAAAATGCAAACTCAAAGAGGGAAGGGTTTTGGTTAGTTTTGTCTACCGCTCTATGCTCACTTCCTAGAATACTACCTGGCACATAATAGGTGCTGAATAAATGTTTTTGAAAGAATTGTTAAGGTCACGCCACTAGTTAGTATCAAAACCATTGAGTAAAATCCGTATTTCCCAACGCTCAATCCGCACTTCCTTCTGTGAATGTAGTTTAGGTTTTGAGGGGTTTTCCGACAATTGATGAAGGATTTATGTGGATCCATTTATACTGTTTGCCTCAGTTTCCTTTGTGAACAACGGCAGACTTCTCTTATTTCTTCTCCCTAAATCTTCTTGTCTAATCTCATGACTTCAGCTCTCACTTCTGTGCAACTGACCCCCAGAGACTTTTCTCTAGCTCTTAAATTTCTTCAGAGCATCAATCAGCACCTGGATTTTCCTCGAGGACAGAGCTTCTCCAGTGCAGCATTTCAGCAGAGTATCCAGGCTAGACAGACTAGGAAGAAAGGCCTGCTGATCTACTTCTGAAAATTAGCCAGTGAAAAGCTTTGCTAGAAAAGGACACATGCTTGGTAAAGTAGAAGGTCGCCGAAAACAAAGGGAACCCTTCCTGAGATGGACTGACACAACAGCCATCACAATGGGCTCAGACGTACCAACGATCATGAACATGGCGCAGGACTGAGCAATGTTTCGTTCTGTTAATACGTAAGGTCGCCATGAGTCAAAGTCAACTCAACACCAACGAACAGTGACAATAGCAGCAGCAGAGAGTCTCACCCCTGAGTACACATTAGAATCACCTGTAGCTTTTACAAACTACCAATACCCTGGCTCCACGCTATAGATTCTGATTGAACAGGCCTGGGGAGAAGGGGGTGGCCAGGGGTATGTATTCACATTTGTTACCAAGTCAGAGCCCTCCAATGTGTTCCCAGAGTTAATAACCACTGCTCTAGTTCCTTAAAAGAAGGCCTGGTGGTACAGTGGTTAAGCACTCAGCTGAAAACTGAAAGGTCGGCAGTTCAAACCCATCAGCCAATACACAGGAGAAAGCTGTGGCAGTCTGCTTCCATAAAGATTACAGCCCTGGAAACCCTATGAGGCAGTTCTACTCTGTCCCATAGGATCGCTATAAGTCAGAACCCACTTGATAGCAGTGGGTTTGGTTTGGGGTTTGGGGTAGTTTCTTAAGCTCTACATGTCCAAAATGGAATCAAATCTTTCCCCCCAAATTAGCCTTTTCCTGATTTCCTGCTTCTGTTAAAGATCCACTGTTTTCCCAAACGTCCATAACCAATACCTTGCAGTTAGTTCTTTGACTTCTCCTCCTGCCCTTCTTTTGACCATCGCTTATCAAGTCATGTAGCTCTTACCTTCCATGGCATCTCCTGTCCTTCCCTGGTCCTCTGTCTCTACTCTTGCCTCCTGAATTCAGACCTCCTCAGCCTCTGCCAGCAGCCACAGAGAGTCAGGGTGAAGCTCGCGGCCTCTGGAGTGAGACCGCCCCTTGCCAGCTGTGTGTCCTTGAGCAAATTACTTACCCTCATCAGCAAATTAGGAGTTGTTGTGCGGATTAAATGAAGTAATCCAGGTAAAGGCACCTAGCACAGAGACCCACACACTGCCATCGAGTCGATTCCGACTCATAGTGGCCCTGTAGTACAGAGTAGAACTGCTCTGTAGGGTTTCTAGGAAACCCTGGTGGCATAGTGGTTAAGGGCTATGGCTACTAACAAAAAGGTCGGCAGTTCGAATCCACCAGGTGCTCGTTGTAAACTCTAGGGGGTAGTTCTACTCTGTCCTGCAGGGTTGCTATGAGTCAGAATTGACTCAACGGCATTGGGTTTGGTTTTGGTTTTATAGAGTTTCTAAGGCTGTAAATCTTTACGAAAGTAAACTGCCGCTCATTTCCCTTGGGGCGACTGGTGCGCTTGAATTGCCCACCTTTTGGTTAGCAGCCAAGCACTTAACCACTGCACCACCAGGGCTCCTTTAGCACAGAGGAGGTGCTCTATAAATGTTAGTATTTGCACTCAGAATAAAAATACCCAAACCAGTTGTCACTGAGTCAATTCTGATTCGTGGCAACCCTATGTGTATCAGAGGAGAACGGTGCTCCATAGGGTTTCCAGTGGCTGATATTTTGTAAGCAGATCACCAAGCCTTTCTTCTGCGGTGCTTCTGGGTGGCCTCAGACCTCCAACCTTTCAGTTAGCAGCCTAGCATGTTAACTGTTTGTGCCACCCAGGGACTCGTATCTTCTTCTAGCCCCCAGATATCCCTCCCTCAATGTTAGCTGAGCAGAGGTGACCTTGAACAAGGGTTTAAGGAGATAACTCTTTGGGCCACATTCACGATCTCTCTGAAGCTCAGTTTTGTTGTTGTCAGGTGGCGTCGAGTCAGTTCCCACTCATAGTGACCCTATAGGTTAGACTAGAACTGCCCCATAAGGTTTCCAAGGAGCGCCTGGGAGATTTGAACTGCCAGCCTTTTGGTTAGCAGCCGTTGGTCTTAACCACTGCGCCACCAGGATTCATCTATAAAATGGGTTTTCCTGATTCCTTTGTGTCTTACGGTGACTTTTTTCCCCTCAGGTACCTTGCCCTCCCTCCAAGCAACCTGGCTCTGGCCAGACCCTCCTCGGTCTGTCAGACATAACTGCCTGTGCCACGTTCTGACTGCGGCCAGGATTTACGCTGTCGTTTCCCACCCGGGGACTACCAGCCTCTGTCTATGTCGATTCTGAGAAGCGGGGAGTTGCCAGAACTCACCCTCCAGTCCTGGTGAAATCGTTATTCCATTGCCAGCAATCTTTCGAGGAGGTATTATTCTCCCCACTTTATTTAAACGCTTCTGGCCTGAAATGTGGAGAAATTAAAACACTTATTTTATTTAGGTAACAGAATCATGGGTAATATTTTTCACTTATTTTTCCCATCATTGTAAAATTGTTATTTAGTCATAGAAAAAGAGTAGACTCAACAGGAAACTGAAGGACCCAACCTACCTGTCACAGAAGAGTGGACCAAATATCAAACATATGCAGGGGAATTTTTTAAATTAAGCCTCCTGGATTCTGAATTAAAAACCCCAGGATTATTGTCATCAACAGCCTCCAGGTTGTCAGCTTTGCCAAGAAAGCAATCGCCTTATTGAGGTCAGAAGATCTCTCCATATATTTATCCTTACAGTGACCTATGGCGCCCTATGTGATATATCTCCACCACCTCCTTCATGTTTGCCCTCTCCCGTTGGCTCACTCCAGCCACATGGGCCTGTTTCTGTTGTTATGTACAGTAGAGTCAATTTGGACTCACGGCGACCCTATGTGACAAAGTAGAACTGCCCCATAGGATTTTCTAGGCTGTAATCTTTACGGGAGCAGACCACCTGGTCTTTCTCCTGCAGAGCTGCTGGATGGGTTCAAATCACTAACCTTTTGGTTAGCAGCCAAGTGCTTAACTCTTGTGTCACAGAGGCATCACGGGGGCTCCTTATGGACTTCTTCCTGGTTTTGTAACATGCCTCACTCCCTCCAACCAACGACTTTTGCAGGCACAGCTTCCTCTACCTGCCAAGCTTTATGCTTTGCTGTCTTACCTCCTCAGGTCTTTGCACAAATGTCCCTGTCTCAATGAGACATTCCCTGATGGCCCTATCTGAAACTTACACCCATCCCTCCCCACTACCAGCCCCTTTCCAGCTTCTTTTTTCTCCACAGCACGTACCGCCATCTGACCTCAACACGATAACAGCACACCTTCCAGAGGGTTCACTCTGGAGCAGGCCCTGTTCTAAGAGCTTTACAACGTGACCTCATTGAACCCTCACAGAAACAATGTAGGGTAGGTCCTCGAGTTACCCCATTCCGCAGATGATGATACTGAGGCACAGAGAAATAAAGTAGCTTGTCCAAGGTCACACAATTATAACATGGTGGAGCCAGGATTTGAACATCAGGCAGTCTGGCTTGAGAGTCCATGGTCTTACCCACTGCAATTTCATTGCTTGTTTATTTTGCTTAGTACGAGACGCTCCCATTATATTGTAAACTCCATCAGGTTAGGGGAAAAAAAAAACAAACAGTTGCTATTGAGTTGATTCGCACTCATGGCAACCTCACATGTGTGAGGGTAGAACTGTACCATAGGGTTTCAATGGCTGATATTTCAGAAGTAGATCAGGCCTTTCTTCCAAGGCACTACTAGGTAGACTTGAACTTTCAACCTTTTGGTTCGCAGCTGAGGGCATTAACTGTTTGCGCCATCCAGAGAAGTTTTGTCTTGTCTTTTCTTTTAAAATTGCTGTACCCCCAATGCTCCAAACAGTGCCTGTAGTAGGTGTCCGATAGCTATTCAGGAAATGAATGAATGACTTTACATCTCTAACACTCATGTCAGCAGCTGGTATGGTCCTGCACACGTGTTAAGTACCTAGTAAATACTTTCGAACATGCCATAAATTCCTAAGGCACATCTCCTTAAGTAACCGTATTTCCCCTTTGCCCTGCCCTGGGAGAGGGCATGTAGGTGAATGTTAGAATAGAAATCTTTCTGTCTCACTTTTGGTCAAGGTCCCAAAGGCCAAGGACAAAACAGCAAGGGCTACTTGCCTCCCACATTCCAAGCAAGGCACTCAGCCAGTGAAGCAGGACAAGCAAAGAGGGTTTGAGACACGTTTCCCAAGCCAGACAAGCAAAGGGAGATCATGGAGAGAGGCTGGGTTTTACTCCGAAGTCTGATACAACTCTTCGCAGCTCCAGGTTCAGGCCTGACAGCAAGGGCTGGTTTGGAGAGACACGTGTCAGCTTTCATCTCTCTCTCTGTGCCAGGTCTAAAATACAGGCGAGAACCACTCCACAACACTCAGCCTCAAAGATGCACATCTCTCCTCAGTCTTGGGGCTGGGAAATTCGAGTGTACATTAACACAGCTTCCTCTACCCCCAATCTTCCAAACACACACACATACACACACATATACACACACACACCAGCATCATACAGTCCATCCCTCCAAGTACCCATTTCTCTAACCCAGTCGGCCGCAAAGCCATTCAAGCAGAATTACTAAGACTCCACAGTCTATGCAACCTGCGCTTCTCAGCTCTCTCCCCTAGGACAGTACCTGTCACAAAGTGACCTGATGCTCCATCTTAGGAAATCCAGTAGGACGTACAGCCTGTTCTGAAAGGCGCTTGAACTCATGTTCACTCTATTCCTCCTTTCCCAGCATCACCCAGGACCCCAGGCCAGAACCTCTGCCCCTGATGAAGACAAGAAATGTGATAAAGATCCAGATCATTCTACTGCAATGCTTGTCACCCCATGGAATTCAGCAAGGTCAAAATACCACATCAGAAGGCCTCTAGCCTCTTTACTAACACGCTTGGCTAGTGTCTTGATTTCCTGTTGTTATTGCCAGCTGCCATCGAGTCGATTCCAATCCATGGCAACCCCATGTGTGTCAGGGTAGAAGTGTGATCCATAGAGTTTTCAAGGCTGTGACCTTTCGGAAACAGATCACCAGGCCTGTCTTCCAAGGTGTCTCTGGGTGGGTTCGAACTGCCTACCTTTCAGCTAGTAGTAGAGCACTTAACCATTTGTACCACCCAGGGACTCCTTTAGTCTCCTAGAGCTGTCATAACAAAGTACCACAGAGTGGGTGGTGTTAAAGATGACAAACGTATTGTCTGACAGTTTTGGAGGCTAGAGTCTAAATCAGGGTATCAGCCGAGTCGATACCTTCCGGGAGCTTTGAAAGTGGAACTGCCCCATGCCTCTCTCCTAGCTCCTGGTGGCTCCTGGCAATCCCTGGCGTTCCTTTGCTGCTCATAGACGCATCTGCCTCTGTCACCAACCACATCCATCTTCCCCCTGTGCGTGTCTGTTTCTGTGTCTGTCTTCCCCTTTTATAAAACACTCAGAAGGCATTAGGATTAGGACCCACCCTATTCTAGTATGGAAACCCTTGTGGTGTAGTGGTTAAGTGATACGACAGCTAACCAAAAGGATGGCAGTTTGAATCCACCAGGTGCTCCTTGGAAACCCTACGGGGTAGTTCTACTCTGTTCTATAGGGTCGTTCATAAGACTATGAGTTGGAATTGACTTGACGGCACTGGGTTTTTTTGGGGGGTTTATTCTGGTATGACCTTGTTTGACTTAACTGATAAGAGAAAAATCCCATTTCCAAACAAGGTCATATTCACAAGTACTGTAAACCATTTGCCATCGAGTTGATTCCGACTCATAGTGACCCTATAGGACAGAGTAGAGCTGCCCCATAGGGTTTCCAAGGAACGGCTGGTAGATTTGAACTGCTGACCTAATCTTTTGCTTAGCAGCCAAGCTCTTAACCACTGCGCCACCGGGGCTCCATTCACTGGTACAGGGGTTAGGATTTCAACATACCTTTTTTGGTGGGGGGGACACAATTCAGTCCATAACAGCGAGCAACGAGCTACTTTGGCTGTGCTTCGCCCGACCTCTATGGTGCAAGCTCGGGATTGATTTAGTCCAGCTAAGCCGGGCACCCTGCCCTTCCCCAGTGCCACTCTCAATCATGTCTCATCTCCAGGCAACTGCTGGCCCGCCTCCCCATCTGTCAAGCTGGTCTTCTGCCCGCCAGGAAAATGAGCCTGCAGTTTATTTCACCCAGCAGAGGCACCAAGCAGGCCTGAGATTTGCTGGGCCAAGTAGCATTGCATTTTCAGATTCTGCCCCTCTTGCTGGAAGCCCTTCCTCATCACACCTGCTGAGAATGGTGCTGCTGGAGGAATGTGTGCACCACATAGCTTAAGAAGAAAGCGTCACCCACAAGAGGGGTTGGTACAGCAATTAGTCCAGACACCAGCAACTGAAGTTCTGCTGAGCCTGGTGCCTTCAGAAAGTACAGTTTCCACCAGCTCAGCTCAGGTCATGTAGTCTATTCCTGCTATTAGGGGGCCTTGGTGGTTCAGTAAAAGGAGCCTTGCCGGTGCAGTGGTTAAAGCACTCAGTTGCTGTCATGGATTGAATTGTACCCCCCAAAAATATCTGTCACCTTGGCTGGGTCATGATTCCCAGTATTATATAATTGTGTACCATTTCGTAAATCTGATGTGATTTCCTTATGTGTTGTAAACTAGATCACTATGATGAGGTTATATGTGATTTCTTTATCTGTTGTAAACTCTATCAGTATGATGAGGTTATACTGATGAGGTTTACAAGATTAGTGTCTTAACCCAATCTCTTTTGAGATATATGGGAACCTCATATCATCAAGAAAGCAGTGCCGGGAGAAGAGCACATCCTTTGGACCTGAGGTTCCTGTGCAGAGAAGCCCCCAGACCAAGGGAAGACTGATGACATGGGCCTTCCTCCAGAGCCAACAGAGAAAGCATTCCCTTGGAGCTGACGCCCTGAATTTGGACTTGTAGCCTGCTGGACTGTGAGAGAATAAACTTCTCTTTGTTAAAGCCATCCACCTGTGGTGTTTCTGTTAGAGCAGCACTAGATGACTAAGACAGTTGCGAACCAAAAGGTCAGTGGTTCGAACCTACCAGCCGCTCTGAAGGAGAAAGATGTGGCAGTCTGCTTCCATGAAGATTTACAGCCTTGAAAACCATATGGGGCAGTTGTACTCTGTCCTCTAGGGTCGCTATGAGTCAGAATCAACTCAACAGTAGTGAGTTTGGGTTTTGGTGTTCCAGTGGAAGAATTCTCGCCTTCCATGAGGGAGACCTGGGCTCAGTTCCTGGCAGATGAAGTTCATGCGCAGCCACCACCCATCTGTCAGTGGAGGCTTGTGTGTTGCTATGATGCTGAACAGGTTTCAGCAGCTTTTCCAGAGGAAGATGAATTAGGAAGAAAGGCCTGGCAATCTACTTCCTAAAAATCTGCCACTGAAAACCCTACAGATCACAACAGTCCAATCTGTAGCCAACCATGTGGAAGGCATAGGACAGGGCAGCAGCTCATTTTGTTGTGTGTGGGGTCGCCATGAGTCAGAGCCAACTCGACAGCAGCTAACAACACCCCGACTATTAAAGTACCCAAAATCACCTGGGGGAAGAATTTGCCACTTGGGGAAGACCTGGACCAAGCTGCCTTGGTTGTCTCCTGAGAGCTCTGGCCACATGTCTGCACTGCAGAAATGATTAGAACATGCTGTCATCTACAGGACTAGGCAGCTACTTTAATTGCCCATACGCTTCATTGAATAACTGCTCAGCGTATGGAAACCACACTGGCCCAGACACCCAATTAGCCACATTACTATCAATTTGGTTTCTGTCTCAGAAGCAGAACGTTGGCCTTTTGGGCAGGGTGGGAGAGGTAGGAGGGAGAAAGGGGGAGAGAGAGAGGATAATGAATTAAACAGAGCAACGTGCAATAAAATAAGGATTATGATGGACTTGTCTCTCTGCACCTGAGGTCATTTCATAAAACAGAGAGGAATGGATAGTTTCTAGGATACTGTGGGCCTCAATAAAACACCCCTGGAGGTCCCTGCAACCCTGTCAAGGTAACCAGGGAGCATTTAGAACCTTGAATAGATGCTTATTCTCTACCACCGTGTGAGAGGAAAACATCCTGTAGCATTGATACTGTTCTTAGCAAAACACACAGCACCACTGAGAAGTGCTGGGGACGAAGCTGAGTAATGGCCACATTCCCAGGCATATGCTGCTTTGTGAGAACAACAACAGAAAAACACCAAACTAAGTTGCTACCCTGTTGACTCCGACTCATGGCAATCTCACACGTGCCAAAGTAAAACTGTGCTCCACAGCTTTTTCAGTGGCTGATTTTTCAGAAGTAGATCGTCCGTTCTCTCTTCCAAGGTGCCTCTGGGTGGGCTCAAACTTCCAACTTTTTGGTTAGCAGCTGAGCATGTTAACCATTTACATGACAACAAACTGCAGTAAACCCAGCTTGGTCAATTTATAATCCCACCCAAGTCTCTGGGAATAGCCTTTCTGGAGGCCCAAGAAGGCCGATTGCACAAGACCAGGCCCAGGTGGGCCTTGGTTTACACAGAGGTCACAGGAGGTAACCCCAACCCCAGTCAAGTCTCTGTATATTTCCACTTTCATCACATAAGGAAATCATAAAAAAAGAGTGGCAGAAATAACTCTCAATTGCCCTCTTTCCAAATGCCAGTGGGTCTGTAGAATCAGTGTCCCTAAAAAGGGAGCATGTTATTTTTTAGGGGCACACCTGGGCAAGGGAAGCTCTGATTCAACACTTGCATTATCCAAACCACTGCACTTTAGAGCTTTCTTTTGATCCTTACCTATTCTTGACTTCCTTTTCCTGTTATGTGCTTTGAAGATACTAATTTATTTATCCATGCTTCAGTGAGACTTAGGTTTATGATAGTCAATGAACTGACATTGCTGTTCAATGATGCAAGCATTCCCCGGTACTTTCAGGCTGGGGAGAGAAGGTACCTCTCTCACTGTGCTAGAATTATTTTCCCACTCCATGGGTGAGTCCTTGGTCACAGCTCCATTACCCATGACACAGACCTCTGTCCACAGTTTGCTGGGTTGAGACCACACAATTTCCTTTCCTTCAGACAAGAAGTATCATGAAAACCAAGACATGAGAGGCCATTAAATATATTTCCATCCATTAAGTAAGCCAGGAAATCACTTATTCCTTTCACTGACCCTCTCTGCATGCATTCAAATACTCACAAAACAGGCGTAAGTGTAGAGTATGAAATACTATTGATTTTCCAGCGTCAGTTTGCCGACTTGAAAACATTCAGCCTCAAACGTAAATGATGTCTTATCAGAGGATCATGTCACAGTCTCTTTCTTTCCTTCCAGTGAAACGGGCCCTGCATCCCCGGAGGCTTTCTGCATGGGTTTAATAGCGGTGATAAAACAGTGATCTTAAAGATCTTGGATATAAAAGGGAACGTTCGTATAGGAAAGAAATGGCTACATGGAGTTTGGAAAATGGCTTGTTTCTAAACCACTTATTCTTGACAGCCCTTTTTTTATTATTATTTTCTTTTGTTGTTATTGAGAATATATACAACAAAACATACACCAATTCAACCATTTCTACGCGTACAATTCAATGACGTTGAGTACATTCTCCGAGTTGTAGAACCATTCTCACCCTCCTTTTCTGAGTTGTTCCTCCTTCATTATCATAAATTGACTAAGGTTCCTATCTAATCTTTCTAGTTGTTGTTGTCACTCTGATTCCCTATAGTTAGTTCTTAAAAGAGGATAATCCAGAGGCAGGGCCAAGACAGGGGAATAGTCAGACACTTCTTGTCCTTCTTACAACAAAGACACAAAAAAACAAGTGAATCGATTATATATGACAATCTAGGAGCCTTGATCATCAAAGACAAAGGTGAAGAGTCAGACTGATCGGCAGGTGGAAGGAGAAACAATTCAAAAGCACTGAAGTAGTGCCAGTCACGTGGTTGCCGGCACCCTGCTGGCTGGGTCACCTGGCAAACATGGGCTGAGGTGAGCAGTAGCATTTGGGATGCATCTCACCACTTCAGAAGAGGCCAGGCAGTGGCGAGTCTGCAAAAGCCTCCGGAGCCCTGTAGAAGCAGTGCTGGACCTGTGAAAGTTAAGTGCAAGTGTCTAACCTACCATGGGGGCAAAATAAACCCTTCCCTTCTGGGAGTTTCACAGCGGAGAAGCACTTCCTTTCACTCACCCACCCTCCACCCTGCTCCGTTCCAACACCAGTCCAGCAGTATTCAGCAACTGCCACATGCACTAAGCCAGGAACTCAGGGCTATCCGCACCCACAGCAGTCTCGCGGCTTTAAAAATACCATGTTCTAAACCAGACTTCTGGGAAAATGGCGCTGTAGGCAGAAGCACCACGCCGTCCCTCCACAGCAAAGATCCAAAAAACTAAGCCGAACAGAGAAAACAACAATCCTGAAACCCTAAAACATCAAATGAAGACATAAAGAACTCAGCCAAGCACCAAATGGAGTAAGAAAACTGGCAGAGAACGGAGAGCGAAGAGAGATTCATGCAGAGGTGCCCTATCAGCTGACGCAGCGTGGATCCACCATCTTGGACTCTTATCGAAGACCAGCAAACGGGGTACTAGAAAGCAGCTTCACGGAGCTTCCAGCAGGAGACAAAACAACCAGTAATTTGCGATATATGCTTTCCCACCCACCACCCGTCTTCACCCCCACTCCACCTCCTCTGCTTCCTGCAGCCACAATCTCTTGTCCGGGAAGCACCGGCTGCTTGGATTCCACCCACCCGAACGGGACGGCTCTCTGAGTGCCATTTGTTGGCTGCTGGTGTTGCTTTTTTCCGCTTCTTTTGAATTCTTCCTTAGCTCTCACCACCTCCCCCTCCTCTCGCTCAAACACCTGGCTCCATGCACCATCTTTTCTTCTTCCTGAGGGGCTGCAGAGCTCCGGTAATTTGTGATATACACTTTCTCACCCCCTACCCTTCTTCACCCCCACTTGGCTCCTCTGCTTCCCGCAGCCACAATCTCTTGTCTGGGAAAAACCAGCTGCTTGGATTACACACACCCCAACAGGGCGGCTCTCTGAGTGCCATTTGTTGGCTGCTGGTGTTGCTTTCTCTGCTTCTTTTGATTTCTTCCTTACCTCTCACCACCTCCCCCTCCTTTCGCTCAAATACCTGACTCCGTATGCCATCTTTGCTTCTTCCTGAGGGGCTGCGGAGCTCCATGAGAGTGTGGAGCTGCTTCCCAGCCTGGGCTGCCAGGCTGGTGGGATCCCAGGGCTTTTGTTCGTTTGTTTGTTTTGAATTCCTTGTTTGTTTTCTTTTCCTTTTCTTGAGTTGGGAGCCCATTCTGGCCAGGCGGTGCTGCGTGGCTTGGAACCTGCCCCCTCGGCTTGCACAGACGTGCGGAGGGATCCCTGAGGGCATTTCTTTTGTTGTTCTTTTTTTTTTCTTTCCTGTTTTTTTGGGGGGGGCTTTTCTTGTTCTTTTTTTTTTTTATTTGTTTTGTTTTCTTTTCCCATTTTTGTCTTTCTTCATTACTCAGTTTCTCATCTCTCTATATCTTCCTTCTTTTTCTGTTCCCTGAATACCTGGTGCTGAATACCTCTATGCCTTCTAGCCAGGCTGTACTGCAACACCTGAGACCAACTTCCCAGACCTCATAGCCGCACCGGTGGGATCCCTGGGAACTTTGCTGTTCTTTAACCTTTCCAATTTTTATTTATTCATTTTTTCTTTTCTTTTATTCCTCTTCCCCTTTTTGTTTTTCTCCATTTCATAGTCTCTCATCTCTCCACTCCAATGGCTAGGTCCCCTAGCATTCTTTTTTGTGTGTTTGTATGTTTTTGGCTCCTGTTCCTCTCTCCTCTCTCCCATATGCATCTTAGCTCCACAAATAACAATCTCCCCGCTACATCCTGCCTACCTGCACCATGCACTTAACATCACGCAACCAAGCAGCACAGGCACAGCCTACTGGAACCTGCCCTACACTGATTACTGACCCGCCCTGCTGGCTGTAGTAAGTGCCACAAACAACCTGTTCCAGTAACTCCTCTTCAGCTAGACCTGCCCTGCTGTACCATATCTGAGTGACTGACCCTACCAGTTGGAGGAGGTAAAAAGAATTGTGCCCACAGACGAGCAAACAACAAAGAACACACAGCCCACCTGCTCAGACATAGCCAAATTTAAAAAAAAGGAACGAAACAAACAAATCTACAATAAATAAATGAGAAAAATAACTACTAAATGCCCCGAAGACAGCAGACAATATCAAAACATTTACAAAAACAGGACAGGATGGTCCCAATAGGTGTCCAAAATACAACACCAGATGACTTTCCAGTGGAAGAAAAGGCACTAGAACTACCTGATAGGGAAGTCAAATCTCTACTACACGGAATTCTCCAAGAGCTGAAGCAAAAAACAGACAAAAATGAGGAAAAAATAGTCAAATTCGTGGAAAATACAGACAAAAAAATTGGAAGAATTCAGGAAAATAATGCAGGAACAAAATGCCAAAATAAATTCACAACTAGAAATTTACAAAAACAACAATTAGAAATCCAAAAGATAAACAACAAGATTTCAGAAATGGACGGTGTCATAGAAAGGCTGAGAAGCAGATTTGAAATGGTGGAAGACAGGATCAGTGGAATTGAAGACAAACACTTGTATTCAACTGTGTTTGAGGAAAACTCAGAAAAAAGAGCAAAGAAAAATGAAGAGATCCTAAGAGTTATGTGGGACACAATCAAAAGCAAAAATTTATGAGTGATTGGAATTCCAGAACAGGGGGAGAAACCAGAAAACACAGAGAGGATCATTGAGGAACTGCTGACAGAAAACTTCCCAAATATCATGAAAGTTGAAAAGCTGGCCATCTAAGAAGCTCAACGAACCC